>NW_028258153.1:7878787-8181818 GCF_053883595.1 Heterocephalus glaber
AACCACTATCCTCAAATGCAATGTTTGCAAAAAGTAAATATTTATTATGTTTAATTGCAACATTGTTTTGTGATTAAATTTTTTCACTATGGCTAAATATATACACAAACTTGCACAGCAATAGGAAGCTAGAGAGACACAAAGAGATTGGGGTGTATCACACAGATATGAGAAAGGGTGGAGGCAGAAAGCTCACACCCTTTCAGGCCCTTGGGGTTCCTGGAGAACCACTTGAGCCCAGAAGGTTTTGGTATCCAAACACAGCCCAGGATTTTAAGAACACTGAGAAGTGAGTCATGGTCCTAGGGGAGTGGGTGCTGATCCTGGGATGCAGCCAGTGGGAAAGGCAGACTTAGCCTATCCTCTAATAACAAACACAGACACATATGCAGGCCAAAACAAATGCATTGCATCACCTTGGGCTATCATCTTCTATCAAAGCCTTTATCCCTTGGGAATATAAATTGGGTGGAGTTGGAGAGAGGGGGAGGAAAGAGGAAGCAGGCTGTAAACATGATCTGCTGTAGACAAATTCAGTCCTCTGGGATCATAAAGTTAATGAATAATAATGCTGCAAGGTACCTAGATGGGTCATTGCATTCATTCTCCTGCCTCTACTGCTGGAACCCACATCATCTCTAGTGATTGCAGAGTTATTCTGTTTCAAGTACTACAAAGGCAGTGATGGGGACAGGAAATGTTTATTTCTGTTTACTCTAAGTAGCCCAGGGAGAGTATATGATACCTGCTATTCCTTTGTTATAGGGTCTGCACAAATCCTTCCTTGCTTCCTCATGCACACCAAATGTTTATTCATTTAACATGTATTAATTACTTTCCTGTCTCTGGGAAAAAATATCTGACACTGTCAACTTAAAGGAAGAGAGGTTTATTTTGGCTCATGGTTCCTGGGGGTTCAGTACAGGGTCAGTTGGCTCCAAGGCGGAAATGGCATGGTAGAAAGATCTAGCAGGGAAAAGCTACTCAACCCACGTCACTCACAAGGAAAAGAGAGCAGGAAGAGCCAGGGAGGGAGATACAGCCTCTAAAGTAATGCCCCAGTAAAGCAACTCCTCCAACAAGGCCCCACCTCCTATCAGAACATTCAACTATGATCTCATCATTAGATTAATCCACTGAAGAAAACGGTGCTCCATCTCATTTTTTTCCTCTCACCCCTCCCTCCCCTTCAGGAGAGGTTGCGCGATCAGATCAATCTAAAATGGCGACTGTGGAACCGGAAACCACCCCTACTTCTAATCCCCCCACCGGCAGAGAGGAGAAAACAGAATCTAACCAGGAGGTTGCTAACCCAGAACACTATATTACACATCCTCTTCAGAACAGATGGACACTCTGGTTTTTTAAAAATGATAAGTAAAACTTGGCAAGCAAACCTTGGACTGATCTCTAAGTTTGATACTGTTGAAGACTTTTGGGCTCTGTACAACCATATCCAGTTGTCTGGTAATTTAATGCCTGGCTGTGACTACTCACTTTTTAAAGATGGTATTGAGCCCATGTGGGAAGATGAGAAAAATAAATGCGGAGGACGATGGCTAATCACATTGAACAAACAGCAGAGCCAAAGTGACTTCAATCACTTTTGGCTAGAGACACTGCTGTGCCTTATTGGAGAATCATTTGATGACTACAGTGATGATGTGTGTGGAGCTATTGTTAATGTTAGAGCTAAAGGTGATAAGATAGCAATATGGACTACTGAATGTGAGAACGGAGAGGCTGTTCAACATATAGGGAGAGTATACAAGGAAAGGTTAGGACTCCCTCCAAAGATAGTGATTGGTTTTCAGTCCCATGCTGACACAGCTACTAAGAGCGGCTCCACCACTAAAAATAGGTTTGTTGTTTAAGAAGAAACCTTCTGAGTATTCTCATAGGAGACTGTGTCAAGCAATCGAGATTTGGGAGCTGAACCAAAGCCTCTTCAAAAGCAGAGTGGACTGCATTTAAATTTGATTCCATCTAAATGTTGCTAAGATGTAAGAGAAGTCTCATTCACCTTTGTCTTGTACTTATGTGGTTTTTGTTTTGTTTTTTAATTTTTGCTAGAGTATCCACCATCCTAATCAAAGAATTCTACTACACAGCATCCCTAGAATCCATAAATGTGTTCCTGTTCCACTCTGTAATAGCTTAGTAGAATTACCATTACAAACACATTTTACTGATTTACAATATTCAAAAAAGAGCTTGTATTTCTATACCTTAACAGGAAAAAAAAAACGTTACGTTCCATTGTATGCAGGAGCATATTTTGCTGGTTTGAAAGAGTATGATGCATACAGTTTTCTAGCAATTTTCTTTGTTTCTTTTGACAGCATTATCTTTGCTGTACTCTTGCTGATGGCTGCTAGATTTTAATTTATTTGTTTCCCTGCTTAATAACATTAGTGATTCTGATTTCAGTTTTTCATTTGTTTTGCTTTTGTTTTTTCCTCATGTAACATGGTAAAGGATCCAGGAATATGACACAAGAGTGGAATAAACATTAATTTTGTGCATTATTTGGTAATTTTTTTTATAACTACAAAGCTTTGCTACAAATTTATGCATTTCATTCAAATCAGTGATCTATGTTGGTGTGATTTCCTAAACACGATTGTGGATTATAAAAAAAATAACATCATAATTACATTCCTAACTAGAATTAGTATGTCTGTTTTTGTATCTTTATGCTGTATTTTAATACTTTGTATTACTTAGGTTATTTTGCTTTGGTTAAAAATGGCTCAAGTAGAAAACCGGTCCCATTCATATTAAGACAGTGTACAAAACCGTAAATAAAATATGTACAGTGAATTGTCTTTTATTTTATTTTATTTTCATAAATTCTTTTATTGATACATTTTAGGTATACAATACATTTTCATTTTTATCTTCGGGTACTTGTACCTGTACATGATGTATCTTGGTTCTTATTATTTTTTCCCCATTACCTGTGCACCCTTCACCCCTCACCCCTTCCCTATTTACATATTTCGTTTCCATTGTTTTTTCTTTTCTCATAATTTTTCCTTTCCATTCTTCCCTTTCCCCATCTCCTCCCACCACCCCTACCCCATTGGACCTTTTCCTACTTCAAAGTATCAATTATTAGTTATTAATCCTTTTAGTCCTTATTTACACTTTCAGCTTCTCACACTAGAGAAACTATTCAGTATTTACACGTGTGTCTTCTTTATTTCACTTAAGAGTATGGCCTCAATATGCATCCATTTAGCTATAAATAATTCTAGTTTCTTGTTCTTTATGGCTGAGTAGTACTCCATTTTATAAAAAAAAACATCTTCTTTATCTAGTTTCCAGTTGAATTGTCTTTTAGACACCTAGATTTGTCCTTTTATTTCTCCATCTCTGTAGAAGGAATTTGTACTTTTTATTGCAAGGCAGTCTCTATCATGTCTTCTCTTGCAGTGTCTTTCACCTGAACAGCATACATTTGGAGCACTAGTTTCTTATGTTTACTACAATTTTTAATAAATTTAATAGGTAGTATACATACAGAATTAAACTGATGTGGCTATCTTTGTTTTTAATAAAGTAAGGCACAGTTCTTCAGTATTAGGTAAATAAATATACTTCCAATGTGTTAAAAATTTATGAATTGGGATTTTGGTGCATCACCGTGTGATTGACATAACAGGGGTTGCAAAATTTGGTTACTGAGTTGAGATGTTCTTATGTAAGTGTCAGAAGGATAGCACAGGGAAAAACAGGTGGTGGGCATATGCATTAAGACTTATTAGTGTTATTTAAACAAGAGAATAAACAACTGTTAAGGCATTTATATTGGTGAATTGTATGGTCAGTTATAGTATGATTTTCTGTAAACTCGAAAACTTGATATATTCTTTGTAGAATATCATTTGAAAACAAACCTGAAAATATTTTGTCTCTAACACATAATTGTATAGATCAGATCCTGTGGAATAAGCTCTGGCTATCATAGAATAAAGGGTAAATTGAACCATAGGTAGCAGAATGGAAATCATTAGTTGAGAGGAAAATTTAAGGAGTGGTTATTATCTGATCAGATTCAAACTAATAATGTTGAGAAAGATCCTTATAAAATAAACATAAAATTAATAGCTTGGTTTCATTGTAGAAATATAAAATAGTTTTAAAAGGATGCCACAGATTACTGTCTGAGTACTGTCAAGCCACGAATAGCTCTTGTTCAGTATTCTAGAAATATGGTCTCTTGTGTTTATAATCGCAGTGTTCTGTAACTAATGTTCTAGGTTTGGGCCATCATGTCAGCTGATTGTCTGTTGATATGTACAGTTGTGAACATTTCAGCAGCTTGCTAAAAGTGATGGTGGTCTGTTGGCAGTGAATGAGACTAGAGTCTATTACAACTAATGTTTTCATTTCCTTAATCCTAAAATGCAGTTAAGTCACAATTTTATTTTAAATCTCTTTCCCAGGGTGGAAAGAGATGGTAAATTATCCTGAATCACTTTTGGCCGTCGCCCCTTTAGGAGCACAGCAACTTGCACTTTGCATAACTTTACTACATTATTCTCTCCTCCTTGTCCAGCAGGGTGTGATATATTTTCATAATAGAAAATTGAAATAATTTTAATTGATGAATAATAATTCATTGTAGGATGTGATGTTTCATTTAACAAATATAAATTATACACTTCTAAAAAAAAAGAAAAGAAAATGGTGCTCCATTTTGCTATCACCTTTGAAAGCCTTGCTCTGCACACATTAGACTTATGGGAGACATTTTAGAGGAAACTACAATAATACATATTAATAAGGTGCCACTCTAGGGATTGCTTTCTTTTTTTTAAATGGATAAACCAAGATAAGGGAGAAAAGGGACAGATTCAAACTACCAGTTGTAGAAATTATATTGTAGGTTGCCATTCAATAAGCACATCTTAATGAAAAACAGAACCCAGCTTTCTTTATTCCTCAATTCTTTACAAAAATATGATCAAAGTCATCTGTGACAGAGAAGGAAGTGTAAGGTGGCTCTCCCACTGCACCAATATTTGCCTCCTCATAGATGACCTCTAAATGGAGAACCTACCAAGATGTCTCCCCACTAGGAGTTGGGGACTTTCTCATGGGCTTATGGTTCCCTCTTATATTTTTCTCTTCCTGTGGTCAAACCAAGAGGTCTTCATTAAAAAATCCACAAACACAAAATTTTCTACTTCACATCTCTTATTTGAGATCTAGTGGATTTTTCCCATACTAAACTGACTGAAATTCCAAGTCTGGAATTTCACCAATACAGATATGAAAATAGAGACAAGGGTGAACTAGAATCAAGATGAACTGACTGGTCTCTCATAACAAAATATGGGGCAGATGCTGTCTCTCTCAGGACCCCACCTGGTATGTTGATAAACTCCCATTGTGGTCAGGGAGTGTCCTGTCCTCTCAGTACTGTAATACCTCCATGAATTGTCCTTGGAAGGCAAAAAAAAAAAAAAAAGATCAGGTTTGCAGTTCCAGTTGGAAAGGGTAGAATAGACTTTGGCTGGAGAAAAAGAAGAGACAGAACCTAGCACAATGTAAGAAATGTTGAAGAGGGAGCAAGGAGGCAACATTAGCTGCCTCAGCCATGTTTAAATTGCTGGAATTGGAGTTCCATGTTGGATTATAATATCATAAAAGGAGAGCCTCAGATACTAGTCTAAGGAACCTCCAGCCACCACAACTGGTGAATAGAAATCATTGAAAGCTCTTGATGAAAGTCCTAATATGAGAAAAATTTAATTGGAGAAATATTAATGTCTCAAAGGTATGCAGGCTTCATTTGCAGAGAAGAGAGATGGCCAGCAGAAATCAGTAGAAAAATATTGCAAGAATCATAGTCTGAGGCGGTGAGAGCATGAAGAGAAGGCTAGCAATGGGGATAGCAATAAAAAGAATGATGTGGGTTACATGTAATTTAGCACTTACTATGTGCTAATCCTTGTACTAAGGGTTTTATTTGCATTATGACATTTCGTCATTGCAACCACTAGGTGAAGAGGTGTATTATTCTTATTTTCAAGTGTGGAAACTGAGTAAAAGCATGAGTAGAAGATGCATTTTGGAGGTGAATCCAAGGGATTTGGTGAGCAAGCAGGCTTAAGGGAGAAAATAGAGAATATTTTGAGAAACCAGATAACTGGGGGGATGTTGGTATTGATGACAGAGAATTTTTGCCAAGGGAGTCAGTTTCTGTAGCAGGGAAATAATGAGTCTTTTTGTCCCAAATGAACTGCCCATTTCTTTCAGATTTTCAAATCCTTTTATTCTGAGTTCTCAGAACACTCTCAGTGGCATCTCTCTCCAACCTTTCAATAGTGTGAGAAACAGACCAACCTCACATGGAAAACTCGGGTTCCACAACTTTGAACCCACAATAAACCTGATAGTGAATGAGAATCCCAAGATGAGTGTCTGTGCCCTTCCTTGTGTGGGCACAGGGTCCCTTCTGTTTGGCCACAGGACTCACTGAAGGTCTTGCTCTTCCCTGCCTCCTTGTCACACCCACACTGTCAACCATCCATCACTACTGGGGGGACAAAACTGTTTCACTTGTCCCTGTCATTCTTAGAGCTTTGATTTCTTAGAGTGTGGGAGGCGGGTATGTCATGGGAAGAGAAGAGCTGTAAAAATGTCTCTATGAAGGATGAGACTTTCAAGGGGGTCTGTGAGCTGGAATCTGCCAGAGGCCAGTGGGAGGTGGGGCACATGGTTCTGACGTCAAAGAGCCTCTAGGGTCTTGACACAGAATGAGATAATGTCTTTTTCCTGAGGGAGCAAAGCCTCAGCCCTTTTCTCCCCAGGGTCTTGTGTAACTTAGGGCACTAAGAGGTCAATTGTAGATGAAATATCTGTGCTAGCATCTAGAATCTTCTTTTTAGATTTGCCTTAGACTACATTGTGTGTGTCACATATGTACCTTTATAAATATGTGCTCTTTCTGGATAAAACCCAAACTTCTCCCTTCTCTCCTCAGTTCTTTTCTTCAACAACTATCTCCTTGTCCTTTCCTGTCTTTTCTTTCCATTCATCTTTCTCTCTTCTCTCCAGCAAGTTAGAGAAAACTAAAATTGCATGACTTCTCTGAGAGGAATGTGGGCAGATCACATTTTTCTTTTCCACTAAACCTATTGAAGGTTTGAAGATTGAAGCCAACCATCTCATAAGCAAGTTGAATAGTTGTTTGAGAAGACATAAGACTTTCCCTGATCATTTAAAGTATAAGATTTAGATTCACTGAGTGAAATCTAAAACTAGCCCAGTCTCGAATTAGGGATTTTTTAGTACACCTTACAGATGGTCAGAAAGACAAACCCTGATTTCCAGATAGGACCTCCAAAACTTTTCCTTAGATCAGTAGATTTTGAAAGAAAAAATTCAAATCTATAACTCTCAAGACTGCAGATTTTCAGTGCAGCCAGAGTCCCCATTACAGTTTATATCTAGGTGTTTGCCAAAGACTCATACGTTCATAAGTGGGGCTTTTGGAAGGTGATAGGATCATGAGAGCATGATACTTATTAGGGGATTAATCCACTAGTGAGTTATAGCTAAACATGATGCTGGGAGGTGAAGCCTGCTTGGAGGTAGGTCACTGGTAGCATACTCAGAAAGGGTCTATCTCCCCTCACCTCCATTTGATCCTCTTTGCTTCCTGACTTCCAGGCCATGAGCAACCCTCTTCTATGTCCCTTTACCATACTACCCTGCCTTGGAGCCAGCTGAGATATGGGCTGAAACCTCTGCAAACTCTGAGCCAAAATAAAGCTCTCTCCTCCTTTAAGTTGTAGGTTTCAGGTATTTTGTCTCAGCTATGAGAAAGTAACTAAGATGGACTCCTTTTCCTCCCATACCAGAGCTACCCTCAGCTTCAAGGTTGCCACACAGTTCCTTGACAGGTAACATCATTTTGCTCACCGTGTCTGTGTACAAAACATAGTCCTTTGCTATTAGCATATGTGTAGAGCTGGGGTGCCTGATAATTTTGGCCTTAGCTTAAATTCTATGTATAGACTATATGAAGAAACCAATAGACCAGTCAATTAATCAATGAACAAATCAACACTCCCTGACTAGAATGAAGTCTCCAGAAAATCAAGGACTTCACATACTATGTTCTCTTCCAATTCTTAGAACACAGGAGTGTTTGAGCACATCCATAAGGGTTTTAGTCATTTAACTATTTCCCTCAGTGAAACTTCTGTCTTGTCAGTGTTGAAAGACTGGGCACTCACCCTGAAAGGTGATGTGTAGAATAAAGCCAAGTTTTCTTATCTGCCCTTATATCACCTCTCTTTCTATTTTTTCCTCTTGTCTAATAATAGCCTCCCTTCTCCTTTCTTGTCATCTATTTTAAGGATTAGGGAGAGGATGTGATATTTGTTTTTCTGAGTCTGGGTTATTTTACTCAATGTGATGATAAAGGGCATGAACATGATCAAAATACGTTACACATTTTGAACCTCTCACCCAAAAGTGTAAAATTAGGAATAAGGGTGAAGCAAAAGGGAAATATTGGAGGATGATTAAATTATGCTATGTGCATATACAAATCTGCCAAAATGAAATCCATTAATCTGTATAACCAATATGAAGGAATAAAAAAAAAGTTTTTTAACGATCAAGTTTTCTTATTTTGCCTGGCTAAGCAAGCAGGTTGTGGTGGGCTAATTATTCTAGCCAAGGTCCACAGAACCTCTAGCACACCCTCTGTTGGCCAGAGGAGCTTCCTCATGAGCCCTGCTTTCTTGATGATCTGATGGCTCAGAGCTCAGCAGTGACTTCCAGGCACCAAGAGCTCCATATTAGTTTCCTGTGGCTTCTGTGCCATACTGTCAGACTGGATAGCTTAAAATAATAAAAAATATATTTCTTGCAGTTTCAAGGGCTTGAATACAGAAATCAAGCTGACAGGATAGCTGCATTCCCTCTGAGATTCCTTGCCTCTTCCTAGCTTCTGATGGAGGCTCTTGATTCTTGGAGCCTTTGACCTCATGCTGCATGGGCCCTATCTCTGCCTCTGTCATCACATGGCACTCTCCCGTGTGTCTCTGTTTTCTCTATCTTTTTCTTTTCAAATTCAAAATTGTATGTACTTAGAGTATGCAGTGTGATGTTTTGGTGTACATAGTCAAGCTAAATAGTTATTGCTTTACCTAGTTATTTTTGCAAGGGTGGGAACACTTATGGTGTAGTTTCTTAGCAAATATAAAGTATACTGTATAGTATTGTTAAGCATAATCTCTGTACTGATGTATCACACTGTATGCATCAAACCTCTAGAATTTATTCATTCTAGAAACTGAGACTTTGTACAATTTTACCAACCTCTTCCTACACCCCCTACTTTCTCACATCATAATTGTCATTCTCTCTGCTTCTATGAACTTAATGTTTTCAGATTTTGCATGTAGGTAAGATCATGCAATATTTATTTCTTTTCTGTATCTAGCTTATTTTATGTAGCATAATGTCTTCCAATCTTATCTATATTGTTTCGAGTGGTATGATTTTTTTTCCTTTTTAAAAGCTAAATAGTATTCTAAATATCACAATTATCTATCTATCTATCCATCTATCTATACTGTACATAATATCTCCAATTGCAAGCAACTCATTCTGTGAGTATTCTGCAAGACAAGCAAACATTTCTAACTTTTAAATTGATAAATGAGTGATGTCTTACAGTACCAGTAGTATTGTGATGCTGAACAGCACATGATTACAACTGAGCCAGTGGTTCTTCTCTCTCTCTCTCTGCCTCTCTCTCTCTCCCTCCCTCTCTCTCTTGGATTGTGGGTGATCATCTCCCAACAGCAAGAAGTTATGGAGGAGATCTCTGAAGAGCTGTAGAGGAGGAGGAGAAATAGGCAGAGAGAAACCTGTCACTTCAAAGGAGACTAGGGAGATGTGGTGATGTGTAAAATGGAGGAAGGAAAGAGTGCAAAATTTTGTAGAAAAGTACCACCTGAATAACACTGTAGCAGTGCAAGCAATGAATCTGTTAAAAAGACAATGCAGTGTCACATTTTGTGAAATCCTGAAAAGGAGGCAAGAGTAAGTGTTACCCTTATTAAAGTTGTTAAAGCTGTACAAAAAGAAAAAGATTCCATAGAGCCAATAGATAACAGTGATTCCGTTAGTGATAGTGAAAGTTGTCCTACACAATAACCCTCCTCTCTCTTGTCTCCCTTACACCAGCCACGAAGGTTTTCAAAGGTAGGTTTACGTTAATTTGTTTATTTTTCTTTATATTTTGTAGCTTCTTTATTATTTTGTATTATATTACAGTATTATAATCATTGTTCTATGAATATTTTTAGATTGTAGAATTAATTATTTGAGTTTCTCTTATTTCTTATGGGGAAATTTGCTTTGATAGACAAGTGCTTTGGATTACAAGCATGTTTCCAGAAGGGATTATGCTCACAAACCAAGGTTTTACAATATATCACAGTTTCTATATCCATTTGTCTACCAAAAGATGCCTAGATTGTTTCTGTATCTTGACTATTGTGAGTAATCCTTTAATAAATATGGGTGGATAAATAGCTCTTCATGATACTTATTTTATTTCCTTTGGATGTGTACCTAGGAGAGAAATTGTTGGACCATCTAATAGGTCTATTTCTAATTGTCTGAGAAACCACCATACTGCTTTCCATAGTGGCTATACCAGAATACTTTCCTACCAACAATGTATAGGGTTTCCTTTTTTCCACATCTTCACCAACACTTTCTTTTTTATTATTTTCTTTAATTAGTGTATGTTTATAGTACATGAAGTTTGCATTCATTGGGGAACAGGTACATGTATTTTATACAGCTTCTTTTTTCTTAAGTCCTCTTCCCACCTACCTCCCTCCTTCCACCTCTAAATCCCCTTCCTTTCCCCATTTTCATTCTTCTTATTATTATTCTTAGCTCATGTTTGACATATAATGTTTAAATTCATTGAGATTATTAGGGCCCTGTACATGGCATATGATATGAACATTTATCTTTCCAGTGACATCTTAATAAAGATGAAGTGATGATCTCATTGTTGTTTTGATTAGCATTTCCCTGTGATTAGTAAGCCTATTGGCTATCTGTAAAAACATCTGCTTAAGTCCTTTCTTATTTTTAATCAGATGATTTGTTTGTTGGATTTGCTATTGAATTATATGAGTTCTGAATACATTTTAAATATTAATCTCTTATATATGGTTTCTGTCTTTTTTAAAGGACACTATATTGAATTAGGGTCCATCTTAATGATGGCATCTTCACTTGATTTTATTTGTCAAGATCCTGTTTCCAAATTATGCCACATTTGTTAGTATTAAGACTTGAGCACAGGGTGAGGAAGGGATCCAATTCCACCCATTACTCATCACCCTATTTCCTTTTCGTTGTGTGCAGGTTCAGATGGAAGCCAGAACACATCAATGCATAGCTAAGCTTTTCTTGTAGCAGTTGTGATATTAAGACTGTGGGTTTGACCTGGAACCTGAGAGTGGATTGGGATTCAGCTGATTAAATGTCTAAACATATTAATTTCATTTCTGAACAAATAAGGAAACCAAGGTTATGAAAGTTTATCTAGCTGACCAAGGTCCCAAGAAAGTTGTGAGGGTGGAATGAAGTAAAATTGTGGAAACAAACATAAAACCTGGGAAGCTGAATGGACACGAGGGGAGATCTTCGTTATCCAGATGGCTCAGAGATACGATTTCCCCAGTGCCATATTGCTTTTCTCCTTCCACTTTCTTCCAGAATACAGAGCTCATGAGCAAGCCCCAAATATGCTTTTCCTGAATCCTATTCCTGAATCATCATTTCTGCCTGGCTTTCTGAGTTTCCCACTTTCATTTCTTACATGTTTCTACAAAAAATCTTAGATGAGCCTTTGTTCTCATCTCTGAGTGATCCATCTGAGTTTGAATGATGATATATTTCAGCCCTAAGAAAGACACAAGTCCAAAACCTAAAATTTTTGGACAGTCCACTGATCAGTGCCATGGAACAGATATAAATCCCCATTCCCCCTCATGCTATCACTTACTGTGCTTGGCACTCTGTAACCAAAGTGATCTTTCTAAAGCTCAAGTCATATAACTTTTCTGCTCAAAAGTTGTTGATGGATCCCTGTGGCTTACTGGATAAGATAGACAATCTTTAGTGTGACTTATGGGCCCTGGCCTGGCCTCTCTGCACCTGGGGCCACATCTCTCCCCATGTGCTTTTAATTTTCCAATCTGTTTGCAGTTTTCTGAACATGCTAATAAGCACTTATCATTTCATATCCTCATCTGTCAATCACAAATAAATCAAACAAAATACAATAGCATTTCATATTTTATCTCAGAAATAGACTGTGTTGTTATTTTGTCTGGGGAGTTTGTGAGTCTAAAGGCCAATTTTTTCCTTTTGGTCATTTTTAACTTTCTTCCTGTGTTGTGACTTCACATAAGGGAGATGGTAGAGCGTGAACTCCTCTGTCCTTTTGCTTTTGTGATGAAGTTGCAATGGCTGTTGTCATCAGATTACCAAAAGATTAGAATCCAGATTACACAGACCTAGAAGAATGGAGAATATATGCACCCCTCTGAACACTCACACAATGACAATTAATCAGAGTAAGTGACACCAACAGCCCGACTCTAAATTTTCCACGTCTGCAGAAAAGGCTCAAACCCTTGTGTTTCCTCCTTTCCTTCTCACATTGTTCCATCTCCTCCTCTTCTCCCTGTGCTGCTGAGCTTTAGCCTGGATCACATTACAGATGAATGGTTGTAAGAGCTCCAGCAGGTCCTCCCGATGTACTCCCTTGGCCTCTCCTTCCAGGCAAGAACTCCTTTCTCTTCTTTTCAGTTTCCAAGAGTTCTCAGGTTCTTTGGGAAACTTATTCCTTTCCCACCATCTCCCCCAATTAAAAAACAAACCAAAAAAGTCAGTGTTTTCACTTCAGAGAGGGAGAAGTAAGTAACCCATACCTGTAGTCAATCTCCTAAGGTCTCAACTAGCCATGGTGACATCCAGAAATCCCTCCTCCTTAAACCTACCTAAATTATCTTTCTGGCACCCCAGCTCCAGAACTTTGCTTTTCCTCTGATAGGAGCAGAAGCATCCAAACTGCTGCTCCACAGTCTGCCCATATACCCAATTCTGTCCCCCCTTAGACAGCCAGGGAAAAACACCTTTGGTTTATCTAAAGCACAAAGACAGGCCAGTACAATTCTACACCTAGTCAATCTGAATTAACAAGGTCTAAGCAAATAGGCTAATCTCACCCAGAACCTCAGGATGACCAGGCAGGAGATTAACCTGTGCGAGTCTGAATCCTAAAGCTTTGATTTGTGGATGGTCCTGTCAATCTTTGCTCTCTTGCATTTTAATGTGAAGCCTTCAGCTATGACTCAGTCTAAGGGAGGGCGGAGGTGCAAGCTGGCATCACTACACTAACATGGTGCCACCAAGTAGCACAAACTCAGTTCCTCAGTGATGTGCACCCTGAGAAATTCAATTATCACTTCTGAGACACAGAGCCCAGAGGGACTCACAGGTGCCAGAAATAAGGAAATAAAGAATTAAAAATTCCTGATCCCGCAAAGCATTTGTTTAATAGATGCAAACTGAAAACTAATCAAGTCTTTGTGAATTGGGCAGAGCATAAAGTAATACTCCTCCAAACACATGCCAAAATCACAGAAAAACAAGTAAGAACAAGAAAAAAATGTATATGCTTTCATATACCATAGGAAGTACAAAGGTGAAGTGTGGACTGTGGATCCAGACAGTAGTTAATATCTACTCACTAGGTAACTGGTTTGAGGTATGCCTCAGTCTCCCTAAGCCTTCATTTCAACATCTATGTGTAATTCTAATAAACTCAGAGATCTGTGTGAGTCCATCTGAGAGAAATTTCTGATTTAAGCAGTGAAGTTCCAAAATTAAAAGTAGTAAAGATGAAATTGCATTTATTGTTCATGCCTCTCTGCAGACGCTAAAGCAAATGAAAATACATAGTTCTCCAAAGCACTGATTCCAGTTTTCTTCCTTGTCCAACCTGCTTTCTTATCCAAGCTACTCTGGCTGGTATCTCCAAGGGAAAAATAAAATATTCCCTCTTTCATCCCCTACTTTTACAGTTTCTTGTCACTTCTATCCTTGTCCCCAACCCTCCAGGAACTGTGGGATGTGGATCAACTCATCTCTTCTTCTAGCAAGAAGACTCTTTCCTTTTGTAGGAACAGAGGTGGAAATTGGACTAGCTTTCACAAGATTCTTTTTTTGATGATATAGGGAAGAAACACATTCTTCCTAAATTACTGATTTTGTCCCATAATGTTAAATCTCTCCGTGCTTACTCCAACAGTTTGTACTTAGGTCAAATAAAACATGTACATTTCATTGAAAAATCATAAGTTGTTATAATCATGTGCAGCATTTTTATGTGAATCTACACTAAAAGGATTTCTCTTCACTAGGTGCCAAAGCTCAAATGTATATAGAGAGAAGGATCTTTCCTTAAAGTAATTATACTGCTTAAACTAAATGGATCCCCTTATTTTTAGATATGTCCTCATCTTTTCAAGCTTTAGAGATCCTAACAGCCAGATTTGGCATTTTGGAATCTTGTGTCTTCTGTAAATGGAGTGCTGCGTTAATTAATTAGCTAATTCCTCCAACTAATAAACATTTGTCAACAAATTAGCAGCTTCCTCCAGCCTCTTTTTAAATATTTTCCACAATTTGGGCTCTGAGTGTTCAATAAACAACTACCCTTTCCTCAAGGAACTCACAATCTAGTAGGGGAAGCAAGAATGTAAGCAGGTATTTTAGGTAATTCATTCCTGATGGAAAAGTCCAAGAAGGGTGGGGATTAAAAGTCCAGTCCCTGCATGAAACAGCTGCTGTTTCTCATGCCTAACTCAGATCCTAATTCTGCTGGGGACAAACCCAGATCTAGCCCAGCAGCTGTGATGGACAGTGTTGTTCATCCATGCTTTCTCTATTTCCATCACCTCTTCCCCTGCCCACATCCTACACCAGGGACTGAAATACACACAGGATACATTTCCTTACTTCCCTTATAACCAAGGTGTCCAAGGAACCTAGTTTTGGCTAGTTGGGATGTTTGTTAAGGAACTTTGGGAATGTTTTTCTTCCCTGATAAAAGAAAAGAGGAACAGAAGAAGGAAAATTCCCTGCTCTGTTTCTCACCGTTTCCCAACCTTTGAGGATATGACATACAATTATGCGACTTACCAACAAATGGTAAGTTGGAGAATTTAAATCAAATGAGCCTGGGTTCTTTGTGACATAATGGAGCCAACAACTTAACCAGTCGACCATCTATTTCATAGGTAAACTATACAAGTCCATCTTTTAGGTTGCTTTAGTACTTGCCATTGTTACTTGTAGCTGACTATTTCTCAACTCATTATGAGCAATAGTTTATTAGACCTGGAAGAGACTATAGATTTTTCAGTTTATTACTACTTGATTGGTTTATTTATTGAAACAAACATTGACCATATTTTGATCCTTGCAGCTCTGCACCAGAGCAGGCAGTTCAAGGACTCTCTTCTCTTCCTCTCTTACATGTTGGGTTTGTAATAGACAATTTAGAAGATATCCCAAGTCTGTCACATAGGCTGGCTTTGAAACACTGACAATCTGACTGAAATGACTTGCCCTGCTCAAAGAGTAAGATATTTTAAAACAATCAAAAGGAAGAGAATTTAGGGAGTTCACATTCCAAGTTGTAGGCAAGTATTTGAACCTGAGAAAATTTAGCAACAACCACACTTTTCCATCTTTCACAGACCATTGGCAACATTACCCCTGAGACTGTAGAGACTGTTAAGGGTACTGAGGGAGAAATTTGCAAGAAGATAGGCCTCCAACTGCAGTTTGAGAACAGGACAGTGAAAAGATTTTTTGAAACCCTGGATATTCCTCCTTTAAATAAGTATATGAACTTAAATTTGACCCCCAGCCCTGACATAAATTTCAGGGAATTTCTGTCTCTCTGCATATTATCCATGAATGCTAATTTAACACTTTCTGCCAAAGTCTTACTGGAGACTCCAAGAAAGAAAGGGTTTGTTAGAAACATTAGCTAGAAAGAAAGATGTCTTCTTTGGAGAGAAAGGTGAGTATCTTTAAAGGACAGAAAGAGAGGACCAGTAACAGCTGTGTTAGTGATGATGGCAAATAGGCTTGGCTGCAATCAGGAGGTGGAGCACTAGTGTCATTTAGATTGAAGACAGGTAGATTGAGGGTGTGGTATAAGCTGAAGGAGGGCAGCTGAAATACGCACTTAGTAGCAAGCAATCACACAGGACAATCAAACCACTCTTACTAGTCTCGCTCTCCTGAGTGGACAGGCACAATTGTGGCAGCACGGAAATTTAGAAACTTGAGCATGAAAAGTGGCCCCGAATGATTGTTGCCTTGATGTTCAGGACTTTTCTATATTTTTAAGAGAAGATAGATTTTTTTTAATTTTTATAAAAGTATTTCCTGATTCTTAAAATACTCTCAATTTTTATTTTAAGCAACAAATATCTGCTAGATTTATTGGGTACAGCCCATAGGTCACCAATGAAAATTCAGCATTGAATGCATGTGGGAAATATTTAAGCATCTGAACTGAAAGTTTAAGGAACAGTGATGGAGAGAGAACTGCCAAGAGTACTGACTCAGGAGATCTTGGGTCCAAAGCAGCGAGCTGTTGATGAGCCATGCAATCCCAACTGTATCTCTAAACCTTACCTATGCACAAGGAGATAGAAGCAGATGAACTCCATGTGCTCTCCTACCACCACACTGAACATTCTGTGAACACTGAAGCTGACCTAATCAATTAGATGCACACAAGTGTTGCCTGACTATTGAAATTGTGAGGTTCTTAGAACTTCATTTCCCATCAAAGTTCAGGGATCCTATGTATCCAAGCAAAATGGATCTCAGTTTGCATTTTACTAGGGTCCTGGTTGGGGAACGACACAAGTATATGCCAGAGATTGTCACTGAAGGTAGTTGCCTCACTTGTTTTGTATCTGAAAAATAGGGGATGATCCCAGAACTGATAGGAAGAAGTCATTCTGAGCATCTCACACAGAATATGGACCAAATCACAGATCTGATAAAGTTTGCACCTCATGGTGGCAAAAGAGCCACTCCTGTATTAGCTAGTACAGGCTCAGGTGCCCAGCATACAGGCATATCTCTTGGGCTAGAAGAGATTGATGATATCTACTGTCCACTGAGATGTCCCTTCCCACACCAGTCTGCAGGTGAGACCCAACACAAGCAGACTGACAACAGTCTAAGCAGAATAAAATTTCAGAGAACATACCCCTGTTCAGGAAATGTATTTCTAGAGAGGTTACATAACTTGCCAAGATCATGCAGCAGATCATGTTCAACTCATAAAAACTGAAGAAGCCAGACTTGTTATCAGAGGATAAACAGTGAAACAATAGTTAGGAATACATATGTAGCTTGTAGTGCAAATGAAAAATAAGAAACACAAACCAGTAATCAGAATAGCACCATTGAAATATGAACATGTGCTTCGGAGTGGGTTTCTGTTGGAGAAAACACTAATTTATGTATATCACTCAAATGTGTTTGTTAAAAGTTAATTTGCAAATACAAAGTCACAGTATGTACATGTAATATTTATTTTCTCTCTATCCCCTCCTTTTTTTGTACATGTTTGCAGCCCATAATGTTTACATTCCTTGAGGGAGTTCCTGCACATACACTACACATCCCAGTTCCCTTTTGCACCCCTTATTCACCCCCTGTCCACTCCTTCCATCTCTTTTTTTAAATTTTATTTTATTGGTACTATTTAGGTATACAATATAATGGCATACATCATTGGAAATTTGTACTTTTACATAATCTCTCATTTCTTATTTTCCCTCTTCCCCTGACCTCCCTTCAAACCCTCCATCCCTCACTATTTACAAAGGCTTTGTTTCCATTTTTTCTTTTTCTCATATTAATTCCACTCCCTTCTTTCCTTTCCCCTACCCCTCCCACTTCCCCTTCCCCTTTGCCCCTTTTCTTCCTCTTTCACATTATCTATTATACCTTTTAGTCCTTATTTACACTTTCAGTTTCTCACACTAGAGAAACTATTTGGTATTTACACATGTGTGTCCTGTTTATTTCACTTAAGAGTATTGCCTCAATGTGCATCCATTTAGTTATAAATGTCTCTAATTTCTCATTTTTTGTGGCTGAGTAGTACACCATTTTATTAAAAAAACCTCCACATTTTCTTTATCGAGTCTCCAGCTGATGGGCATTTGGCTGCTTCTAAGTTTTAGCTATTACAAATTGTGCTGCTATGAACATGGGTGCACATATATCACTGTGGTATGATCCTTTTAATTCTTTGAGGAAGATACCCAGCAGGGGAATAGCTGGGTCAGTCCTAGTTCTTTGAGGTATCTCCATACTGATTTCCACAGTGCTTGCACCAGTCTACACTCCCACCAACAATAGAGAAGGGTTCCTTTCTCCCCACATCCCTGCTAGCATTTGTTATTGGTTGATTTCATGATAGCAGCCATTCTTTATGGGGTGACGTAGAATCTGACTGTTGTTTTCATTTGCATCTCTCGATTGACCAGTGATGCTGAACACTTTTTCATATGTTTATTTGCTATTTCTACTTCTTTGTCTGAGAAATGTCTGTTCATTTCAGGTGCCCATTTTGGTATTGGGTCTTTAAATTTGGGAGGTCTGACTTTTTTAAGTTCTTTGTAGGTTCAAGATAGTACATCTTTGTCTGAGGAACAGCTGGTACAGATTTTTTCCCACATTGTGGGTTGTCTCTTCACAGTGCTGGTGGTTTCTCTTGCTGTGCAGAAGGTTTTTAATAAGAAGACATCCCACTTGTTGACAGTTTGTGGTAGTTCACAAAACTGAGGTTTTGTTCATAAAAATCTTTTCCTACATCAATGTCTTTAAGAGTTCTACCTAACCTCTGTTCCAGCCGGTTCAGCATTTCTATTTTAATATTTAGATCTTTAATCCATTTCAATTTTAGTTTAGTGCATGGTGAGAGATACAGGTCTAGTTTTAATCTAGGGCAAGTTGAAACCCAATTTTTCCAGCACCATTTATGAAAGTGGCTCTCTTACCTCCGGTGAGGGTGTTTGGCTCCTTTATCAAAGATGAGATGACTGAGTGTGTCTGGAGTTGTTTTGGCATCTTCTAATCTGTTCCACTGGTCCTCAGGTCTGTTTCTTTGCCAGTACCATGCTGTTTTTATCACAGTAGCTTTGTAGTAGAGTTTCAAGTTGGGCATTGTGATAACCCTTGGGATGTCTCGGTTACCTAGAATTGCTTTTGCTCTTCTGGATCTCTTCTTGTTCCAAATGAATTTCTGGATTGTTTTCTTAAGGTCCAGGAAGTGTGCTGCTGGGATTTCAATTGGGATTGTGTTGAATTTATATAGCAGTTTTGGAAGTATGGCCATTTTCACTCTATTGATCCTTCCTACCCAGGAGCAGGGGATATCTTTCCATTTTCTGATATCATCTTCAATTTCTCTTTTCAGAGTTCTATAGTTTTCAGAGAAGAGGTCTTTTATTTCTTTTGTTAGGTTGATTCCTAGGTATTTCAGTTTTATGGATGCTATTGTGAAAGAAATTGTTTGCTCTGTTTCTCTCTCAGTGAGTCTGTTGTTCATGTACAGAAAAGCTATTGATTTTTGTGTGTTGACCTTGTATCCAGCTACTTCACTGAATTTGGTTATTAAGTCTAGAAGACTTTTGGTGGAGTTCTTGGGGTCTTCTATATGGAGTATCATGTTATCTGCAAATAATGACAATTTGACTTCTTCCTTTCCTATCTTTATTCCTTTTATTTCTTTCTCTTGTCTAATTGCCATGGCTAATGTTTCCAAAACTATATTGAACAAGAGTGGTGATAGTGGACATTAGTACTGACAAAGAAACAGACCCAAGGACCAGTGGGACAGATTAGAAGACAGAGAAACTCTAGACAGTCTCAGACACCTCATCTTCAACGAACCATCCCTGCATCCCTGGAATGAATCCCATTTGGTCAGGGCGTATGATCTTCCTGATGATCTTCTACATTCTATTTGCCGGTATCTTAGTAAGGATTTTTGCATCTATGTTCATTAGTGAGATTTGCCTGTAGTTTTCTTTTTCGGTTGGTTCTTTCTCTGCTTTGGGGATCAAGGTGATGCTTGCTTCCAGGAATGAATTTGGGAGTATTGCTTCCCTTTCAATTTCATTGAAGAGTTTAAAGAGTAGTAGCAGTAATTCCTCTCTGAATGTCTTGTAGAATTTAACAGTGAAGCCATCAGGACCTGGGCTTTTCTTAGTTGGTAAGTTTTTAATTACATTTTCAATTTCATGGTTTGATATTGGGTTTTTTAGAATTTTTATGTCTTCTTCATTCAACTTTGGTAATTCATACATATCTAAGAATCTGTCCATTTCTTCTGTGTTTTCCATCTTATTGGTGTATAGGTTCTGGAAGTAGATATTGATGATCCTCTGGATTTCTGCTGGGTCCATTGTAATTTTACCCTTTTCATTCCTAATTGCATGGACTTGGACATTTTCTTTCCTTTTTCTGATAAGGTTGGGTAAGGGTTTGTCAATTTTGTTGATTCTTTCAAAGAACCAACTCCTGCCTTCATTAATTTTTTTCTATCATTCTCTTAGTCTCCCTTGCATAGATTTCTGCTCTTATCTTTATACTTTCCTCTCTTGTATGAGCTTTGGGTTTGTCCTGCTCTTTTTCTAGAAGCTTGAGGTTCAGCGTCAGGTTGTTTAATTGGGCTCACTCTGTTTTTCTAATATGTGTATTCACTGCTATGAATTTCTCTCATAAGACTGCTTTCATTGTGTTCCATAGATTCTGATATGTTGAATTGTCATTGTCATTTAATTGTAGGAACTGTCTGATTTCTTCTTTCATGTCCTCTGTGACCCATTGGTTATTCAGAAGTGTGTTGTTCAATTTCCATGTGTTTACGTAATTTTCTTTTGCTATTGATCTCCAATTTCATCATACTATGGTCTGATAATATACAGGGGTTAATGTCAATTCCTTTACACCTACTTAAACAGGTTCTATGAGTGAATATGTGGTCTATTTTGGAGAATGACCCTTGTGCTGCTGAAAAGAATGTGTATTCTGATTTTGTGGGGTGGAACACTTTGTAAACATCTGTTAAGTTCATTTGTTCAAGAGTTAGATTGAGTTCTAGTATTTCATTACTTATTTTTTGTCTAGTTGATCTATCTATTTGTGAGAGTGGAGTATTGAGGTCCCCCATTATTATTGTTTTAGTGCATATATGACTTTTTATGTCTGTTAGCATTTGTTTATATAGTTGGGCGCACTAGCATTTGGTGCATATATATTTATGACTGTCATCTCTTCCTGTTGGATTGTTCCCTTTACAAGGATGTAGCATCCTTCTTTGTCTCTCTTAATCAGTGGTGGTTTGAAATCCACTTGATCTGCAAAGAGGAGAGCTACTCCTGCTTTTTGGGGCATTCCTGTCACATGGAGTATTGTTTTCTACTCTTTAACTTTGAATCTGTGAGTTTCTTTTTGAATTAAGTGTGTTTCTTGTATGCAGCATATTGTTGGATTTTGTTTCTTGACACATTCTGCCAGTCTATTTCTTTTGATTGGTGAATTAATACCATTAACATTGATGGTTATAACTGATATGTATTGACTTTTCATTGTCATGACTTTTTCTTTTTGTTGGATTCTCCTCCTTTGCATTTAATTTCTTGTCTTGCCTGACAGATTCATTCTGCTGTTCTTCCTGGGGTTGTGATCCTCATTTTCTGAACCTAGGATATTGTTAAAAAAATTTTGGAGTGCTAGTTCTGTATTCATGAAGCTCCTAAGGTGCTCTTTGTCATGAAAGTATCTTAATCCTCCATCAATTTTGAAAGATAATTTTGCAGGGTACATCAATTTGGGTTGGAGGCTGTTTTCCTTTACAGCTTGGAATATGTTACACCAAACTCTTCTTGCCTTGAGGGTTTGTGTTAAGAAGTCTGCTGTGATTCTGATGGGCTTTCCTTTGTATGTGATTTGTTTCTTTTCTCGAACTGCTTGTAGAACTTTGTTCTACTTTTGGGTTTCTGGAATCTTAACAATTATATGCCTATGTGTAGTTTTTTTTATCAAGGCTAGTTGGAGTCCTATATACCTCACTTATCTGTATGCTGAGGTCTTTCCCCCTGCTTGGAAAGTTTTCTGCCATTACTTCTGTGAATAGTTTTTTCATGTCATCTGCACTCTCCCCTGTTTCTCCAGTGACTCCAATCAGTCTTATGTTATTCTTCTTTGCATCATCTAGCAGATGCTGGATTGATTTCTTGTGGTCCCTTATAATTTTGAAGCAATTTTTCTTTTCCTGGTCATTAATTGCAATCTTATCTTCTATATCTGAAATTCTGTCCTCACATTGGCTCATTCTGCTGTGTAGACTTTCAATGGAGTTTTTAATCTCGTAGAAACCTGTTTGTATCTGTTTTATGGATTCCATTTGATTCCTATGTACATGTATTATGTAATCTCTATTTTAATTTATTTCCAGTTAATAAAAATGAGTTGCATTAAAAATTATCCCATAGTACCTTGTAACTGCCCTATTACTATATTCATCACACTTGAAACATCTATTCTCAATGTCTGGTTGCTCCCTGGACTAGTGGTTCCTAGAAGGCAAGAAATTATATTTACATTATTTACTGCTCTATCTTCAGTGTCATGACCAGCACCTCCTAGTTGGTATATGTTTTATAATCATGTGTTAATGAATGAGTGATTGAATGAATGAAAAGTTCTCCTAACTCCCCACCCACCACTCCATGCTGCCAAATATACTTACTCTCTTCACAAGATATGTGATTAGGGATTCAGAGCCTATCTGTAGCACACACTTTAATATCAGCTACCAGTGAGGCTGAGAGGCTGAGTAGGAACACTAGCCTACACGTTCAAGATAAGCAACATATTGAGACCAAGTCTCAAAAAAATTCATTAGGGATTCAAAGAGGTTATTCTTTCCCATGTGGTTCAAACATGTAGCATTTTAATTACCTCTGAATGCTGTGAATCCAGATTTGTACCTGGTATCCTGACTTGCTACTGTGGTTTGAATCTGT
The DNA here is from genome assembly GCF_053883595.1 of Heterocephalus glaber. Lineage (NCBI taxonomy): Eukaryota > Metazoa > Chordata > Mammalia > Rodentia > Bathyergidae > Heterocephalus > Heterocephalus glaber. The sequence continues at coordinate 7,901,998 of NW_028258153.1, forward strand.
CCTCCAAGGTTCATCTATTAGAAATTTAATCTCCAACACAACAGCATTGAAGAGGTAATTAAGTCATGAAGGCTCTGCCTTCAGGAATGGATTAGTGTTATTACTACAGGATGAGTTTGTGACAAAAGAAACTGGACTTACTTTTGCTGTCTCTCTCTCCATGTGAGGCTTTCTAGTAGCTTGTGATGTAACAAGAAGGCCCTCACCAGATGTGATCCATTGAACTTGGGTTTCCAAGCTTCCAGAACCATGAGTGAAATAATTTTCTATTCATTAAAAATAACCCAGTATTAAGTATTATGTTTCACCAACCTGAAACAGACTAAACACTTGTCATCCTATTCCAAGAATTGAGGGGTTTTACAGTTCCACCCCCTTCATCTGAACCTCCTGTAAACCAAATTACTATTCAATTATATTCTTCAAATTAACATTGACTGACCAACTATCCACTAAATACAGAGTGAGATGACCTTTTTTGCATTGCCCAAATTAGGCTTACAGGTATGTTCCATGAATGTTTTTAGCCCCAAAATGCCTATCATCAGTGGGTGTATAATGAATACAGACTACTCTTTCACCAGTTCAGTTCTTGGGAGCTGACCAATCCAGAAAGTCCAAACTGCACGTTCTTGCTACCACTTGGCAGCATCAATCCTGTTCCTGACCCAGTTCAGTGAGAATGGAGATGGGCCATCAACCATTGATTCATAACATGGTTCTGCTAAAGAGAATTCTTTCCTTCCCACTCACTAACCCTTATGAGATGGAGAGGCCAGGTATCCTACACATCTCACTGTCTTTTTTCCGATATGACAACACTGTACCACCACAGAGTTGCCAGAACTCCTGGTTCCCAACTCCTCCCCCTGAGCATGTTTCCTAAAGGCTGCGTGAGGCCCAGGATAAGTGCATAAGGAGAAGCTTGGCCAGCTCACATGCACTGGATGAGTTTGTGTTCATGAATTCTGTAGCTGCCACACTCCTTCTACCAGTGATTTTTCTACACAAGTGATTCCTGGCTTGGGCCACCTACAATGCTGTCTTATAGTACATTCAAGTTCTTCTGTTTATAGCACATGCTGATTATTCATTTTAGTAGCCAAATGGAGACAGTGTTAGAGAGTCCTCAAAGCAGAACCACATATCTTACCAAATTCTCACTTTCATCCTGACTGCCTGCCTCCTCTGCCCAGGGTCAGAAATCTTGAAAAATATGATGCTGGATCCATCTCAGGCTTAGATCAGGGAACTGTAGCATAGGCCCCATGGTGGCTTTGTGCTGTAGCTGGTGTCAGTAGTCAACCTTGTCTCCCATCCTCAGCAAGAGTGATAGGGCAAGGAAGATGAGAAGAGGAAAAGGCTGACAAGAGGAAAAGGCTGACAAGAGGAAGATTTCTTGTGCATCTAAACAGGCTAAAGAGCAAAAAGTGTTCCTCCCCAACATCCCTGAACCCAGAGAATAAAATCAAAGGACAAATCTTCCTCCAATCCCATCACTTCATGTCTTCTCTGAGCTTTCTATTCCAGCTCAAGTCAGGGTGCATTGCCTCCCCCTAGCACTCTGTCCTCTGCTCACCCTCCACGAAGCTCATTCACTGTCAGTGAGAGCAGGATTATTTGCCTACTGGGGAGCTTCTTCACCAAGCTGGCCTTTATAAAGTTCCCATGGAAGGTAAGATCTGAGAAAGGCTAGGATGCTCTATTCCTCAAAATTTCTCATTACACTCTCTTCTATTTCCTAAAATTCACAGAATCCCTTACTTTCCAACTTGACACAAACCTCAAACTCTAGCTATCTTTCTGTAGGATTTCACCCGCAGAAAGCCATCCAGCCTCTGATGGAAAATTTCTGAATGCAAGGAACTCACAATCTCTCATTCCATCTTTGGTGAGCTCTGTTAGAATGTTCTTTTTAATTGAGTTGAAATACTTGAATTTAATAATTTCACTGGAATTTTATAATCAGGATATATGCAGAAGACTTGGAACAGAACTTAGAGGGAATTAAATTTAGTGCCTCATTTTCAGGGAGCCCTTTGTAGTGAGTTCCTAACTAATATATTATCACAGTGGTAAGTCAGTGATCTGGACAGGACCCAAATCCATGTTTTTGGCCAGGTCTAAATGACCAGGCTACCATATAACTATCTCCTCCTTCTCCTGAGACCACATTCCACTGCAAATCTGTCTTTTGAAACTTAAAATCCAATGTGCGGAATATACCACTTTGGTTCATAACAATTATTCTGGTTAAATGTCAAACATTAAGGAGAGCACAAAGCCACAATAAATGATCCAAAGAGAGCTTCAGGAGGTTCATGGATGAACAAGAGATGGAGGATTTGAAGGATAAATTTCAGTGCATTCCTGTCCAGGGTTCTGCCAGGGGAGAAGAGCTCTCCAGTGATTCTCCTTGGGTCTGGAAGCTGTGGGTGGGAGGATGGGGTGAGGGGACAAGTAAGCCTGTCAAGGTGCAAATGACAAATTGACAGGAAAGGTTTTCTTTGATCTGTGTAGGGATGCATGGTTGACAAGATGCTGCCCTACCCACTTTCATATTTGATCTTCACATGGAAAAGTAAAGATAGAGGTAATGAAACAGAGGCTGGCAGAAGTTAAACACAATGTGACTAAATGCAGAGAACTAGACATTGGTAGAACAAAGACTAGAATGAAGCTTGCCAGACACATGTTTGAGTGATATTTTGCAATGACAGAGTACCTCAGGAATGAAGGAGCTATCCCTAAACAGTAAGATAGTGAAATAACTGATGTTTAGTAAGCACTTATTGTGCACCACATACGTTCCTGAGTATTCTCATATTTCCATGCATTTTATCTATCGTAACAATTCTGGGACAGGGTACCACTTTTATTTCTACTTTATAAACAAAGAAATTTAGACACAATAATGTTAAGGTTGAATAGCCAGAAAAAAATACCACAGCATATCTCAAACTCAGGAAGCTGGAACCATGGCAATGTCCTATCCTCTTTATAGGTCCCCCAAACCAGCAGTCTGGGCTTTGGTGAAAAGGTTCCCCAAAATCTCACAGACTAAGGCCAGATTTTGAGCCATTTTCCTCTAAGCATATGACCTTGCTTTTATCTCCTGATAAAATAAGTTTTATCTCCAGATAAAAATGGCAACCTCAGTAGCTTTGTATTGTAATTTCAAGTTGGGGATTGCGATCCCCCCACCTTGACTTTATTTCCTAGTATTGCTTTTGTTATTCTGGGTCTCTTCTTGTTCCAAATGAATTTCTGGATTGCTTTCTCAAGGTCTGTGAAGTATGCTGCTGAGATTTCAATTGGGATTGCATTGAATCTATATAGCAGTTTTGGAAATGTGGCCATTTTCACTATGTTGATCCTTCCTACCCAGGATCAGGGGATGTCTTTCCATTTTCTGATATTATCTTCAATTTCTTTTTTCAAAGTGCTATAGTTTTCAGAGTAGTTATAGTTTGATTTCCTTTGTAAAGGTTGATTCCTAGGTATTTCAATTTTTGGATGCTGTTGTGAAAGGAATTGATTGCCCCATTTCTCTCTCATTGAGTCTGTTTTTTGTGTACAGAAAAGCTTTTTGTGTGTTGAACTTGTATCCAGTTACTTTACTGAATTTGGTTATTAAGTCAAGAAGACTTTTGGTGGAGTTATTGGGATCTTCTATATAGAGTACCATGTCACCTGCAAATAATGACAATCTGACTCCTTCATTTCCTATCTTTATTTCTTTCATTTCTTTCTCTTGTCTAATTGCTGTGGCTAATATTTCCAAGACTATATTGAACAGGAGTGGTGATAGTGGACATTGGTACTGGCAAAGAAACAGACCTGAGGACCTGTGGAACAGATTAGAAGATGCAGAAACTCCAGACACACTCAGCCACCTCGTCTTTGACAAAGGAGCCAAACACCCTCACTGGAGGAAAAATAGCGTCTTTAATAAATGGTGCTGGAGAAATTGGATTTCACCTTGCCAAAGATTAAAACTAGCCCTATATCTCTCACCATGCACTAAACTAAAGTCTAAATGGATTAAAGATCTAAATATTAAGACAGAAACGCTGAAAAGGCTGGAACAGAGGTTAGGTAGAACTCTTGAAGACATTGGCATAGGAAAAGATTTTATGAACAAAATGTAAGTTGCCTGTGAACTAGCACAAACAATCAATAAGTGAGATCTCTTCTTACTAAAAAGCTTCTGTACAGCAAGAGAATCCACCAAGAGTGTGAAGAGACAACACACAATGTGGGAAAAAATCTTCACCTGCTGCTCCTCAGACAAAGGTCTACTATCTCGAATCTATAAAGAACTTTAAAAAGTCAGACCTCCCAAATTTAAAGACCCAATCCAAAAATGGGCATCTGAAATGAACAGACATTTCTCAGACAAAGAAGTAGAAATAGCAAATAAACACATGAAAAAATGTTCAACATCACTGGTCATTGGAGAGATGCAAATGAAAACAATGCTGAGATTCCACCTCACCCCACAAAGCATGGCTGCTACCAAGAAATCAATCAATAACAAATGCTGGCGGGGGTGTGAGGAAAGAGGAACCCTGCTCCACCGCTGGTGGGAGTGTAGACTGGTGCAACCACTGTGGAAATCAATATGGAGATACCTCAAATAACTAGGACTGGAAGTCCCATTTGACCCTGCTATTCCACTGCTGGGTATCTTCCCCAAAGAATTAAAAGAATCATACCACAGTGATATATGTGCACCCATGTTCATAGCAGCACAATTCTTGATAGCTAAAACTTGGAAACAACCAATTGCCCATCAACTGGAGACTAGATAAAGAAAATGTGTTTTTTAAAAATAAAATGGATTATTATTCACCCGTAAAGAACGAGAAACTAGGACCATTTATGGATAAATGGATGCACATTGAGGTGATACTCTTAAGTGAAATAAATAGGACACACATGTTTAAATACCAAATAGTTTCTGTAGTGTGAGAAACTGAAAGTTTAAATAAGGACTAAAAGGTATAATAGTAACATGAAATAGGAAGAAAAGGGGCAAAGGAGAAGGGGAAATGGGAGGGGCAGGGGAAAAGAAAGAAGGGAATGGAATTAATATGAGAAAATGGAAAAATGGAAACAATGTCTTTGTAAATAGGAGGGATGGAGGGGTTGAAGGGAGGTCAGGGAAAGGGGGAAAAGTAAGAACCAAGAGAGATTATGTAAAGGTGCAAATTTCCAATGATGAGTGTCATTATATTGTATTCCTAAAATGTACCAATTATTAAAATGAATAATTGATAATGCAAAATAGGAAGTAAAGGTCCAAAGGGGTAGGGTAAGCAGGAAGGGTAGGGTGAAGGAAAGAAGGGAATTGAATTAACATGAGAAAATGAGAAAATGAAAACAAAGTCTTTGTAAATAGGGAGGGATGGAGGGGTTGAAGGGAGAGCAGGGGACTTGGGAAAAAATAAGAAGCAAGATGTATTATATAAAGGTACAAATTTCCAATGATTAATGTCATTATATTGTATACTTTAAATGTACCATTGCAATTAATTTAAAAAATTTTTTAAATGGCAACCAGCCATTTAGAAGGTAGTTTAGTCTCAGTTGTACCTACAGCTGAAAAATCATGAATCTGAAAGGTTAAAAAAATATTTTTGCCCTCTCTTCTCTTTTTTTCCCCTTCTTCATTTCCTCCTCCTCCCATCAGGGTGGAGGGGTCAGGCTGCCAAGTAAAACCCAGGGAAGATTCATGAAAGAAACACCCAGAATGGTTTGGTCCTCCTTTTGGTTCTTGGGTTTATCTAGTTCCACAATTAGGACTTCAGTATTAAGCTAGGATTCCTGAGAAAATCCAGAGACATATGGCTTAGTGGCTACCGCTCCAATTTGTCAATTTCACTATAAACCAAGTTGCATTGGAATGAAAATTGAGCCTACCTTCAATACTATGAGAGAGAGAGAGAGAGAGAGAGAGAGAAAGAGAAAGATTTATGCCTATCCTCATTGTCTTCTCTCCTCACGGTCTTTGTCTTATGCTCTACACTTTCTACCCTTTCGTTGGAGCCTATAGTGTTTGGGTAAACGCTGTCCTTTCAGATGTTTATCCCTGAAAACTCAACTCTTTGTCCTATATCAGTTAGTGAGATGGAGGAGAGGTGACAGGCACTCCCTAGGTCTCCTCACATCTTTCCTTCCCTTTGTTTCTTGCCTCCTTCAGAAGTGCCTGCCTTTACTTCTTCCTTGGCTTTCTCTCTTAAACTATTTACTGTCAGAAGTTTCTCTTCTTTCCTCCACCCTAACCACCACTGCCAGAGCCATCATACTAAAGTTCAGTTATACACATGACAATCTGCTGCTCTGAAATTGCCAGTGGCTCCCTGTTACCTACCATCTCAACTCTTAAAAACCATTTACATAGATTTTAAGGCTCTCCATAGCTGACTACAGCATACCTTTCCAGAAAGTGAATCAAACTGATTATTTCTTTTCCCAGAGTGAGTTAGTGAACACTGGGAGAACTTTTAGGCTTTACAAATCAGTTAGAGCAGTAAGTGGCCCAAACTACTGCTATACCATACCACCATACCTATCTACTGGATCTTCCTCCCTTATACATCAAATTTTCCATTCATGAAGTGCAGACTTAAGGTCCTGTGGACTCTGAGGTCCCAACAGTTCTGAAATTCAGAAAAAGAGGAAGGAGCATAGACCAAGATTTGGACTCTAAGTGGGATGGAAAGACTGATCAGGGGGTCAGTTACTTAGAGAGAATCCCAGAGAATGGAAATTTAGCTGTGGAGCAACTGGAGAAAGGAGAGAAGACATCCGGAAGCCTCAAAGTTAAAAGTTGTGAATCCATCCCCTGTACACTGAGGACACATAGAATGGCCCAGGGCACTCTATGAAGTACTAACAGCTGAGTCTCACCTTCAGAGATGCTAATTTAATTAGTTTGAAGAACAACTTAGTCACTGATATTTTTAATAGCTCCCTGGATAATTCTAATGTTCTAGAGAGTTTAAGAGTATTGTCATACCTGAATGGCAGGCATAGACAGGAAATGGCATGACTTTTGTTAAAAGAAGATGTTGTTTACAACAGAGGTCAGAGACTGCCCAGAGGAGGTAATCTATGCAGCAAAGCACCGTGGGACCTGCACATGGTAGATATTTTTCTAGGAACAGACACTTCCTAATGCCAACTCTATCAAGTTTATTCAGAGAGCCTCTGTGTGAGAGGATCCATTTTATTCTTGCCACTAATATAGGAAAACCTGGTCCCTTCCTCTCCACTGTGCCCTGCCCTGGATAGAGCAGTAATTTCCACCTGAAGCATGAAGGCAGACATCATTTGTCTTGATATGGGCTCAAGTCTCAGCTAGCCACCTCCTTCCAGCTCACCTGGGGAAACTGTTTATTTTTAACCTTGCTGTCATCCCACATGGTTAAAAAGGTAGAGATATCTATCAGGCTGGGCAGATTATCCCTCCTACACACTATCCTGGGTGAACTTTTAAGCAATACAAGTGGAGCCAGACAACTGGTATTAGTGTTGCTGATCTGTCTCTCTTTCCAGAGCACTGAGCTGTGCCCTGGTTGGCTAAGGATAGGAATGGCCAGCTCTGCTCTGGGTCTGGAAATGAATGTGGTACTAGGCAGCCATCCTTGGTCAGAGATAGGCCAACCTCGAGAGTGGAGTGATTCCAGAGTGGGGGCCAATCCAGGGAGTGAGATCAACTCAGCATCAGGCTCAACCCAGAGCATGGGGTGATCACAGGATTGGGATCCACCTACTGAGTGTGGTCAACTCAAAAAGTAAGAGTCAACCCACAAAGTGGGTAAAGCCCACAGAATAGAGGGTCAACCCAGAGACCAGAGCCAAATCCAAAGTTTTACATTAAAGGCTTTGGATAGAAGTTACCAAACAATTGAGGCCAAACATCTGAAAATATAAAAAGGAAATAACAGCAACCTAGAACAAACTCATTTTCTTTGTTTGTCTTTGTGCCTCCCGTGCATGTCATCTGTTTTTTTACATTTTTGGGTAATGGTGTGAGATACATCTGCCATTTGCTCTCCCTATACCCTCCCCATTCCTTTCTTTTTTATTATTCATTGAGTTTATTGGTACATTTTAAGTTTACATTATGATCACATTCATTATTCAGAATTTGTACCTGTATATGATATATCTTGGTTCTTATCTTTTTCCATTCCCCTTCCCTCCTTTCAACACCTCCACTCCTCCTTATTTACGTAAGCTTAGTTTCCATTTTTTTCGCTTTGATTTCAGTTTTTAGTTCCCCTTCCCTTTTGGAGATTTTCTTCCTATTTTACAATATCTATTATACATTTTTTCCCTCATTTACATTTCACTTTCTCACACTGGAGAAACAATTTGATATTTACACATGTATGTCCTATTTATTTCACTTAAGAGTATGGCCTCAAGGTGCATCCATTCAACTATAAATGTGTCTAGTTTGTCTTTCTTTATGGCAGAATAGTTCTCCATTTTATAAACAAAACAAAACAAAACAAAAAACACATTCTGTTCAACCTTGCTTTATACATCCCCAAATGTACAAGTTGTATTCATCATTTCATGCTGGCTGACTTCTGGTTGGTTTTAACCATTGAGATGAGAGGAAGAAAGAAGGGTGTTATTGGAGTATTTAATGTTGCAGGTTTTTGTGTTTCTTCATTAAAGATTACAACTGAGAGAAGACTGCTTTTCTGTGTTTTTCAGTAATCACTCCCCTCCCTCCCTTACTCCTTCATGATTCATGGATACAAACAGCCTGGAGGATACTGCACCATCCTTTTTCTTAAACTGTACTCAGATTTCCATAAATAGCCTTTTTCCTAAGCTCTTCCTTTATTATACTTTTCTGCTTGAACCATGAAAGATGTATGCACCTGCATATAATACTTGGGGAACACAGGTTTGCTTGCACTGCGGTAAAAATAAATCCTCTAAGAAAATTCTCTGGTTGAGAAGAAGCAACCAGTCCAACACTGTACCCTTCCCAGCTAGGGCCTTTTCAACGATTTACACAGTCAGTATTGTGGAATTCTCCAGTTATTATGCTATTGTCCATGCTAGTCTTTCTTTTTAAACTTCTGTTCCAAATAGAAACAAAACCTCTTTTCCTTATTTCTCCTACCAGTTAGCCATAATACAAACTACCATTGCTAAACATTAATTCACAAAGAACAAAGGTATCTTTTCTAACTTTTATTCTGGATCCACCAAGTTTCTGATGCCAAGCTGGAGGTAATTGTTCAAGTGTTTTATGAGGGAAAATGCCCTTGTGAGAGGAAATAAAAATGAGCTAGAGAAAACTGGGAGAACCTTCAGAGCAAAAAGCAAGCATAACTACCTTTAAAGGAAAGAGGGAGAGAATGTTGTTGGGTTGAATCATCCTAGACTGCCCTGTAGTCTAGGGAAGCTTCATAAAGCCACCTAGGAGATACTGAGCCAAATAAGTTGCCAGGGCAATGTCATGACTCCTAGAATTGAACCTCCCTCAGTATTCCTCATGCACTCCATCATAAGCAGGGAGCAGAGTGAGAGGTATGGCCTTGGAGCAAAGGGGGGAGGGGGGCGGAGATTTCAGAGTACAGCATCTGGGGCTTTCAGACATTTTAGCTCTCTGAAACAGCACATCTGCAAGGCATTCTCATGGCCACAGTTACCTTCTGTTTTGTTGAAGAAAGCCATTGTCATACTCTTATAGGTCTGCTACTTTGTAGTGCCAAGCCATGCTGTATAATTCTAAAAGATTCAGTACATGCTTTTGGTGTTGGTTTTTCTACCATCCTGACTTCCCTTGAGCTACACTAGTAATAAAAGCTACAGTTTATGGCAACTGTTGTCTTTATATTAGCTCTGACAAATAGCATCTTCGCTATGAAACCTGAAGCTCTGAGAATGGAATGTTCATCCACTTCTTGTTTCCTTCCTTTATTAAAAAACATGCATTGGGGCCGGGGAGTTGGCTCAGTGGTTTTGCCGCCTGCTGCGTAAGCGGAAGGATCTGAGTTCGATCCCCAGCACCGAAAAAAAATGCACTGTCTCTTATATCTCAAAACTCAGGCAATTGCTGTGACTACTATCATAAATAAAGAATTACTTCTTCCTCTTAAGGTCTTGATGTCTACAAGAAAGATGAAAAATATAGAAAGACTGATTTATATGTGTTCAAGGAGATGTTACAAAACTGTAATGTCTATACAAACTGTGACAAGGCATAAATGAGAATGGTCAAATCCTTTGCTGGTTGGGAGAAAAGTCCTCAGTGAGAACTATGTGAACACTTTGCTTAGTCTTTCATGATCTACTGGTGGATGCATGGGACAGAAATATCAAGCAGGCACACCCATGAAAACAAGTGCTTAAGTGAGAAATTTCCTGGCCTATTTGAGAAGTTAAATGTTTGGAATGGTGGAAGATGATAAGTGATATATGTATGGAGAATAGGGATTATAGGAGAGACCAAAGAGGGGCAGAGTTTGATCCAAGGCAGGGGCTACCTCAGGAAGAATGTGCAAGTAAGGAGTAAGAAGTGTATTTATTGGGTTCTATGTTGTAAGTTAAGAAATGATGTGATCAGATTTGCATTAAAAAGATTATTTTGGCTGGAAAATAGAGAAGTGATTGTGAGGGTGAGGGTGGAGGCAAGGAAACCAGGTATGTGTCATCCATATGACAGGCCAATGAGGGTTAAGACCCCCAAATAAACAAAGTGAGGCAGTGGGACCAGAGAAGAAGGGATGTGGTCAAGAAATGGTGGGGAAACTTCCAGAAAGACGACAGAACGGTGAACAGCAGAGAAACAGCCTCTCTGATATTTGGTATCCAGACATTAGAATATAGCAATGTGAGGAAGAGAAGGAGAAAGGAACTGGGTCACTGGAATCCAGCAAGAATCCAAAGTGAGAATTGAAACCCACAAGGGAGAGCAAAGAGAAGGACCATAACTCAGACGAGGTACATGGCAAGCAGTACTTTCTCTTTGAGCCCTGGCATGTGACATGGGAGGGGGAACTCGAACCTGCAGATGTAAGGTGACTACTGGCAACCTCAGAGGTTTCTATGGAGAAATGTACCAGTGAAATGGAGCAGTGAACACTGTGGACTGCAGTGGCTAGTGAGGTATTCAGGTTCAGACGTCCTTCAGGAGAGGGAAACTGGCTGATCACCATTTTGGAAAGGGGCCAACTGAAATCAGAACTCAGAGCAGTGGGAGGATGGGTTCATCTAGCAGCTCCCAGTGTCATGGTGAGGCACAACCAAGTTCAAGCCAGCAAGAGCTCAGGGAGGCAAGCTGGTGGGAGGCACTTGGAATGTTGTGGGCTGAACAACCCAGGTCCCAGCCCCACAGCCAGAAGCAGAAGCAGACTGAACTTCAGTGGAACTAAAGGCCCAGGTTTGCCAGGATTATCCACCACCACCATAAACTGACTGCTGGCTTGCTGGGATCAATCAACATGGATCTGGGCTCTGTCTGTCCTCTCTACCAGTGACAGCAGAGACGTGCCCTGAAGCAGAGATTTTCTTTTCCACTTTTCTTCCTTTCTTTGCTTTTTTATTTTTTTCTCTCCTTGATTGCTTGTTCTTGTTTTTAATGCAAGTATGAAGATTATTTCTAGTTTTTTGTTGTTGTTTTGTCCTGTTCTTGATGTTTCTTCCTTTTTTCTTTCCTTCCTGTCTTCTTTACCAGTTTCTGAAGATTGTGTAATCTTTCTTTGCCCTCTAGCTTTGCTTCTAATCTCTTTCTCTTCTTCTAATTCTCTATTTTTCCCCTAACTCTTTTTAAATTTTCTCCCCTGAGGAGAAAAAAAAATCACCATATTGAAATGATATTTACTATATACAATTTTGGATTTGTTTTAGATTTTGTTACATAACTACAAATTTTGTTCATATGGTTAAAGGTGGCAAATTAACAGTTACCACAGTTTGTCATTTTGTAAGGTGTGTTTGATGCTATTGTTATTACTGGTTGTACTACTTTACCCAAGGTGACATAATTATTCTAATCAGTTGTTCTTCCTTGTATGCCAAGAATGAGATTGCCTGAGGATCATAAACAATACTATAGACCAGTGCCAATGAACAAGGCAGCAAATTCTCATCTACAATAAATTTAAGATGTAGGATCTTACAACAGACTCAAAACCAAAAAGCCATCTATACCTGGAAGACATGTCTGAGAAGTAGTCATTTCTTATGGGTTCTCATTACTAGCAATAAAGATACCTACCATAAACAATTTAAAATCATTAATGCAGGAATTAAACTAAAAATTAGAAAACAGGAAATGAGGAGACAAGCAAGCAAGATGCAACCTCAGACTTCCAGATCATCAAAAGCAAACCCAAGGGACAATGAGATGGGACTGTTCGAAAGCCACCCACCTAGACTGTCTGAAGTTGTAACAGCAGAAGTAACAAAGCAGATGAGTGAGGCTCTAGAAAAAGTCAAACGAGAAATAACTTTTCAGATAACTTCAGAGATGATGATCATAATGCAGGGCATAATTAGTGAATCTAGAGTAGATAGAAGTTTTAAAAAATAGAGGAGCTTAGAAAAATGATGGAAACCATGAATGCTCAACAGAGTAAAGAAATGAAATCCATGAAACAGATTCAATCAAATATCCAGGAGATTAAAACTTCTATTGAAATTATACACAGCAGAACCAATATGAGGACAGAATATCAGATCTAGAAAATAGTTTACAATTAGTGATCATGAAGAAAAGATTTCTTAAAAATAGCAATGAACCACAAAAAAATCAATCCAACAGCTGCTAGATGATGCGAAGAAGTATAATGTAAGATTGAAAAGTGCAGGACAGAGAGCAAACAACATTAAAAAAAAACCCCTATTCACAAAAATAATGGCAGAAAAATTCCCAAGAATAGAAAAAGAATTTTACAAACAGATAAGTGAGGCACATAGAACTCCAATTAGCCGTAATAAAACTACACGAAGGCATATAACAGTCGAGATTTCAGAAATTCAATACAAGAACAGAATATTAAAAGATGTTGGAGAAAGAAAGACAAATCACCTATAAAGTAAAGGTCAGCAGAGTTCTTGACACAAACCCCTTAAGTGAAGAAGAGCTTGGAGTAAAGTATTTCAAGTCCTAAAAGAAAACAATCTCCAATCCAGATTGATGTAGTCCACCAAACTATCTTTCAAACCTGAAGGAGAAACAAGACACTTCTGTGACAAAGAACTTCTGAAGAAATTCATGACAACCAATCCAACTCTCAAAAATGTTCTCAATGGAGCTGGGGATTTAGCTCAGTGGTTCCACTGCCTGCCTTGCAAGCACAAGGTCTCTGAAGGACATTCTAGAAAGAGATAACAAAGACTACAACTCCTTGAACCACAATAGAATGAATCCACCAGTCAAGGCAATAATTAAATACAGAGGAAAGCATGGGAACCAACAAGAGGAAAATAACATAACAAAGACAGGACAATATATATCAGTTGTAACCATGAATGTAAATGGTTTTGAATCATCAATCAAAAGAAACAGAGGAGAGGCTTCTGGGACAATGTGCCACCTCTTCCAGTGCAGCAGAGGAGGCTTCCAGGTTGACATGCCACTGCTCCCAGCACAGAGGAGGAGGTTTCTGGGTCAATGTGCCACCACTCACAATGCAAAGAATGAGCTTCTGGGCAAATGTATCACCACTCCCAGCACAGAGGAGATACGCCACGTGGGCACCAGCAGCAAACCAACACCCCTGTAGAAATGAGAAAACACATAAACAAGGCTCAAAACCAGACTTCCAGATCATGTACAGCAACCCCAAAGGGAAATGAGATGGAAAACTCTGATACCAAACACCTGGACTCCCAGAACTAGCAACAAAAGAGGATATGGAAAAAATGAAATCAGAAATAATTTATCAGATAACAGCAGAGGTTGTGCCCATAGTACAAGACATCATTAATAAATCAAGAGAGGAGCTGAGGAACATGATGGAATCCCAATATAGGAAACAAATGGAATCCATAAAACAGATGCAAACAGATTTCCAGGAGATTAAAAACTCCACTGAAAAGCTACACAGCAGAATGAGCCAATGTGAGGATAGAATTTCAGATATAGAAGATAAGATTGCAATTAGTGAACAGGAAAAGAAAAATTGCTTCAAAATTATAAGAGACCACAAGGAATCAATCCAGCAGCTGCTAGATGATGCAAAGAAGCATAAGATAACACTGACTGGAGTCAATGAAGAAGCAGGCGAAAGTGCAGACAACATAAAATAACTTCACAGACGTAATGGCAGAAAACTTCCCACACAGGGGGAAAGAACTTGACATACAGATAAGTGAAGCATATAGGACTCCAACTAGCCTTGATCAAAAAAATGTACACATAGCCATAAAATTGTTAAAATTCCAGAAACCCAAAAGAAGAACAAAGTTCTACAAACAGAGAAAAGAAACAAATCACATACAAAGGAAAGCCCATCAGAATTGCAGAAGACTTCTCAATGCAAACTCTCAAGGCAAGAAGAGCTTGGAGTGATGTATTTCAAGCCCTAAAGGAAAACAGCCTCCAACCCAGATTGATGTACCCTGCAAAACTATCTTTCAAAATTGATGGAGAAATAAGATACCTTCATGCCAAAGAGCACCTTAGAAACTTCATGAATACCAAACCAGCATTCCAAAAAATTTTAGACAATATCCGAGGAAAAGACAAGAGGATCACAACCCCAGGAAGCCCAGCAAAATGAATCCACTGGGCATGACAAGAAATTAAATGCAAAGGGGGAAGGATCCAAACAAAACCAAAAAGTCATGACAATAATAACTCAATACGTATCAGTTATAACCATCAATGTTAATAGTCTCAATTCACCAATCAAAAGAAACAGACTGGCAGAATGGGTCAAGAGGCAAGATCCAACAATATGCTGCATACAAGAAACACACTTAATTCAAAAAGAAACTCATAGACTGAAAATTAAAGGGTAGGAAACAATACTCCACACAATGAGAAGCTGAAAAAGAGAAGGAGTAGCTATCCTCTTTGCAGATCAAGTGGATTTCAAACCAATACTAAGAGAGACAAGAAGGATACTACATCCTTGTAAAGAGGACAATCCAAGAGGAAGAGATGACAATCATAAATATATATGCACCAAGCACTAGTGCACCCAACTATATAAAACAAATACTAACAGCCGTGAAAAGTCATATATACCCTAATGAAATAGTAGGGGGCGATGTCAATACCCCCACTGTCACAGATAGATCAACCAGACAAAAAACAAGCAAAAAAATACTGGAACTCAATTAAATTCTTGAACAAATGAACTTAACAGATGTTTACAGAGTGTTCCACATCAGAAAATCAGAATACCCATTCTCTTCAGCTGCACATGGGTTGTTCTCCAAAATAAACCACATAATCACTCAGGGAACATGTTTAAGTAAGTGCAAAAGAACTGAAGTTATCCCCTGTATATTATCAGACCATAATGTGATGAAATTGGAGATCCATAGCAAAAGAAACTGGAAAAACTTCATAAACATATGGAAATTGAACAACACATTTCTGAATAACCAATGGGTCACAGAGGAAATTAAAGAAGAAATCAGACAGTTCCTTCAATTAAATGACAATGACAATACAACAAATCAGAATCTATGGGACACAATGAAAGCAGTCATATGAAGGAAATTCATAGCAGTGAATACACATATTAGGAAAACAGAGTGAGCCCAATTAAACAACCTGATGCTGAACCTCAAGCTTCTAGAAAAGGAAGAGCAAGACAAACCCAAAGCTCATACAAGGGAGGAAATTACAAAGATCAGAGCAGAAATCAATGCAATGGAGATTAAGAGAACGATACAAAAAATCAATGAAACCAAGAGTTGGTTCTTCAAAAGAATAAATAAAATTGTCAAACCCTTAGCCAACCTTATCAGAAAAAGGAAAGAAAAGGTCCAAGTCCATCCAATTAGGAATGAAAAGGGTGAAATTACAATGAACCCAGCAGAAATCCAGAGGATCATCAATACCTACTTCAAGAACCTATACACCAATAAGATGAACAACACAGAAGAAATGGACAGATTCCTATGAATTACCAAAGTTGAATGAAGAAGACCTAAAAATTCTAAACAAACCAATATTAATCAATTTGAAAATGTAATTAAAAACTTACCAACTAAGAAAAGCCCAGGTCCGGAGGGCTTCACCGCTGAATTCTACAAGACATTTAGAGAGGGACTACTGCCACTACTCTTTAAACTCTTCAATGAAATTCAAGGGGAAGCAATACTGCCAAATTCATTCCTAGAAGCAAGCATCACCTTGATCCCCAAAGCAGAGAAAGAACCAACAGAAAAAGAAAACTACAGGCCAATCTCACTAATGAACATAGATGCAAAAATCCTTATTAAGATACTGGCAAATAGAATGCAGATCATCAAAAAGGTCATACGCCCTGACCAAGTTGGATTCGTGGGATACAGGGATGGTTCAAGATACAAGTCAATAAATGTAATATAATATATCAATAGGACCACAACAAAAACCATATGATTATCTCAATACATGCAGAAAAAGCATTTGACAAAATCCAACATGCATTTATGATAAAAATCCTGCAAAAAATTGGAATAGATGCTCTCTACCTCAATCTAATAAAAGCCATCTATGAAAAACCAACAGCCAATATCATACTAAATGGTCAAAAACTGAAATCTTTCACACTAAGATCATGGAGAATATGAGGATATCCACTATCACTACACCTGCTCAATATATTTTTGGAAACATTAGCCACTGCAATTAGACAAGAGAAAGAAATAAAAGGAAGAAAGATAGGAAATGAAGAAGTCAAATTGTCATTACTTGCAGATGACATGATAGTCTATATAGAAGATCCCACGAACTCCACCAAAAGTCTTCTAGACTTAATAGCTAAATTCAGTAAAGTAGCTGGATACAAGGTCAACACATAAAACTGTATAGCTTTCCTCTACATGTACAACGGACTCACTGAGACAGAAATAGGGCAAACAGTTATTTTCACAATAGCATCCAAAATACTGAAATAAGTGGAATACCTAGGAATCAACCTAACAAAAGAAATCAAAAAGCTCTTCTCTGAAAACTATAGCACTCTAAAAAGAGAGATTGAAGAGGACATCAGAAAATGGAAAGGTATCCCTCCTGCCCCTGGGTAGGAAGGATCAACATAGTGAAAATGACCACACTTCCAAAACTGCTATATAGATTCAATGCAATCCCAATTGAAATCACAACAGCTTACTTCATGGACCTTGACAAAACAATCCAAACATTCATTTGGAACAAGAAGTGACCCAGAATAGGAAAAGTAATTGTAAGTAACAGAGATATGATGGGGGTATTACAAGCCCCAATTTGAAACTATACTACAAAGCTACTGTGATAAAAACAGCATGGTACTTTGGACCTTTTTTCCTATTTCAAATTATCAATTATTCATTTTAATCATTTTAACCCTTGTTTACACTATCAGTTTCTCACACTAGAGAAACTATTCGGTATTTACATGTGTGTCCTATTTATTTCACTTAAGAGTATGGCCTTGATATGCATCCCTTTAGCTATAAGTGACTGTAGTTTTTTGTTCTTTATGGATGAGTAGTACTCCATTTTATTAAAAAAAGAAAAACACATTTTCTTTATCCAGTTTCCAGTTGAAGGGCACTTGGGCTGCTTCCAACGTTTAGCTATTAAAAACTGTGCCACTATGAACATGGGTGCACATATATCACTGTGGTATGATTCTTTTAATTCTTTTGGGAAGACACCCAGCAGGGGAATAGCTGGGTTAAATGGGACCTCTAGTCCTAGTTCTTTGAGGTATCTCCATACTGATTTCCACAGTGGTTGCACCAGCCTGCACTCTCACCAACAATGGAGAAGGGTTCCTTTCTCCCATACCCCTGCCAGCATTTGTTATTTGTTGATTTCTTGATAGCAGCCGTTCTTTGTGGGGTGAGGTGGAATCTCAGTGTTGTTTTCATCTGCATCTCTCAAATGACCAGTGATGTTGAACATTTCTTCATATATTTGTTTGTTGCTCTTACTTCTTTGTCTGAGAAATGTCTGTTCATTTCAGGTGCCCATTTTTGAATTGGGTCTTTGAATTTGGGGGTCTGACTTTTTTCAATTCTTTATATATTCCAGACAGTAGTCCTTTGTTTGAGGTACAGCTGCTAAAAATTTTTTCCCATATTGTAGGTTGTCTGTTAGCTCTGTTGGTGCTTTCTTTTGCAGTATAGAAGCTTTTTAATAAGATGAGATCCCAGTTGTTGATTATTTTCTGCTAGTTCCCGTGCTGCTGAGGTTTTGTTCATAAAGTCTTTCCCTATGCCAATGTCTTCAAGAGTTCTACCTAACTTATATTCCAGCAAGTTTAATGTTTCTGTCTTAATATTTATATCTTTAATCCACTTCGATCTTAGTTTAGTGTGAAGCGAGGGGAAGGGGAAAGGAAAAACTATGAGAAAAGAAAAAAAAATAGAAATGAAATCTATGTAAATAGGGAAGGGCAGAGGGGATGAAGGGTGCACAGGTAATGGGGAAAAAAATAAGAACCAAAATATATCATGTACAGGTACAAACACCCAATGATGAATGTAAATGAA
Source organism: Heterocephalus glaber (assembly GCF_053883595.1). Lineage (NCBI taxonomy): Eukaryota > Metazoa > Chordata > Mammalia > Rodentia > Bathyergidae > Heterocephalus > Heterocephalus glaber. The sequence goes on from NW_028258153.1 coordinate 7,920,682, forward strand.
TTGTATACCTAAAAGGTACCAATAAAAGAACTGAAAAAAAAAAGCTTCTGCTTTTTTTTATACCAAATAGTTTCTCTAGTGTGAGAAACTGATAGTGTAAACAAGGGTTTAAATGATTAAAATGAATAACTGATAATTTGAAATAGGAAAAATTGCCCAAAGACGAAGGGGTGAAGGGAGGGAAAGGGGAAAGGAAAAAAGCATGAGAAAAGAAAAAGAAATGGAAATGATGTCTATGTAAATAGGGAAGGGTGGAGGGGGTGAAGGTCGCACAGGTAATGGGGAAAAAATAAGAACAAAGATATATCATGTACAGGTACAAAAACCCAATGATAAATGTAAATGAATTGTATACCTAAAATTTACCAATAAAAGAATTTAAAATAAAAAAAAATAGAAAAAACAGCATGGTACTGGCAAAGAAACAGACCTGAGGACCAGTGGAACTGATTAAAAGATGCAGAAGCAACTCCGGAGACACTCAGCTACCTTATCTTCAACAAAGGAGCCAAACACCCTCAATGGAGGAAAGATAGTCTCTTTAATAAATGGTGCTGAAAAAATTGGATTTCGACTTGCCAAAGATTAAAACTAGACCTATATCTCTCTCCATGCTCTAAACTAAGATTGAAATGGATTAAAGATCTAAATTTTAAAATAGAAATGCTGAACCGGCTGAAACAGTGGTTAGGTAGAACTCTTGAACACATTGGTGTAGGAAAAGATTTTACGAACAAAACCTCAGTTACCTGTGAACTAGTACAAACAATCAACAAGTGAGATCTCTTCTTACTAAAGAGCTTCTGCACCACAAGAGAAACCACCAACAGAGTGAAGAGACAACCCACAATGTGGGAAAAAATTTTCACCTGCTGTTCCTCAGAAAAACATCTACTATCTAGAATCTATAAAGAATTTTAAAAAGTCAGACCTCCCAAAATTTAATGACCCAATCCAAAAATGGTCATCTGAAGTGAACAGACATTTCTCAGACAAAAAAGTAGAAATAGCAAATAAACACATGAAAAAATGTTCAACATCACTGTTCATTCGACAGATGCAAATGAAAACAATGCTGAGATTCCACCTCACCCCAGAAAGAATGGCTGCTATCATGAAATCAACCAATAATAAATGCTGGCAGGGCTTTGGGGAAAGAGGAACCCTCCCCCACTGCTGGTGGCAGTGTAGACTGGTGCAACCACTGTGGAAATCAGTATGGAGATACCTCAAAGAACTAGGACTAGAAGTCGCATTTGACCCAGCTGCTCCCCTGCTAGGTATCTTCCCCCAAAGAATTAAAAGAATCATACCACAGTGATATATGTGCACCCATGTTCATAGCAGCACAATTTGTGATAGCTAAAACTTAGAAGCAGCCAAATGCCCATCAAATGGAAACTGGATAAAGAAAATGTGTTTTTTTTTAACAAAATGGAGTACTACTCAGCCATAAAAAATGAGAAATTAGAGACATTTATAGCTAAATGGATGCACATTGAGGCGATACTCTTACGTGAAATAAATAGGACACAGATTTGTAAATACCAAATAGTTTCTTAGTGTGAGAAACTAAAAGTGTATATAAGCACTAAAAGGTATAATAGATAATGTTAAATAGGAAGAAAAAGGGCAAAGGGGAAGGGGAAGTGGAAGGGGTAGGGGAAAGAAGGGAATGAAATTAAATACAGAAAAAGAAAAAATGGAAACAAAGTCTTTGTAGATAGAGAGGGGTGGAGGGGTTGAAGGGAGGGCAGGGCAATGGGGAAAAAATAAGAACCACTATAGATTATGTAAATGTACAAATGTTCAATGATGAATGTCATTATATTGTATACTTAAAATGTACTAATAAAATAAAATTTTAAAAAGGAAACAAACTAGCCGAATAGACCAAGAAACAAGATCCGACAATATGCTTCATAAAAGAAACACATTTAAATTAAAACAAAATTCGTAGACTGAAAGTGAAAGCATTGAAAGCAATACTTTATGTGACAAGAACCTGGAAAAAAGCAGGGGTAGCTATACTGTTTCCAGACAAAGTGGATTTCAAGCCAAGATTGACAGTGTGACAAAGAAGGTTGCTACATCCTTGTTAAGGGAACAATCCACGAGGAAGAAATAACCATAAGTAAATATATATATATATATATATATATATATATATATATATATATATATATATATATATAAAGTGGCAGCACACCCAACTATATAAATCAAATACTAACAGACATGTAAAACCAAACAAGCACTAATACAACTGTAATGGGGGAATTCAATACCCTACTACCACAAATAAACAAATTAGCTAGATAAAATATCAATAAAGAAATATCAGAATTGAACCAAACTTATGAACAAATGAACTTAGTAGATATCTACAGAGATTTCCACCCCACAACATCAAAATATACATTCTTCTCAGTTGCACACAGGATGTTCTCCAAAATACACTACATATTAATTCATAGAGCATGCTTAAGTAAATGCAAAAGAACTGAAATTATCCCACAGATATTATCAGTCCATAGTGCAATGAAATAGGAAATCAATGGCAGAAGAAACACAAAAATTCCGTAAACACATGGAAATTAAATAAAGCCCTCCTGTAACCCCATTGGTCACAGATTAAATTTAAAAAGAAATCAGTCTCTACAGTTAAATGATAAGGCCAATACAACATACCAGAATTTATGGGTCACACTCAAAACAGTCCTATCAGGGAAATTTATAGCTGTGAATTCACATACCAGAAAAACAGAGCAAGCTCAAATAAACAAACTACTGTTGTACCTCAAGCTTCTAGAAAAAGAGCAAGTCAAGCCCAAAGCTTGTATGAGGAAGAAAATTATAAGCATCAGAGCAGAAATTAATGCAATTGAGACTAAAAAAAAAAGAATCAGTGAACTGAAGAGTTGTTTCTTTGAAAGATTAAATAAAATTGACAAACACTTAGCCAACCTTATCAAAAAAAGGAAAAAAAATACTCAAATCCACTCAGTTGGAATGAAAAGGGTGAAATCACAATGAATCCTGCAAATATATGATAGATCATCAACACCTACGTCCAAAACCTGTATTCTAATAAGATAGAAAACACAGAAGAAATGGACGGATTCATAAATACATATGAATTTCCAAAGCTGAATCAAGAAGATATAAAAATTCTAAATAACCCAATATCAGTCAATGAAATTGAAGATGTAATTAAAAATGTACGAACAAAGCAAAGCCGAAGTCTTGTAAGATTCACTGCTGAATTCTACAAGAAAGTTAGAGAAGATCTAACGCCATTACTCCTCAAACTCTTTAATGAAATTGAAAGAGAAGCAATATTTCCAAATTCATTCCTGGAAGCAAGGATTTCCCTGATACCAAAACCAGAGAAAGATCACACCAAAACAAAGAAATGTAGGCCAATCTCCCTAATGAATATAGATGCAAAAAGTCCTCAGTAAGATAGTAGCAAAGAGAATGCAGCAAACCATTAAGAAGATCATTCACCATGACCAAGTAGGATTCATTCCAAGGATGCAGGAGTGGTTCAACATATTCAAATCATTAAATGTAATACACCATATTAACAGAACCAAGGACCCAAACCACATGATCATCTCAAAGTCCAACACCCTTTCATGATAAAAACTCTACAGAAAATTGGAATAGATCATCATTCTCTCAATGTGATAAAAGCCACCTATAACAAACCAACAGCCAACATCATTTTAAATGGTCAAAAACTGAAAGCTTTCATTCTAGAATCAGGAACGAGACAAGGATGTCCACTATCACCACTCTTATTCATTATAATTCTGGAAACATTCATCAGGGCAATTAGACAAGAGAAATAAATAAAAGGAATAAGGATAGGAAAGAAAGAAGTTAATTATCATTATTTGTGGATGACATGATACCCTACATAGGAGATCCCAAAAACTCCACCAAAATACTTCTATGTTTAATACCAAATTCAGTAGCATACACAGAAACACACTGGATAACAGCGTCAATGCTCAAAAATCAATAGCAATACTGTACACAGATAACAAACTCACCGAGAGAGAGAAATTAAGGAAACAATACCTTTCACGATAGCATCAAGAAAAATGAAATACTTAGGAATCAATCTAACAAAAGAAGTAAAAGACCTTTACATTAAAAACTGCAATACTCTGAAAAGGGAAATCAAAGAGAATATCAGAGTATGGAAAACTATCCCTTGTTCTGGGGTAGGAAGAGCCAATATAGTGAAAATGACCATACTCCCCAAATTGTTATGCAGATTTAATGCAATCTCAATCAAAATACCAATAGTATACCTTACAGAATTAGAGAAAACAATCATAAAATTCATTTGGAACCAGAAGAGACCGAGAATAGCAAAAGCAATTCCAGGTAACAAAGGCAAAACAGGGGGCATCACAATTCTTGACTTGCAATTATACCAAAGCTACTGTGATAAAAACAGCATGGGACTGGCAAAAAACAAACTTGAAGATCAATAGAACAGACTGGAAGATACAAAAATAATTCTAAACACACTCAGCCACTTTACCTTTGAGAAAGAGGCCAAATACCTTCACTAGAGGAAAGATAGCCTCTTTAATAAGTGATAATGGAAAAACTGGCTCTCCTTATGCTGAAGACTAAAACTAGATTCATGTCTCTCACCATGCACTAAACTAAAATTGAGATGAGTCAAAGATCTAAATATTAGAATAGAAACACTAAATCTCCTGGAAGATAGAATAGGTAGAACTATTGAAGAGATAGGTTTAGGAAAAGATTTTATAATCAAAAAACCCTGATTGCACAGGAAATATTACAAAGAATCAATAACCAGAAACTCATTAAATAGTTTTTGCATAGCAAAAGAAACCACCAACAGAATGAAAAGACAACCCACAGAGTGGGACAAATTTTTGCCAGCTATTCTTCAGACAAAGGATTAATATCAAGAATATATGAAGAACTCAAAAAAATCAGACCCCCAAATTTAAAGACCCAATCCAAAAATATGCATCTGAAATGCATAGATACTTCTCAGATGAAGAACTTGAAATGATAAATAAATATATGAAAAGATGTTCAGTATCACTAGTCATTTGAGAAATGCAAATTAAAACAACACTGAGATTCCATCTCATTCCAGCAAGAATGGTTCTTAGCAAGAAATCAACCTATAACAAATGCTGGCAGGTCTGTGGGAAAAAAGAAACCTTTCACCACTGTTTTTGGGAATATAGACTGGTGCAACCACAAGTGGAAATCAGTGTCAAGATTCCTCAATTCTAAAACTTGAGATTCCATGTGACCCAGCTATTCCTCTTCTTGGTATCTTCCCAAAATAATTAAAAGTGTCATATCACAGTGCTATATGCACACCCATGTTTATAGCACCACAGTTTGTAATAGCTAAATCTTGGAAACAGCCAAAATGCCCATCAACTGATAAATGGATAAAAAAGATACAGGGTTTTTTTTTTTATACAATGGAGCACTACTCTGCCATAGAGAGGATAAACTTGAGACATTTCTATCTAAATGAATATACCTTGAGAGACTATACTCTTAAGTGAAATAAATCAGACACATCTGTTCAAATATCACATGGTTTCTCTGGTGTGAGAAAATATTTCACCTTTGTAAATAAGAACCAAAATGTATAATAAGTATTGTGAAATAGGAAGAAAATGTTCAAATGAGAAAGGGAACTAGGAGGTGGGGATGGGGAATGGAAGGAAGGGAAAAGAGAATAGAAGGAAAAAATGGGAACAAAGCTTTTTTAAATAAGGAAGGGAAGAGTGTTGGAGAGAGAGGAGGGGAATGGGAAAAAATAAGCAAGATATATCATGTACAGGTACAAATTCCCTATGATGAAAGTGATCACGATGCATATCTAAAATGTACCAATAAAATTAATTTTAAAAAGAAGTGATGGGGGCAGCACGAATCATACTATGGGTGTGAAGGATCTGAGGAGAAGAGGGAAGCACAAGGAAGAGATGAGTGTGGAAGAAGTGATGGTCGGTTGGGTCTATGCTAAAGAAGAATGAAGATGCTGTTATTCACTGTGATGGGCAGAATTCTAAAACAGCCCAACATTTTTGCCACCTGATCTACACACCCTGGATAATCCCTCCACTTCATTTTGGTTTGGATCTGTGAATATGGTGGGATGTCACTGCTGTGGTCATGTTATAATATGTAGCAAAGGTGAAGGATTTTCGTGGATGTAATTAAGGCCACTAATTATCTGACTTTGAGTAAATCCACGGGGATATTATCTGATAAGCCAGACTTAATCAGATGAACTCCTTAAAGAGGCCCAGGGAGTCAGAGAGTCTTTCTTCTGCTGACCTTGAAGAAATCAGCCTTATGTAAACTTGGATAAAAAGCTTCACAGGGGACCTCAGGTGATACCTCATCCCTGGCCAGAATGTGTTATTGCAGCCTTGTAAAGCCCTGCGCTAAGTACCTAGCTATGCTGTACCTGGAGTCTGGACCCAGGAAAACTATGAGATAAGAAATATTGGGTATTTAATAATGGGCATTTATGGACATTCAAATTAACTCCAATTTGTGGTAATTTTTAACATAGGAATAGAAAGCAAATATATTAACAATCATTATAATGAAAAGAATTTTTGATGTGATAATTTTGTGTTTTCTAGGGTTTTTATTAGAGCACGTTATCAGAGGTCACTTTAAAATTAATTTTAAATAAATATGAATAAATTTTTCTCATCCAAAAACCTAGTCATCACATAATCCATTACTTCTAACTTAAAAATCTTGTAATTCTGATTATGGCACTAGTGAGTTTAGCTTTCACGTCTCAGAGATATCTGATTAATGTTTGGTGCTTATTAAAAACATTAAAACATTATGAAGTGTTTGGATAAATTTAATATATTTGATTTCACTGACAAGAACTTTGATCTGATACATTTTGTCAGTTACTTAAATGATTCCTAGTATAATAAATATAATGAATTAACATTTTAAACTAGTGATTCTTAAGTTTTCACTTTATTATTTATTTATCTTGGTTTTATGAAACAGAGTCTGGCTATGTAGTTCAGGCTGGCCTTGAACTCATTACATAGCCCAGCCTGTCCTTGAACTCAATAGTCTTCCTGCCTCAGCCTCCCAAGTACATGATTATTTGAATATAATATAAACTATGATTTCAACCTAAATTCATATCTAAGTTAATTATTTAACTGCACACTATAAATTCAAGTTATAAGGTTGATCTGAATTGTAATAACCTAATTATCTCAAACATAGGGACATAAAACACCAAAATGCATTGGTTCCTAAATATGAAAGTATTAATAACACAAATGTATTATCTAGATTTTCTAGTCCTGATTCTATATCATGTAGTTAACACAATATGTTCTCCTGAGCAGTTCCAGGGAGGACGGCAACCTTTTCAGATGGTTGAGCCTGCTTGCATCCTGTGACATTGTTCAGGGTGGGATCTCTAGAGCTGCTGACTTCTAGAGAGATCGCTAATTGCCCCTACTGCCAAAGGGAGCCCTTCTTTATCTTTCAAATGTCCTGGGCTCCATAAATTAGAAAAGGGGGTTTTCACACTACACACTTTCCAGTTTTGAGTCATATCATTACTTTATTCTTTCATCTACCCACTGACAGAAGTCTGCAACCCTGTTCTTAGAGTCACCATTATGGCGGGGAATGAAACTTGTACCAGGGTGGTGATGTTCAGGCCACTCTGCTCCTTCCCATCCTTGGCAAGAAGTTTCCTTTCCAGTGTGCCTGCTAAGGTCCCAGGTGTAAGAAAGGGGCCAAAAAGCTGAGCAAGAGTGTTCATCTGAAAGAGACTCTGTTTGGAAAAGCATGTGTCTTAGTTAATTTTCTCATTCCTGAGACAAAATATCTGAGACTCAAAGTTAAGGGTGGAAAGGTTTATTTCAGTTCACAATTTGTAGTTTCCAGTCCATAATCAGCTGGCTCCAAGACAGGGTGGCATTACAGAGGAGCATCATTGAGGAGAAACAATAGTTCATGGCATGGAAGACAAGATGCAGCAAAAGCAGCAAGCACTAGCAGCAACTGCAGCAAGCCTGCCTTCCCTCTCTCCCTTTCTATTCCATCCATGCTGTAAACCTATTGATTGGTGCCACTCACACCCAGGGTGGGCTTTCCATTATCCACCCCTTAATCCCAGCATCACACTCTTAATTCACATTCACACATCCTAATCCAGCCACCTTCAAAATTCCTCACCTATGACCACATGAAGCTTTGGGGAAACTTCTAGATAAAAGCTATAGCATCATGCAAAGCAGTGCTGCTCTGATCTTCCTTCAGCAGAGCTACAAGTGCAAGGGAAGCTGTATGGATTATCTGCAGTCTTGCTAATAGGTCAGACCTCCTGGTTCAACCCCAGCCAGCCACTCAGCCTTCCTCAAAGAAATATTTCCCTCCCCCTGCCCCCACACCCTTCTTTTTTCCATGTGATCTTGTCCAAGTTGGTGCAGACACCTCAGGTGGCAAAATCCACTTGCTCTCCAACACACCTCAATCTCTCCTACTGGCACATACTTCAGGTTTGCAAGGAGCCAAGTGAGCTCTGAGTAACCCCAGAGATGAAACTTTCCTTGCAAAATGGTCTCTGCTCCTACAAGACATGTGTTCTCAGACTTCCAGTCTCTTTTTTTGTTTGTTTCTGTCATTCCTCCCCTTTTCCTTTTTATCTCCTTTATATCTATCTACTTTCTCTTATTTCAGTCTTTTGCATCTCTAATTTCCTCTCTTTTCTTCCCTTCCTTCTACTCTTCTGCACTGATGGCTTTACTGCTTAGAAATGTACTTACTTACAGATTTCATTTTAAGGGGAGTGGTAGAGTGATGAGGTGAATACTTTTTAGTGCCAATAAATATAGTTAAACTTGTGAGCCTTTACTATATGACAAGCACAGTAATAAGCACTTAATATCCGTTTCCACTTGGTCTTCAAAATCATCTTCATTGATTAATGAACTGAATGATACAATATTGTTCCCATTTTCCATATAAGGAATCTCAGAGAGGGTAAGAAACATCTGCGGAGTTCATGGGTGTGATTTCTTAGAACTCTTCTAGGTTCCATGTTCAAAGGCCCTGCCAAATCTTTTTTGGGAGGAGGCCCATTTCACTTCTGAGGCCATGAGCTGACCAGGCATGTTGGGAGTGCTTCTGGACACTCTGAGAGCTGAGAGGGGCTCTACTTAGTGAGAAGAGCAGGGAAGTGGGCATCTTTTCCAGCTACGTTATCCCCACCAGAGATCTCACAAACCCCAGTGAGGCAGGGAGAGGGGAAAGGAGTGATCTAGGAACAGGGAAGATGGGGCAGAAAGATGCCCCCAAGAACACTGTGAGAGATGGTGGTAAACTAGACTTCTATGGAGATGGGGAATTGATTTTGAAAGGGGAAGGAAGAACTTAATTAAAAAGAACTATGGGAGAATTCTGATCAATCAGCAGATACAAATGTCTAAATGTTACCTTGTCCTCTATCTTTATCATCTTTGATATCTAGTATTGACCATGGGCCTGGCATTGTGGGAAGCAGTAATCAAAATCTTAGTGACCTCAGTCAGGTCATTTCACCTTTTCTCTCTGCTTCTTCACCTGGAGAATGAAAGATCCAGACATGCTACCCCCAAAGACCCTCTGGATGTCATCACTCTCAGTCCTCCACAGAGAAAGGCGATCGCTGCTGCTTTATATTTTATTTGTCCTTCTGGCAAAGGGCTGGTTTCTTTCCTCACCCACAAAGGGATTAAGCTGGATAGAAAATGAAGGGAAAGCCACAGGTTGGACCTTTGTTTCCGGGTAGTGTCCCCAGGATCAAGGCCCAGGGAGTAAGAAGTGGAACCCCTGCCTCAGAATGAGGTCTCTGCTGCCCAGGCTTGACTGGGATCTGTTACCTAGCAGAGAAAATGTGGACTGTCAACAGCATGGGAGAGGAAAAGGGAGCAAGTAGAGATAGAACTAGGACAGGAAAACGACAGAAATACCCAAAGCAGCTGAGGTAGCAAGATCCCACTGAGGGGAAGAGATGTGCCAGTGGAAGTGGGGCCAGCCAGTACATAAATGAAAAAGTTGGGGAGGGCAGTAAAGTCCAGCTCACAGGCAAAATCTTTTTAAAAGGTAGGAGAGAGCAAGGAATGACAAGGCAAAAGGGTGAGGCTCAGAGCCCCCAGATCATATGGAAGTACTTGCAAACACATAGGAAAGAATGAGCAGAAAAATAAATAACTTCACCCTGTGGTGGCAGGCAGGTGATGAACCTGTGTCAGCGGTGGCAGGGGGTGAGCAGCAGGAAGCAGTGCAGATGGGCAGGTCCAAGGGCTGAAGAGGAGCAGGGTAACAGGACCTGGGTCTTGGATTTCTTCTGCAGAGTGGTCCTGCGAGATAAAGTCATAGCATTCTAGACATAGCAATTTAAAACTGTAACTGTGATTTATATCCTGCCTGGTGCTTTATGTGTTACAGCCCATTTCATTTTATTTTTATAGTTGCTTTGGGAAATCAGAAGGGTGGGTGTCTTGGACCTCATTTACTGATGAGTGAATGACGTCCTAAAGCGATTAAGGGACTCACCAAGGGCACAGAGTCGCAAGGATGCTAGAGTGGAATGTGTAACTGGCCACCAGAGTACCCTCACATCTGCTCAGAAGTCTACCCACCAATGTGCTGCTTTTAAAACATTATCACATTTTCAATAAACTGAAATAAATACATTCACACAACCTGCCTTCCTCATTAGAATGTCTTGCATAGTTAAAAATATGTGTACAATATTTCTGAGTGACAAACTAAATGCTGCAATCTTTTGTGTGAGAGATCACTATAGAAACATAATTATAAGGAGAAAACTTTGAAATGTCTTGTGCAACTGAAAAATAGAAGTTGAATTGGAAATTTAGTTCTCAGCGCCCTAACCTATCTCCTTAGAGAGTCAATGCACAACTGTGGAAATTATTTTAATTTTAACCCTATCTTACATGGCTTCTTTTACACGGGCTTTTGAGAATCACGTTGTTTTAGAATTACGGAGATTCCTAGTTTGTTCTTAAGTGAGCTGAGACCCTATTTGGGCCTCAATCTGACTGGAGGGCTGGAATTTTTATGGGGAAATAAGAGCAGTATTTGGAGCTGTAGTCTCTGTTTCACACACCCAAATCAGTGAATTGTTGTGGGGTTTGATTTGAAGAAGCCAGCCCCTTCAGCAGGAAAGGAGGGGAGACCAAAGGCAGGTTTCTGGGCCCTTGGGAATCCAGGAGAGAGGCTGTCAGCAAGAGGGCAACAGCAGTACTTAGGCTCAAAATGACCTTGTGCCCTTCAAAGCTCAAAAGGGACCAGGTGACCCTTACTGTGCAAAGATGACGCATGCTACAAGGTCAAATACGGTCATTTCCAAAGCACAGACAATAAGAAATAAGAGGATTTAGAGGGAGCTGAGCATCAGATGGGCCTGGGAAGTGTCCACAGAGGAAGGCTGACTTGGACACATTCCCTGAACATGGCAAGGAAAAGTAGAAAGGAAATCCCAGGGTAGAGGTGGGAGGCAACATGCTGGTGTGTTCAGGAAACACCGGGGAGGCCAGTCTTGCTGACTACCACTGGGATGGGGGATAGATAACTACAAAGAGCATTTGGAGGATGGTTTGGGAAGCCTGGGGTGGGGGCATGATCCTCAACGAAAACACTGAATCAGGACAGCTAAGTGCTTATCCACTTTGCCATCTCAGACTCCTACCAATCCAAGAAAGTCACCTACCTGGGCCTGTCAAATGGCAAAGAGTGGAGACATTTAGTGACTGTCACTCCAGCCCCTGTAGAATTTCTGTTTCAACAATGACTGATTATAATATCCCTGCTTATTACCCTCACTATAATTGTGTGCACCAACCATATTGGTCTAAGGTATTATAATGAAAAGCTATTATTAATATGAAGAAAGGCAATAGTAATAAAAAACATTGATTGAAGAGTCCGCCAAGGAAGACAGGGGTCATAGAACACAAAATTATAAAATACTGTGGTCAGAAGGCTACTTACAGATGATCTGTCCCACCTCTCTTGTATTACTGATGAAACTGGGGTCAAAGAGGCCAAGTCTCTTGCCTGGGGTCATGCAGCTGAGAGCATCAGGACCCACATTTCCGGAGTCTATTCACTGAAAATCATGCTGAAAAAAGGCAAGTGTCTTTTTGAGTTCTATAGAGTGACTTGTGTTTCAGGATACCTGTTATGAGTCCCAGGGTGCATAGGGTTGCTGAGTTGGACACTGGGAAGTCTCGGACCACTGACTTCACAGACAGAGAAGCGTCACACATCCCTTTCATCCATGATTCAGCCTACTTTCCACAAAAAAGTTAAAAATTAAAAGCTCTTAACCTAAACATCTGACTCCGACAACTTCCTGTCTAGAATCCAGAGCACATTTCAAGTTCTGGCCTTCATATCCTGGAAGAGGGGTTTCTCCACCCACAATCCTAGTGCTTTTTGAGAGCACTTGACCTCCAGGAATACCAAACATTGAAAGCATGGTTTTCAATGCATTTCTCAAGACTGAAGTCCATGGCCAACATTAGGTTCAGAGAAGACGTTTGCATATCAAAGACTGCATTGCCCTGGCCCCATTAGCAGCCCAACCCAGTCAAATGCTTGGTCCCTACTTTCAGCAAGCGTGCAATAAATGGACTTTAAGAATGAATACTTCCTCCTTCAGCTAGCGTCACCTGCCCTGGCTGCACAGTCCCTAGCAGAAGGGGCCCCAGCCCCAGATGAATACCTAGAAAGGTACCAACTCCTGAAAAGCATATAGTGTGGGTCAAAAGCACTCCTTTCTAGGTTCCCTCAGTCTCTCTGTTTGCATTTTGTGGCCTAGCTTTGCCCTGAATACCCTGGGAAGTGCTCACTCTGCTTACTGGTTGATCCACACATGTCACCTTGAATATATTTATTTAAGCTAAAACAGAAAAGAAAGGACTCACAAGGAAAGCATGAATAGACCAAAGTGCAGTATATATTGCAGCTACTTGAACTGCTTGCAAAAATCTCAGTGAGGCAAGAGCACAGAGGCAGTTGACCTAGAACAAATGTGCCCCATTCCAGTCCTGCCCTGCCCATGTGCGTATTTTTGTTCCCTGTTTCTTTTTTATTGTTTATTTTATTGTTGTCTTTTTTTCCTTTATAGTCAAATAGCTCTTCCTGTCTATGGGCTCCACATCCATATATTCAACCAACCAAGGATTGACAATATTTCTTTTTTAATTGTGACTGTACTGAACATGTATGGACTATTCTCTGTCATTATTTCCTAAACAGTACAGTATAACTATTTACATATCATTTACATTGTACTTGGTATTACAAGTACTCTAGAGATGGTTTAAAGGCAGATGTACACACATATATAAAAATGCTCCATCATTTTATATGAGGGATGTAAGAATCCTCAGATTTTGTTATCCAAACAAATTTTATCCAAACAATTTTGTTATCTGGTACCCAGATATTCCTGGATACTGAGGGATAACTTTATTCAAACCCCAGTCTTATCCCCAAAGAGATTGAAGACCTGGCACTGATATCCTTGTCCTGGAAAAATGCCCCAGGACATTCCTCAACTTATGCATCAGGCATGAAGCTTACCCCCTAGGAACCCCTTATATAACTCATACCCAGCCCCCCCTGTTCCACCAAGATACTGCCCAGCTCTCACATGAAACCTATTACGGTCCTATCTTAAATGAGTTGGTGGCTAGGTAATATTGCATCCTTAAATTTATTAAACAATATTTTTTCAATGAATACACAGAGTCTGCAAGCACTAAAACACAATGCTTTGTCAAGGGAGAGATTTACTTCTGAAGATGCCAGCTTCTCTGTCTATCACAGACACAACACTGTCCCCTGACCCATTTTTGTCCTGTAGTACTCTCTTCCACCTCACAGCACAACACTGACTGTATTTTATATATATAAAAAAAAAATCCATCAAGTCATTTTCTTAGCTAAGCACAAAGGAGAAGAATGTGGAGGAAGCCAGGGGGCAGGGGTTATTTAACAACGCACTTTTAGAAAAAACCACGTAAACCCTCATTTGTGCAGCTCAACATTTCTCATAGAATCTTATGGCTGGAAGGAACTGGGAGAAATAATTCTTGCCTTGAGGCACAGCTTCCCTGTGATCACGTCAGACAGCTGGGCCCTTTTGCTGAGGATTCTTTAGGGAAGGAGGCCTCAGTAATTTTCCTTTGGTTGTATGTCATAAGCTTTCACAATTCTGACAGCAGGAAATGGTTTCTTAATGCCTAGATCTCCGATTTGCTCTGATTTTCACCAAGTTCCATCACTCTTTCATTCTGGCTGATGGTGCCCAGCAGCGTCATCCAGTAGGATTGAGGAGGACCTCAGACCCCCACAGGGATCAGGCAAGTCCCAAGGAGGAGAGAAGCTGGCCAACTGGAGACAGGTGGGGACAGAGGCAGACCACAGGGTCTGTGCTTGGCTGACAGGGAGCCACTTGCAAGGGTGGAAGTGAAAATGGTGACCACAGTGGGGACAGATTTTAGAACTTTTTGAAAGAAGCCAGATTTTTAAAGTTCTGGGCAGCATGTATGCCTCTTTTCCACTTACTATGTGCTCCTTGTCTGTGTGCCCAAGCCCAGGACCTGATGCCCAATTCCTTCCCTAAGTGTTCTTAAATGCATCAATGAGCAATGCAGTCTCTGGTTCCTGACAGGCACGGCACAGCCCCCTGGACCCTCTTGTCATCTCAGCTGACTTGCTTCTGGAGTAGCCCTGTGTACCCTCCAATGATCAGAACAAGTCAGTCCCTTGAACTTGCAGCTTGCAACAGCTGTAACAAAGATTTTTAAACACTTAACCTTTGTATATTGAATATATTTTGCTTCAATTTTTCTTAAAACACCCATGGAGTCCAGGAATGGCATTACCGATTGTTTTTGCTAAGGTACAGATTCTAAACACACACATTTCATCACCTTTAAGTGAAAGGCTTCTAAGTGAACTTTTTTTTTTTTTTTTTGTACCAGGGATCAAACTCGGGACCTTGCGCTTGCAAGGCAGACACAGGAACCACTGAGCTAAATCCCCGCCAAAGTGAACCTTGCCTGTAACAAGAAATCTTTTAAATCTTCCTCAGGGGCCTGTTCTGAAGTCCTTATTCATGATTAGCGCCCCCACCCTGAACACACAACACATACGACACACATACATACTCACATACCATATATCACACCCCCATATCACACACACACACACACACACATCACATAACACATGCATACACACCACACACACCACATACCTCACACATATACCACACACACCACCCACATCATACACACATATCACACCATATGCACTACACCCACTCCACTCATACATACTACACATCACACCCACACATACTCACAGATCACAAGCAGACTCACAGGAGAGAGTCTGCAATCCTGGTACAAGCAGTAGGGACATAAGAACAATAAAGAGGATGGCGAGTCCCACAGGCTGCAGGTATTCATGTCCCATGACTTTAACAGCACAGCTGAAGACGAAGTGTCCCCAAGGGCTCGAGGTAGAGGCCATCTGGCAATCTTTGCCCTAGACCTTTCCACCTCCCAGAGCCAGCTCCTCTGCAGGGATGTCCTGGTCCTCCTCCTCCTTTGAGGCAAAATAAAAGGAACATTCAGAAGATGTCAGACCACCGAGTGGAGTTGGTAGCAGCAGATACAGGCTGTGTGTGTTGATGCCTCTCACTTCTCCACAGCTCATGAGACAGGCACAGTATTCTATAGCTGAGAAAATCCAGGCACAGTCAAGCTGAAGAAGCTTGCCAGGTTAGCAAAAGAGGGCCTTCTGGTCCACCTAAATATCTGCACTGGATATCATTGTCTATGCACTTAGTAAAAATATACGAGGTATGATAAAAATGTGATGTGCTTAAATACAAAATATTGCAGTAAGACACAGTGACACTAATGACCCTCAAATATTCTCCCTTACTTTGAACACATGTGTGCCATCATTCTTAATACTTTTTGAAGCACAGTTGTGCTGCTATGGTTGCCTTGATGTCCTGAATCAATTTACAGTGTTTATCTTTCATGGCCATTTTGACTTTGGAGAAGAATCAGATGTCACATGGTGCTAGGCCCAGTGAATAAGGTGTTTGAGGACACACCATCATGCTTTTATGTCTTTCTGTAGGATGGCACTCAAGCAATAGCATTCACTTTGTATTTCAGCACATCTCTTAAAGATACTTACTAAAGAAGACTTCCAGAACTGCTTCAGAAAGTGACAACAATGACAGGAGAAGTGTGTTCAAAGCTAAAGGGGATATTTTGAAGGAGATGGATGACAATGTGTGTTTTACTGTAATACATTTTTTTAAAAAAATTAAATATTCACCATATTTTTGATCACTCCTTGTATAGATGACATTACTATATACAATCTGTATTTATTACTCACTTACACATCTAATCTATAGGTTCAAGTTAAGAATAAATAAAACCAAGTGGGTTAATTTAGAGAGTTTTTAAAAAGAAAATATTAGGTAAATAAAATAGGGTGGATGAATAAAATCAATATAAGGCAGGAAATGGCCCAAAACAAGAGACTAGACTGGAAATGACTGATGTGGGAAAACCCACAGTGGCCTACCAGGATGACTCTGACAATGAAGACACCTGCCTTTCTACCAAGCTGAATCTGCCCCAGCTACTCCCACTTTCAAATTGGGTACACCATCTTGCTGCAGCTCACAGGGCTCATCTCCAACTGGTTGGTTCTTCAAATGCTGGAAGCCAGGAAAGAGCATGAAAGCTTTTCCATACTCAGCCTTCTGGCTCCCCGGGTAGTCTGCCATGTGCCTGAGACCCAAACACTCCCCCATCTGCTTGCCTCTGCCTGTGTGTGTCTCACACTGATATTTGAACTCCCTTCTGCCTCACTTTTGGGTCACACAGTTCAAACTGGAAGCAGTTCCTGCCATCATAACATTTGGGCTACAGCAAAGTTCAAGGAGCTTACGATCAAGATCAATCACACTTATGTCATTGCCAACAGAAGCACATGCTTGTGGAAAGTATTGTAAAAGAATTTTAAGGAGGAAGGTTGGGTTCTAAATTACACAGGAGGCATAGGGTCTGGGCAGCATAGGGTCTGGCCACATTATGGAGGTAGCAGGCCATAAACCGTCCTTTAAAGGAAAGGAGGAATGTGTTAGGGTGGGGCCCAGCAAGGAGTCAGGCCAAAGCAGGTGCCAGAGGGAACATGCCCAGCCAGCAAGGCAGGCGCAGAGCCTGGAGCCGGGCAGAGCAGACAGGTAGGGAACATATGCCCAGCAGCCTGATGTCACACCCACAGCAGCAGTTTAACTTGAACAAGGATCACTCTCAGGGCTTTTGCAGTCACAGAGGCACAAGTGCCACCCAGAGCAACCAGTTCATCCATAAGTGTTTGGATGTTTTGTTGTCAACTCCCCTGGTGACTGACTGCAAAGCTGGAGTTCAGACTAGGCAGTTCTAGAGTGTACAGTGCCAGATATATAACAAAAGTAGGGTGAACCAAGTACATGTGATCCCTGCCCTCACACAGCCTCAGAGCGTGAGAGAGGAGATAAACATTAAACACAAAATAAACACACAATTACACATGGTGGTTTGGGCTACAAAGGAAAGAACGAAGTGGAGATTCCATGGGTGTCACACGGAATGGTTCATCTCCCCGATTTTGGAGAGAAGGTCAATGGTTTTGTACACCACAGCGTTCAGTTACATGAAGTTGGCTATATAAATTGTGACTAATGCTTCCATTAATCATGATAAAAATGAAAATAAATGCACAGTGCTATCTCTCTTAGCCCTCTGCATTTTAAAACATATAGTGCTAGAGAAGTTCTCTCCCTTACCTAAAACAAGAAAGGACATTTTGATCCTAAATATCAGAGATCCATGAGGCGCTGGGCAGAAACCATGGAAAGGATATGGGATTGTTGAGCCAGAGTCCTTGAGCAAGAGGAAGGGAGGTGGGCTGACACAGCCTGAGGAGGAGAGGCCGGGAAGGAAGAGGGGGTGGGCAGTCCAGTCAGTCCCCCGGCTTTCTCACACTGAGTGTCAGCTTCTTTGAGAACTTCAGGGCAGCTGGAAGAGTAGGCCATCCTAATTATGGTCCTGATTTAAACTGTATAATATTAAGCATTTAAGAAAAGTGTTTGGGGGGAAAAATCAGAGAGACAGAATGCGAATTCAGAACAAGGCATCTTAGCTAGTGAAACTACTATGGAACTTATTTATTTAAAAAATAAACTTAAAAACTATCACCCGTTCAAGGTATTTGGCATAGTTAAGCTGCAGGTTTCTCTTCTCTAAAGTGGGAATAATACTCCCAACTTCCTCCTGGGAATTTGGTGAAGTTGTGTTGCACACTTGTTGGATGCTCAGCACTGTGCTAAGCCCTTCTGAATCTCATTAGGAAAGGAGACTGCTTCCAGTCAAGCATCTGTTATGGACCAGGCTCCAAGACTCCAACTTGATAATGTTCTCTATTTGATTCCTCCCAGCAAACTTCATACCATGAGAGAGGTGTTATTTTCTTCATTTTCAAAAGAGGAAAACAAAAGCTCAGAGAACTTTTCTAAGACGAAGAGCTGAGAACGTGGTAGAGCTGAAATTTAAATCCAGTTTGTAGATTCCCAGCTTATTAGGACCCCTCCCTCAATAACAGTGAGAGAGGATGTGTGGAGGAGGGATGATAATGAGAGAGAGAGAGAGAGAGAGAGAGAGAGAGAGAGAGAGAGAGAGAGAGAGATACCGAGAGGGAGAGAAGGAGAGAGGAGAAAGAAGCAGAATGAGAGGAGAGAGATAGATGGAGGGAAAGGAGAGAGCAAGTTAAGGGAGGAGGGAGAGGTGGGTTGCAGGAGAGAGAGGCTGAAGGGAGAGAGAGGGAAGAAGGACCCACTTGACCAGGTGCTGACAGAGTCTGCTGTTTTCCTGTCTCTCTGTGGCTTTAGCGGAGTGGCCCACTTTGTCTGCTGACTCCTCTGCTGCTTTCATGGGCAGGGCTTTCCGCTCAGCACTAGGAAGCTGTGGGCCCAGCCATCGCGGCCCCTCCTTGTTCTTCTTTTCCCAGCCTCGCCTTGTCCTGAGGTGGGTGTGAAGCTTGCACTCCGGATGCCTCTGGTTCACTCAGACAATAGCTTAATTGCCGCTTAAGAGAACTGATGCCACTGACCTTTAACATGTGCTGCTTACATGACGTCCAAAAATAGAGACTTCCTTTCACGAATGGGGAAATCTCATGGCCATTACTCCAAAAAGGATGCATGGACAGGTGGACATCAGCCACATGCTGAAGGGCAGGGCCAGCTCTGCAGATTGTCTTCCTGTAAGGCTGATCTGAGTTTACAGGTGATTCTTTAAGGCTCACTGACCCTAAGTGAATCTTTGCTTCCGGAACAGGAAGGGACAAGACAGTTCCACAAAAGCTGACCTTTCAAAGGTTTTAGATTGACCCCCAAGTACTAACTGCTGCTTTCTGGGCCTTTAGAGGCAGGTGGCACTTTCTCCACCCCTCAGAGGGGTCGGTCATGGCAAAGACCAGCCCTATAGGTAGGAGTATTTTACCATTGACACTAGAATTGATTATTGTTTTAAAATTTTTTACAGACACTGTTCTCCACAGTCCATATCTAAGGAGGACCCATTGCCATCCCCCACTTTGGTGAGCCTCTCTCTGCACAAGACAATAGGGCAGACAATTGCCCCAACAATAGGGTCAAGTCACATTTCTGTTCCATTTCCAGGAATTTCTCTGTACATCAACATCATGCAAAATCACATGTCCAGCAATTCTGGTGACTCAATTTAAACATTATCTCCCCAGAGGGGGCTTCTCCCAGTGACCTTCCTAAGGTGACCCCCATTCATTCCATTCCCCAGGCTCCTTTGGTGAGTCACCTATTCAGGGACATACTCTGACCTGAGGATCACCCATTTCCATGTCATCTATGGTACTAATGAAGTCTTCCCTCCACTTCCTCTCCAGATTTACTGTAACCCCTGAAACAGTCTAGATCACAGTAGACTTTCAATCAATGAGCATAAGAGGGATAAAGAGGGCTGGGGGTCTAACTCAAGGGTACAGTGCTTGCCTAGCATGCAGGAGGCCCTGCTTTGTATCTCTAGTACCACCACCAAAAAAAAAAAAGATATGAAAGAATTGACAGGTCCCCCAAGTCAAACCCCAGCGGACCTGTCAATAATGACACAAACATCATCACTAGATCTCAGAATCTCCCAGACTCCTCTTCCTCAATGCCACAGCCTTTTGCCTACCTTATGCCTATGGCCAGAGATTCTTCTTATTGCCTTTTTGTTCTCTGTTAGAGTGGAAAGCACTAAAGCTGCACAGCTGTCACCTCTGGGTATAATTTCTTCTTTGTCACTTTCTGACTTTGTCTTTTCCTTAATTTATTCAATTGTAAATACAAGGACAATAATAGGATTTTTTTATTAATTATATTCGTGCATTTAAGGTATACAATATAATGACATTCATCATTGGAAATTTGCACCTTTACATAATCTCTCTTGGCTCTTATTTTTCCCCTTTCCCCTCTCTTCCCTTCAACCCCTCCACCCCTCCCTATTTACAAAGACTTTGTTTCCAGTTTTTCATTTTCTCATATTAATTCCATTCCCTTCTTTCCTTTCCCCCACCCCTCCCACTTCCCCTTCCCCTTTGCCCCTTTTCTTCCTATTTCACATGATCTATTATACCTTTTAGTCCTTATCTACACTTTCAGTTTCTCACACTAGAGAAATTATTCGGTATTTACGCATGTGTGCCGTATTTATTTCACTTAAGAGTATCGCCTCAATGTGCATCCAAAATAGGATTATTTTGAGGATTAAAAAAATAATTATCGCGACTGGACCTGGTATATATTAAGCAATTAATATTAATTGTTTTACATTCTTCTCTCTTTGCCTTTTCCCCTCATTTGAAACCTCTTTCCCTTCCTTTCCTTCTGTCTTTGCTACCCATTCATAAGGCTTCTGCCAGAGTCAGCAGCAGGATATATGTGCTTGTATTGGACTGAGTGAGGCAGACATGAATGAGGGAAATTGTCTCTTCCTAGGGAAGAAAAGTTAGGCAGGGTGATCAGAAAAGTGTTGACAAATGTGAGACTGAGAAAGAGCTCAGAGAGGGTGTCTGGGGGTTAGACAGTAGCTGTGATATTTACAGTACAGACCAGTAGCCTCTGGGATCCTGTCCTGCTTATTTTAGAGATTGCTTTTTTTGTTAGCCCAGCTGTGAAGGTAGATTTGGAAATACTTCTTGTATCAGGTATATGTTGGAAGAAATAACCCTGAATTGGGAAGGAAAAGACTCATTCCCCTTCTGAGCTCTGCCAATAGACAGCAATGGGGCCTAGGAAAAGTCTAGTCAACTCCTGGGGCCTCAGCTAGCTCTCAGACAAGTAAAGGGAGACGGAAGTCTTCCAGCTCTCACATGCTCTGGCTCAAACAGATCAATTTGATACATCCATTTTCAAATCAAGGAAGGAGTGCAGAGAATAGTGGAAGTTTAGAGAAGCACCATTTGCAAAAATTTTTGTTTTAGTTCCAATAATCTTATTTACCAGCACAGAATCTTTTCGGCTCAGGTTTGTGTTTTGGCTGCCCTAGTTTGCTAGACTCATACTTACTCACTGGCATGGCCACTGGGATTTTCTCCCCCGCAACTCTGCAGGGGTCTCACCTTCTCTCTAGAGGATGCCCTTCTCAGGCTGACAAGAGTGAGATTTCTCACAGGCGCCGGTAGATGGACTGGCCTCTTTTCTGCTATGTCCATCTGACACCATGGCAACCTTTTCAGGGCCAAAACCACTTGCTAATTAATACATTTCACAGGGTGAATGGAGCATTGGCACTATAGCCAGCTTGGGGCAGCTCCCAAAGCCACAAGCCTTGCCCAGTGTCCAGAAGGTCCTGCCTAGAGACTGTCAGAGCCAGGTTCCTCTCTGCCAGGATCTCACTCCTCTCATTGGAACCCAGAATTGTGTCATCTGCCAGCACCCATACCACCCCTAGCTGTGCCATTTTCTCTTTCATATGCTTCCATTTCCAGGGAAGCATGGTCATGATCATGGGGCATCTGGTCTATTTTTCATTCTCTCCCTCTCTGGGTAGAATGATAGATCAGTTCTGGAAAACCTATTAGGGAAGTGCTTGGTTGTTTGCATTTCCATCAGGCCTGTCCAGGTGATTTTGAGTCAAGCCACAGAGAGGTTGAAAGCCATTTGGCTTCAAGGCATCTCTGTGGAGCATCATGTTTATTTGGGCTGCTGACCCTGGCCTTAGAGGAAAAACTGAAGGGTAGTTATACTCAATGTCTGAGTAGGGGGGAATTTTGGGAGCCTCTTTAATGGATAGTCTGCCCTGATGGACCAACCTAACCTGATCTGCTTTCGAGGAAGGACCCTCCCTCACTTGTGTCAAGCCAACCTGCAAGCACAAGTCTCCCACCCTCCCCATGAGGCTCTCAGGGAGCTGGAAAAGTGGAGGAAGAAATTGGAAAGTCCCTATGATGCCTACCATGCCATGCATTAGTTTGGCTAGGAACAGATGTGTTATTTTAACCTTGTGATGGTCGGAGATTAGGCCTGTAGGTGGACAAGTTTCCTGCTCATCTTCCTAAATAAGGTTCAGACCATGCCATTCATCTGGCCCAGTTTTCCATACCAAAACAATTCCCTTTCCTTCCATCTTCCTCTGTCCTAATATCCACAGCTGTGTTTACCAATGGTCTTCTTACTTTCAAAGGCTGAACCCAAATTTCACTGCTTGTGGGAACCAGCTAGGACCCTAAGGTTCATGTACCATCTCCTTTACTTTCTATTTCTTTGTGACATTCTTCCAATGCATGAATATGTTACCATAGTTACTATTTAACCCCTGTGCTATTAATCTCTTCATTTGCTACAAAGAATGCCCTGCTGTTTTTCATGACATCATGTGCTGTATGTCTTTTCATCTCCTATAATGGCTAGAACAGGACCAGCCACAGCCTCGACCACAATTAAAGATCTCCTGGTTATACCAAGACAGAAATACTGGCATGTTTGATCATTATATTTATTCAGATAAAATAATGAATTGACTTTCTGCTCCAAATCAGGTATACTCATCTCAGACAGGAGGCCAAAATCAAAATACTAGGTGAGTGACCCAGGGCTAACATGAAGCCCAGTCACCAACTGAGAAGACCATGGCCAAGCCAATCAGCTGCTTTCAGGACCTTCTTGCTGATGAAATGCCAGGCTTATGGACTAGTACTGTCCTTCCAGAGGGATGTTTGCACAACAACAAAATTAACATCCTGTCTCAACTAACTCATTGTCTGGGAGCAAGTTTTATATGGCAACTCTGGTTGCCCCACACTACTTCTTTACCAAAATAAGTAAATAAAATCAGTTTTCAAAATGAAAAGCATTAAGAACTATAACTTTTCTTGGTATCATTTATTTTTCTATACCTGGCTTTCACTCTAATATGCTTGTGGTATAAAAACATGACTGCACAGAGAAAATGAAAGAGACATCTGAAAATCTATCATAATATGACTAGGGCCAGCTTACTCGTGTGTTTGATACATCATTATCTCAGCCTGGGCTACAAACAAATGGTCTCTTCCATCTCTAAAATACTTCATTCAGTGCTCAAAGAGACTTTTTAACCTCTACTAATTACATCAGAATTTGGATGGCATCTCAGGATCCCAGTTCCTTCATGGATCTAATGTAAAGTTGGATTAGCCATTATTTAACACCATCTCCAGCTCTACCATGTTTTCACTTAAGGTTTCTTCTTATACTTGTTAGTCTCCTTTTATTGATCTTTAGCAAAGTCTGGAAAAGGAGGACTAAGTAAGAATTCCCTTGAAGATAAGTATATGTCACAAGTGAGGAAACAGAAAGAGATAAAGTGTAATTGAGCAGTTCCATAGGCACTAACAAAGGTGGGGGAGGCAGGGAAGGTGGAAAGTAGGGTAAAAATTATGTTCTGTGCTTAGCAGAATTGTGAAATGGGCAAAATTGCCTAGAATCCTACCCACATATTTCCAATGGCTCTGCTACTGAGACTTATCATCCCCCACATTGGAATAGACTGATTGCTGGGGAAAGACGAGAATGGAGGAGGAGAGGGCAGTAGAGAGAGTTGACAAAATTCCTACTCTCAATTTGGTCTTAGTACTATATGACTGTAGGCATCTCTAGATCAGCACCTACAGGTATGCACAAGCAGCATATATACAGGGAAAATCCTCAGGCTGATCATTGCCAGCCAAGAATCAATAGCAAGAATCTTTTTGAATCTACTTGTGCTCCTTAGGGAGCGGGTGTCATAACACAGAGAATGTAGTCTAATAGAACTTAATAACTGAGTAGGACCAGAACTATAAGTCAGGGTTTGCTACCTTAGCATTCTGGGAAGATCGCTGCCCCCCTTGGAGCCTCAGAGTCCTATCAAGATAATGAGAAGATGCACTTGAGCTTCAAGATTCTCCCACACCACACACTTGGCTTTGCCAGGGACAGTATTTTCCATTCATCCCAGAATTACAGGGTGGAGTGGAAACCGAGATAATGCTGACTCCTCTGTATCACCTCCCCCTAATCTCTGTCCCTTTGCTTAGTCAAAAAGAGCATCAGACTTATTTCCTAGTAGCTTTTTCCTTATTTTAACAAATAATAGAAAAGTCAGGGACAGTGTGGGCCCTTCTCTGGGTAGTGCCATTTATACAAATCCCTGTGTCTTGTGGTCACCTTTTCTCAGAAAGTTCCTGGAGGCAGGAATTCAGCAGGCAAGGGGTCCTTGCAGGAAGTGACTATAGCCCCAGCAGAGCATTTCAGGGCCAGATAGCTCTCCTGGGAATATTAACAAAAGGAAACTTGGGCCACCACAGTACCTAGCAGCTGTCATAAAATAAGTTCTTTTTGTAGGTTTGGCCTTTATAGAAGAGAACTTACCATGCAAAACTCAGTTTCTTGTCATGAAGTGCCTAAGAAACTTAAAGAACAGTGTTAGAAGGGACAGAGATGATTGAGGAATAAATTGAGTCCTGGGTATGTGAGGGTAAATCCTGGTTTAGAAACCAGAGCACACTGTGGTTCCAGCCTTGGGAAGCTTTATATAGAGACTATAGTAGATGATGTCTCTACCTGAGAAGAGATAAGAAAAAAAAGATGTGACCCACATCAACAGCACGGCAAGGATATAGTCTCCTCCATAGCATTATATGACTTAGATAGTAGACTCAAGTGACCAAGGGAACATTTTTTCCCAGAAGAAGAGGAGACTCCTGCTTTTATAAGTTGAGAGTTGTGCTGCTCTTACTGGGCTCAGACAGTGGAATAGGATGGCTTTTTATGTGACAGTTTCCTAAAGGACAGAATTGCTAATGAGAAATGTTTTGTTCTGTTTTATGACCCATCAAGCTTCCCTTCAGCAATAGCAGAATGGGAGAAAAGCCCACTCTATGGTGAGACAATCAGGGGATATTTTAAGCCACAGTCTTAAGCAGTGATAATGACTGTTTCCATTCACCGAATATCAGTCCAAGAGAAAAAGAAGGATGGTGATCACCTTACACAGATAAAAAGGAACCTTGTTAAACTGCAGTCACCAAAGCCTCTGAATGGAAACAGTGGACTTGCCTTTCCAAGTGTCAAGTTTTCCTGTTGAGGCCCTGGATCCAACCTCTTTCCAGAGGCCTCCCTCTTTGCATCTTTCTCTGACAGCCAAAATGGGGGCATTTGTGGAAACAAACAAACAAACATGTAAGTGCATTTTCTTCATAGTGAGTCTAAAAGCAAGTAATGCTTGGATTTACACTTGAAGTTTTCCTTCATTATGGATAGCAGAACTTTCTGCAGTATACTTATACCTTAAAGAGGAAGGAAGGAGGAAGAGAGAGGTCTTGTGGGTTGCTCAGAAGTAAATGAGGTTCTGTGGCGGATTTTTATCAGGCAGCTCTCCTGGAGAAAGACGATATTTCTGGCACCACCCCAGGCTTCTGATAACCCTCTTCCCCTGAAAGAGGCTGTCACCATGACAACACAACTCTGCCTCCACTGTTTAGAGATGAATTTGGTTCTGAGTGAATCCCACAGGTTTTATAGCTTCCAGTGGATTAGAAATCTCTTCATCAGTGCCCCTTACTTTTTCATGTGAAGGCTTTGAAGAATGAGAAACTTTCTGATTTCTCTGAGGTCACAGAGGATATATGTGACACACACAGACCTTGAACTCAGGTCTTTTGATTCTTGGTTCAAACCACAACATCCAGCCATAGTTATTTAATGAGATATTTCCTTTTGTCTCTCTCCTGAGGGATCTTATTTTCTTATCTCTTTTTCTCTAAGTTCTATGTTTTATGCCTTCTGTTACCACCCTCAGATATAATTGATCAGATCAGAAGGGACTACAGGCAGACCACCCGTGAACTGAGAGGACTTGGGGCTTGACTCAGGATAATGGGTGGATCAGTCAGAATCTCTCTATTAGGAATTGGTACTAAGAGCCACAGGGAGAAGGTGGTGTTGAGCACCAGACCTAAGTCAAGCAGTCTTGTCATGGGCAGTCATGGGCAAGGAGGTCTCAGGGGGGATGAGTTAGCTGAGAAGTCTGTTAGGAGATAACAGAAAATGAAGCAACTGACAGAACAGCCAGAGGAGAGGAATAATTTTCTTCCCTGATCCACCTGGCTGTTTCTGATACTATTAGAATGGTATCTGGGAGTTTCTTCTTTTTCACTTCTCTGGCTTCTCATCTAGGTCTGGAGAAGGTCATCCATCTGACAGGTTCCCATTTGCTTTCCCAGCATCCCTGGCTCTTAGGGTGTTGGCACTTTCATTGCTACAAGAGCTACCAGCCTTTGCCTTAAGAGATGGTACTCTTACCAAACCAAAAAGGAAGCAACAAAAAATGGCACATGCCATCTGCAGTGATCCCAAATATATTTATTGGGCACTTCTCACATAACTTTCCAAAATCCTTTGTTTGGGCCCATCTCTTTCTATGGTCACTGGTCTGCTAATCAGTAACATGAGAACTTTGATTGGCTTAGTAATTGTGCAGTTTCATGACTGCCACACCCTAGTCCTGCACTTCACACATTTCACATCCTGTGGTGGTGCTGTGGGCTAAAAGAAATGGCACAAGCCGCATTGTCCTGGAGCATATGTCCACTGGAAGTGTGAAAAAGTTAATGCATATTGGGACAATTCCGTCCAAAGAGAAATGAAAAGTGATAGATAAATTCTTCATTTTATTGCATAGGAAATACTATTAAGACACCGTGCATAAGATGATTCAGTATCCCAGCAGCATCAAGCACCAGTTGCCTACAGTGGTGGCCAACTCTTTGATGCATCTTTGAAATGTGTTATAGCTCAGATCTTAAATGTGCCTCAAAAGCTCATGTGTTAAAAGCTTGATCCTGAGCTCTCCTGCTGATGTTTTTGGAAGGAGGTGGAGGGTCTCAAGAGTTAGATTCTAGTTAGAGGAATGTCCCTTGGGGGTGCCTTTGGCAGGCCATATTTTGTCTCTGGCCCTCCTATTTCTCTCTGCTTTCTGTCCACTGTGAGATGAACCACTTTGCTCTATCATATACTCCCTGCCATGATATTTCTGTCTCCTCACAGGCCCAGAAGCATCAGAGCCAGGTAACCAGGGATGGAAATCTCTTAAACCTATGAGCCAAAATAAACTGTCTTGACCAACACAAATTGCTTTCCATCCTTCTACATTTCTGATCTTCTAGTCCCTTGGATCATATTCCCAAGAAACAACCTGTCTCACACTTGCTACTTGGGAACCTAGGCTAACACACTAAGGAAAGTTATGCTTTTGACCATCATGCCCATCATATACCCAGTTATACAATTCTATGCTCTTGAGGATGACCCCTCCTCAGAGTCAGTATGAGTCTGATCTTGTTGATTAATGTAGCCATTTGTACACAGATCCAAATTCAAATTATGTTGCCTAAAATTATGTAATTGGTTTCCAGTAGAATCCTAGTGTCCTAATAGACCCTTCAGAATGGACAAGCCCATAATATTGTACTTATTCTTTCCCTTTAGTCCAGTGTGTAGCAGAAACTGGGAGTACACAAAGAAAATAAGCTAGAAAGAGCTACATGCTCTCTTTTTTTCATTTCATTTCATTTTTCCTATTGCCCATTTCTTCTATGCTAGATTTTCATAGAAATCTAGGCTTGGTTGCTGCATTTGTTGTCCAGGGCTGCTGTAGCAAATTGCCACAAAATAGGTGGCTTAAAACAGAAATTTATTCTATTACAGTTCCAGAGGCTAAAAGTTTCAAAATCAAAGTATTGGCAAGGACATGCTGTCTCTGAAAGCTCTAGAAGAGGAACAATCTTTTTTCTCCCTAGCTTCTGGTGGTTTCTGGTAAGCTTTAATGCTCCTTAGCTTGTGGACTCCAACCTCTGCTTTCATTTTCATATGGCCTTCTCCCTACTGTGTCCCTCTAGATGCAAATTACTCTCCTCTTTTAGGCAGCAGTCATTGGATTAGAGCTTACTCTAACCCCATATGGCTTCATCTTAACTTGATTCTATCTGCTAACCAGTGTAGTTGGTGTACACCAAGAAAATAATTGTCTACTCTCTGAGCCTAATGAGATGAGGGTAACATTGGTATAAAAGAAGAGTAGAGATTCAGGGAAATGCAAATAGAAGCAGGATTCCCTTTGGCAGTGATGTTGGTCATCATTTAGGACAGAAAAGTTTTGAGGTCATTCATAGCCCAGCTTCAAGTTTAGCTGAAGTGAAGAAATACTAATAGCTACTCCTTTAAAGAAATATCTCATGTACATCTAGGATACAGAGCTGCTAAGATACTGACTGGCATGTTCTAACTGTCTCCCACCCCCACAAGGATACTCACCAATCTTCTTAAGATTAACAATTCCCCATTTAGAAAGTTGAAGAGTAAATATTCCCAAATAAATGAAAATAAGTAAACAAGGACAACAGGCATATTTTAAGAGTGAGCTTTGGCTAAGGACTAATGAAGCCTCCAAGGATTGTTGGAGAAGCTTTCCAGGGAGGGAGAATCTTGGCTAAGAGTCATCAGTGACATTGTGGGAAAGCTCCTGGGTCACTAGAAGAATGTTTCTCTCTCACTGTAAGGCCCTTGAGCAGGTTGTACTAACTCAGGATCAGCTGATAAATTTGACTGGAATGAGGTAGAACTTAGCCCTTCATTCCATGGCTTGTTGTCCATAGTTCTGATTCGAAATTTAATCTTTTTGAAGGCAAGACAAGGACTATATCTCTTTTGCTTCTTTTTTTATTGATCCCCTGATATTAGAATAGCATGTAACACTTAGAAATTATCTAGTAATTACTCACTGAACAAATTTTGAGGATGAACTGTTTAGTTTGAAGAGGGGGTATTAATTTTCAAACGAAACATTGAAATGCCAGAGCCATGTTTTCCACTAAGAGGGAAAGGATTTAAGTGGTAGAACACTGGATACTCACTGCATAGACATTTACTAAGCACCTGCTGTATAGGACACACTGTAGACAATATTGAGAGATAGAACAATATGCATTTTGTGGGAAATGCTTCAATTTATTGCATGTACTGAGTGGAATATGGCAAATGCTTCCATATAGTATACCTATTTATGTATAAAATTGTTAAGCATTTTTTTCTAAAACCAACTTCTATGCTATAGTTTGTATCTGGAATGTCCCTAAAAGGCCCTGTGTTAAGGACCTGTCCTTGGCAGGGTTACATTGGGAAGTGGTCAAATCTTTAAGAAGTGGAACCTAGTAGAAGGAAGACAAGCCAATTAGGGGTGTGCCTTTGAAGGGAACATTAGGACCCTGGCCCCTTACTGCCTTTTTCTTTGCTTCCTGGTCTCCACAAGATGAACAGTCCTCCTCTTCCGCCTACTTCTTCTGTAATATATTGTGCCCTACAGATTCAAAGCAACAGGCAAGTGACTGTGGATTAAACTTCTGAAACCATGAGCCAAAATAAATTTTTACTCTCTTCAGGTTATTCATCTCAGGTATTCTATCACAGTGGCACAAATCTCACTAGCACATTCTATAATAATTGTGTGGCATATAAGAGGGAAGTAAAAGTTACTCTGGATTGGAGTGATCAGAGAAGGTTTTGCTAAGATACAATGCACTCTGCTAGGAAGCTAATAATCATTTACAATATTGGACTTTAGAACATATTGAAATTCATTATCATGTACAAATACTGAGACTTAGAAATGACCTTTGAAACATGGTTGGTCCTTTAAATTGGGGGATCTCCTACAGTGCTCTCATTTACAGTTTAAGGTAAAGTCATCTAGAGAAGGTGAATTCCAATAGGTTAATTTAAAACACTACTGTAAACTAGAAATGTGCAGCGCATCCAAAAATCCAGCCAAGGCCACCCATTCCTTCCAGCCTAGGAATCATTGGTCATGGTGTAAACTTAGCCTGTGAAAGATGAAAATAAAAAATGTTTTGGCATGGATGGCTTCCATCCAGTGTCGTCAGTAGCATTTGGAGAAAACTGTTAGACCTCCCTAATCCAATTGACTATTTGGCTGTACATTCTGAAACCAATACTCAAAGGGAATTCCCACAGAGAGTTTCCAAGGACCACTCATTCTTCTGTAAGCCCACTGGAGATCGTTTAAGATCTGGAACTCTTCCTCAGGAGCCACAATTAAATTGGGGCTTAAAAGGACTAGATTTCACTTCCTAGACTGCAACCAGAATAAAGTCAGTGGAACAAAAAAAGTTATTCTCCAACCATTAACCACCATATCTTCTATTTCTTGATAATTTAATGCTTTATGCATCATGTCAATATGGAGCACTTATTCTCTGCTCAATCCTACAGGATAGAAGGAACACCATCCTGCAAGAGAGGATAGCCTATCTTGGTGAACTCAATTTAATATGAACACACGTCCTTCTGTCAGTTAAAAGGGAAAGAAACTCCACTTATACTGATTTAAATCAAAAAGCAGATTCATGGGACATGCAGTTAAACAAATTTAGACATGTTAGACTCAGTTACCAAAATGGTATAAAGAAGAGTCTTTTGCCCCTCATCATTGAAATTCCAAAGCTAAATTTTCAGTATAGGTTCAAATTTAGATACTTTACCTATCTCTAAAACATTTGTCATAGCGTGCAACATAAGATGGACTGATTGGTCAGATGTAGATCATATGGCCCCACCTGGATCTCACAAGTCCTCATAATTATTTCAGGGGATGGACAATTTTTCAAAAGAAAATAAGTGTGCTATTCCAGAAAAAGTAGAGAGATACTTGTGGGAGGCAAGAAACAGATGTCCACTCTGCAATGTAACAGAGCATTTTAGTCATGGCAAGTTCTGGGTCTCTGAACAATGCCATTTTCCCAGCTGGCCTTGGGGATTTCATCATTGCTGTGGCTGAAGCTCCTACTGCATCACCCCCTTGGACTCTTTCTGCATCATCCTGCTCAATGACATTGTGAATAGGAATATGCACCAGCCCTCAATTCTGAGTTCACACTGAGAATGACCAGTATCCTAAAGTCCTGGCCCACCTCTGAAATAGCAAGATAAAGTTCTAAGAGTAGCTTCAACTACCTAAGGACTCAGAGTCCAGCAAGAGGACCCCCATCAATCCAGGCCTTTGGGACTCCACATTAAAAGCCTTTTCTGGTCCTAGTTTTTCAGCCTTACTTGTCCAATGAACACTGAACAACTCTCTCACATCTCTTATGTGAAATGCTAAAGTATCTAATCTGCTCTCACTCCCTGTTCCAACTTCTTTCTTGAGCATTTTTTTCCTTATCTCCCTTGGTACAGTTGCATGTGTCCACCCAGAGGAAAGAAGTGGTTTGCTGTTGTTGCTCTCGATTTCCCCCATGCAGTTCAGTTACTTCCACTGCCTTTTAATGTCTTCAAGCATTGGGCATGGTTAACAACATATATAATTAGAAAAATAAATAATGATACAATGTCCTTGTTACTGAGGGTTTTGTGATGACTACTCAAGTCAGAAAAACAACAGTGCTCAGAGGACAGAAATAATCCCACACACTGGAGAGTGGAGACAAAGAATTGAAATCATGGAGCAGGGCAAAGCCAACCCATACAGTGGGACTTTGTGTCTTGCTCACGTGAGACAGAAAGACACTCAGGTGGGACAAGAGCCAGGGACGGTATTGTTGGTGACTCTCAGCTCCATCTCTGCAGCCACACTCCCCCAACCCACTCAATGCACTCAACAAACAAAGCTGGCCTGTGAACTGGGAGTGAGAGCCACACACATTCAGAGACAGTGAGATCTCCCTGGTCTCTTCCCCCATTGTCAGATCAGCAGTGACAACCTGTAGTGAGTCTCAGGAAAGATTCTTAAAACTTGTGTAATAGTGCTCCCCAAACATCTCTGGAAAACTGTGGGGACTTTTTGATTGCTTTGGCATTCTTTAATTATTTCAATTCATTATAGGAAAAACAAATCAGTTAATTTGCAAGCGGTAAAGCTCAAGGTTTTCATAATTCAACTTTTCAGATAACCAGAATATTTCCTCCTTCTGGGAAAAACAGAAAATGCAGAATGTAAGCAACATTCTGCCCATAGAATAGTGAGTGATCAAGCCTCACTTCAGAAATGAATTTTTTAAAGGCATTATGTTGTAAGAGGTTGTTTCTACATGACCCCAGCATAGCCAGTTAAATAATGGAATATTCAGCCAAATCTGTTCATCTTATCATGAAAGCCCAGTTCTAAAGATAGCCACAAGAAATTCATTCACTTCAGGAAATTTCCATTTTGTTCCCTGCAGATTTCTTTAGCACCTAGGGGTGCTCCACTGTGCTAATTTCTTTGAGTAGTGCAGAAAATGTTTGCATTCTGAGCCCTACTCAAACTGCTCCTAATTCAGTTGTATTGATAAAGCACAAATGTTGGAAGAGGAGAGAGTATTAAGTGCTGCATATCTGCAGAAACTTCGTGTTCCCAAATTTAACACAAATCAGACCTATGTAAAGAATCCTAAAAGGACCTTTGATCTTTTTCCCCTTTCAACCAGGAAGTCCATTAAACTGTTATTGGGCTGAGTCTGGCTTTAGGCACTGGAATTTTACTTATGAAGGAAAAAACATGACCATATGTGTGTGTGTGTGTGTGTGTGTGTGTGTATCTATCTGTGTATGTGCACATGCATGCACACACGCGTGCATGCATGCATGTGTGTGTGTGCTGGAGGTGGGTATTCCATTATATAGTAATAGGGGACTCAGTAGGAAAATACAGGCAGGTTGGGAAAATACCAAAGGAAAACAATAAGCATTCATAATTAGAACTGGTGGGAACACAGCCGGATGTTGTACCTGAGACCATGGGACTGGGCTGTTGGTAGTGTACAGGAGGTTGGGGAGATGAGAAAAAAGATTTAGGATGATTCCTAGAAAAGTCAAAAGTAGAGGTAAATGTTTGAGTCCTGTGGAGAATACGGCTTGGCAGAAAGGGGGAAGAATATTCCCAGGCTGGGAGAATAGCTTGCAAAGAGGTAGAGAAAGTCATGTGGATCGCACCCATACCCCCAGCATTCCCATCTCATCTTCTCAAGTCCATGGGAGCAGAGGGTTGCTCTGTCCTCTATGTCCTTCCTCTCACTCTGCCCTTTGCAAAGGGGAAGCACTACAGAGGCCTGGAAGCCAAGTCCCCAATTTCATGCTGATGTCTCAAGGGGAGTGAAAATTATGAAAACTAATTGCCTCTCAGAACAGCATCTGACTGATTTTCCCATGATGTATCAGAGGATATTGAGTGCAGTTGGTCACAGGGTCACCAGGGTTTAATGTCCAGCCTGGCTCTGGGTTCCTGCATTACTCTACCCTTGGCAAATAAGACTGCCAGATCTCAACCCGTAGTCTCAGCCTCTTGCCAAAGCCAAAGACCAATCTGGTTTCTGGCAGTGGTAAGCTTTTGGTCTGCTCTTGCTACTGGTCCAGGCTGACTGAGGATCTTTGGCTTCCTAGTTACTGAGTCTATCTTTAGGCCTAGTTTCACACTAGGTTATATCTTGGTCCTCAGTGGATATGATCCAGGCTTTGCTCATAGTTGCTGCATGCAGGCTTCCTTGGGGTCCCAGCTCATCAGATCTGGGGTGACCTACCCCTGAGCTCTAATGCAGCCCCTGCCAGATCGTGCTCTGCCCATTTGCCTCATAAATTTATATCTCTGGATGCTGATTTCTGGCCTTACTTTGCATTCAGATCTATTGGATTTACCCAAGGAAAAATTTGTTGAGATTCAAAACTTCACTCAATTTTGCCAATTTCACTGCAGATACCTGAGTTATAAAAGAGATCTCACTGAAACACGCGCATTGTGTTTTCCACTTTCCAGAGGCTCAATACTATAGAACCAGGCTCTTCTGATGTAAACACCAGACAGGAAACTTTCATGTTTGATTGACTCGAAATCCATTGGTCCTGCTCAAGAACATGATTCTTCTCATGTATTCCAAAAAAAAAAAAAAAAAAATCTACCAGAATTTCAGCTTTGAAATTCATTTACTCTCTGAATATTTTTTTCCTTTCTGGAATTGAAATGAATGAAATTTTTAAATTTTCTGGCATTAGTTGAAAGGGAATGGGATAAGTACTCCTAGGGCATCATACTTCTTTTAGGCCAGAAAGGAAATCTGAGAAATATATCGGAAGCATCATCCCTATTGGTTCCAGTCACCATGACAGCCCTATGACATTTGCAACTCTTTCCCTTGAGTGTGGGATGGATCTAGGGAGTCTCGTTTAGTAAATAGAATGTGGAAACAGTGATAGGACATCACATCTGAAATTAAATTGCAAAAAGAGATAAAAAGACTGCAGGACCTGTCTTGTGCTCCTTTGCTCTCAGTTTTCTGCTTTTCTCTTAGAGCCCCTGTTCCGTATTAGGAGCTGCCCTATGGAGAGACCCATATGGCACAGGACTGAAGGAGGCCACTGATCACCACTCAGTGAAGAACAGAGGCCCTTAGCACAACAGTCCATGAGGAACTCTATCCTGCCAGTAACCATGGGAATTTGCAGTCTATTTTTCAGATGAGATTGGAGCCCCAGCTAGTATCTCTTTTGCAGACTCATGAAAGATCTTAGGAAGAGGTACCGAACTAAGAGATACCTGAGTTCCTGACCTGCAGAAGTGGGAGAAAATAAATGTATGTTGTTTTAAACAGGTAGCTTTTGAATAATTTGTTATCCAGCAGTAGATATCTAATATAAGTCTCAAAGAGTTAGAGACAAAGAAGGCAGAAAAATTGGACTACAAATACTTTCAATAATTTTTACCCACCCTAAATCCTTCAGCTCCCCACCTAGCTAGACTTGGAGGAAAGCTGTATTTATCTCCTCAACATGTACCTACTGGGGACCTTCTCTGTTCCCAGCACTGTGACAGCTGCTACACAAGATCCAGGAGAAGTAAGAGATCTGGGGAAATTGAGGAACAATTGTCAGCAGAAGAAATTCAGTATCATAGTTTGGCTAGCTTTTCTGCTTTCAGAGCTCATAAAAAACTTCTTACATTCTCTGATAAACAATATAAAAGAGAGGCAGAAAATAAGTTCTATTTAGGGTGGATTATATAGAGGCAACCTGAATTCCATTCAGGCAGAAGACAAAAATTAGCAACAAAAGTTTTGTCTACAGGCATGCTTTATTTTGTCAACTGTATTAATTTTTAATTGGTTACAAACATGTAAAAACAGGATATTTCACATACATATCAACTGCCTGGTTTGTCTTGAAATATGGGAGGATCTGGCCACACTGGGTCTAGATTCCAATCCTGATCCATTGCCTAGCACAGTAGACCCTTTCCTTCCCTCTCTCTCAGACACATGTTGCTGAATCAGCCACACTCCCTACCCAGCCAATTTCACTAATTTAAACTCATTCAGCTTTCAATTTGCAAATGGTACTTTAAGGCCTCTCTCTCATTAATGTTGAACCCCAGAGCTTTTCATGGTCACTGTGGCCCCAAAGAGAAAAATAACCCTAATTCTGTGCTAGGGGAGAGCCCCAGAGGTAAAAGCCCAAGAGTTGGTCCATAATAAGTGTTCAGTAGATATTCCCTTGCTTTTCCACCATTCCCTGGACAGAAAACACAATTGTGTTTTAGGCTCTAGGAACCTTTCACAAATAAATGCTTTTCTACACTTGTTCATTGTATAGTTGGAAACCTGGGATGACTCCAGACCTTCTATCTTATCTCAGGCAATAGGCTCAGCTGTAGATACCATAGTAACCAAAAGAACTGAGCCCAGCCCTCACTGGACTTCTATGTTCATCTGATAAATGAAAGAAGATGAATACAGTTTGAATAAATGTACTGAAAGTGTTGATTGGCCTTTCTAGTCCCTTCTAGGCATGGGAGATAACTCTTCCTTTTCCTCCTTCTCCCTTCCTTGTTTGTTGTTGTATGGGTTTAACACAAAAGGTCTTGGGCCTTTTAGGAAGAACAACAACCCTGATTCTAGATGAGCCCTGGTTGCCCTGAGCATTAGAAGAGCAGAAGGAGGAAGAGGGTAGTCTGAGGAATGGTTTGCCTAGGTGCGGCTTTGTGAAGAGATTCCTCATAACTTGTCCCAGGGGAATTTACCATTCACACTCTCAAAAGCCATGGAAGAAGGGAAAAGAAATAGAGATGTCTAATTTCTCCAAGAAGAAAGACAATCTCCGGATGAGCGGCGTCCAGTGGTCTCCAAGGATAAGCCATGCTGTCCTCATGCATGTTTGACTTGCTCATGGTCTGGCTCTTGTCTCTAAAGCATGGGTCTTGACCGATGGACTCAGAGGAAACAGAGGCTGAAACCTGGGAAGATCTTGGCCAGGGCCTCAGCCATGACCTCAAACGCCTCAGCTGCACCTGAGTACACATTTCCAGGGGAAGTGTGCTCTCCACGGAGGAATAGCAACTCTGCCCCACAGGGGTCCTGTGAGATCACCCCAGCTGCTCTAAATTAGTGCAAAACACATATGCACGCGCACACACACACATGCACACATTTTTTAAAGCCCGTAACAGAGAATCTCCTTTTTTTCATTCCTGATTTCAAACTCTTAGCTTCTGCTAAATCAACTTTTCTTATATAATTTTCTCTTCTGCTTACCTCAAACTTTTCCATACCGAATTTGCTGAGCAGCCAACACATTTGTAAAAGCACACAGGCAAGCTAAACTCACTTCCTCAGCCAGCTTCACACCTGAACATCCACGAGGTGCCCCGGCCTCAAAACTAACTGCTTTCCTGACAAAGAAATAACTTCCTGTCACGGGGTGGGGGTAGGGGGTGCTGAGTCTTCTACTCCTTTCTCCATTGTTCCACTCCTAACCTTTTCTCCTTTCTCTCTCTGGAATTTCAGTTTCCAATGAAGTCAGATCTCAAAACCCAAATAAGGGAAGGAGGTTTCATGTCTTCTTAACTGAATAATCCCAGTTCACCCAAGCACACAATGTTCACACATAATGTTTGCACATTAAGTTTGCAGCCTACAGGGCTCATTCTCTCTCTCTCTCTCTCTCTCTCTCTCTCTCTCTCTCTCTCTCTCTCTCTCTCTCTCTCCTTCTTCTTCTAACTCCTCCTCTTTATCTCCCTCTCTTTCTCCTTATCTTTCTCCCACTTCCCACCTCACACAGGGCTGGAGATAAAACAGAAAGACTGTATTATACTAAATTACAGAATGATTTCAAAGGAAAAAGGAAAAATTAAGAGGATATCTAGCCATTTTCAAGCCTTTTAATTTTTTCTTCTTATTTTAAAGCACACATGCTCAAATATTGCATGGCTTTTTCTTATATGAGAAACTGAACATATAAATAAAGAGCAAAATAAAAGATCAATAACAGGAAAAAGGGGGATAGATCTTTTGCAAAAGGGAAGGGGAACAAGACATGGAGGGAAGGAGGAAGGGGCAGAAGAAGGGATGAAAAAAAGAATTAAGATGAGCTAAGTACAGTACCAATTCTCCACGAGGAATGTAAGGATCGTGTACAAACAAAAAAGAAAAACAGAAAAACAGCCTTTACTTCTAAAAGATCTTTTGAAATTTTGCTTCCACAAACTTTGACATGCAAAAAAAAGCATACAAATTTACACAGCTCTGTAGCCTTATACTGATGAACACATGTTTATTTTGCCACGTCTTCTAATGATTAAGGGAAAACAAAATCTTGCCCAGAGAAAATGCTCCTGTAGTTTTATTTCTAAACACAAATCTCTCTGTATCAGTCAATGTCCAACTGAAAAGAATGAAAACTACACTTGAATATCCGAACAGAAGGATTTTAGTGCAGGGAATTAGTTACCCAGGCGATGGAGAAGCTGAGAAGCCAGACAGGAGACAATGAGGCAAATCAGAGGATAGCAACAACAGGATGCAGCTGCGGGGACAAAGGAGAAGATGGAGTTATCAGAACCCAGGGGCTGGGGTCATCAGACAAGCTGAAAACACAGCACACCTGTCTACTGGGATCTGAAGTCCAACGGGAGAGGCAGCTGCTGCTGGAGAAACCACCCAAAGCTGGGAAAGTGGAGGAGAAATGGCATGGCACTGGTGAACCCTGCTGGAAGCCACATGATCCAGGAGCCTGGGAAGTGCAGTCTGGAAATGTTGAGCTGAGCCCCTGAGCACAGACACAACTTGGCCGAAGCACAGAAGAGACTGCTACATCCACACCCATTCCTCTCGCCTCTCCTTCCCACAAGTCCCACTGCTAAAGTCCCAGGCAGTCATCAACCCAACAGGACATGAACTCTAGGGGAGTTGGACAATGAGACCACAAGGAAGGGCATCACACCATGGGTTTATAGATCAAGCTGCAATCCTTGAAACCTTATTCTTCCATCACTAGGTTACCGTCTTTCTTGCTTGCGTGTCTAATGCCAGTACATGGGAATGTAGGGAGTCCCAGGCAGAACCCTGGATATCATGACTCACATCAGCAAGCATTTAAACCAAAATTGGGCTAGAGGTGTATTCTCACGTGGTGGTATAAGGTACTAAGTCCCCAGTTGCACCAAGAGCAATGACTCCCCACGTAAAAGGATGCAGGGACAGAGAAGAGATATTGGAAGATCTTCCTGCATGGCCCTTGAAGGCTCTTTCTATACTCCCAGCCTCCAGGCCTTCCTAGGGTGGTATCAATTTATAAACACAGGAAGTCTCACGAAGGAGCAGAATTTACTTTTAAATAATTCATGCAGTATGGAATTCAACAAATCACAACTAAATCCTCCTTTTGGCAACATATTTCCTTTTTAATTATAACTGTATTATTGCCTGTGTTACCAAACACGTCTTTCTCTGCCCTTAAAAATCAAAAAGGGAAAAGCAAGAATATAATATAAACAGAGGAATGGAAAATTACCCCTGCGAAGTATAATAGCTAAACAATGACTGAGGAGGCTGTGATATGCATCAACACGGATCCCCGAGTGTAAACAGTGGGGTGGAAAGGGAGATGGTTGGAATGAACTAGACAGAGAGGGAAAATAGGCAGAATTTCCTCCCCCTGGGGGTGGAATGGAGGCCACAGCACCATTAGGAGACAGCAAAGAGAGCGAGGTTATTTTACCTTCCTTGGTCTGGGAAGCCCGGCCTGGAAAGGCAGTGGATAAGGGCACTGCCCACACAGCCTGGGCGTCCTGTGATTCACTCAATAGAGCTGAGAGGACAAGTTGGGCAGGATCCAAGGCTTCCCTGGTTCATGACTCTGTCCAATGTCCTCTTGCTTTGTCACCTGAAGCCAATGATTTGCTCCATTGGAACCTCAGATTTCTCATCTGTAAAATGAGATGGTTCTACCCAGCAAATATTTGTTAGATATACACTAGGTGCTGGGGATACAGAAGATGGAGATGTCATCCTTGCTCTGAAGGACTTCATGTGAGAGTTGAGAAAGATAATGCAGACTAACAAATAAACACAGACTATACTGATGAGGTATGAAATAAAGCTAAAGAAAGCGAGGTAAGAGGGCGAGGGGGTGAGTGTGGGCCCTTTCACACAGAGAAGCCAAGAAGGAACTCACTGGAAATGTGACATTCTAACAGGTGGGAAAAGAAAGAAGGGAAGAGAGCCGCGAGAGTCCATTTGGAGAGGGGCTCCAGGCAGAAAGCACAGCAAGAACAAACATCCGAGGCCTCCGAAACTTGTTTTTCTGGGACACAGGAAGCATTTCATAAATTTAAGTTATTATTTTAAATCGTAAAGGAAATAGTCACGAAACATTTTTGTCCAAGGTCCTGAGACAAGGATGGGAAAAGGATCAGTGACTCCTCTCCACTTTGGAACTTGTTCTTCCCCTACTTAATATGACCTTCTTCTGCTTATGAAGACAGAGGGCACTCTTAGTGTTTAGTGAGGTACAACATCAAAGGCCCATGGCTCAAGGTAATCCAAACTAACAGACTGCCCCAAATGCCTGACTGCATCTCTAACAGAGGGCTTCACGCAGAGTGTTTTTTGCCCAATTATGTTTCACTTACTCTGGCGTCAACAGGAGGGTTATGTGGTATACAAGTTTGCATCTGACACCCAGCATTCTGTCCCCAGGTATGTGATACCTACAAGTCCCCCAGCCACTCTGAGCCCACAGGGCTGTTTGGAGGATCAGATGAGATGAGTGCAGGGGCCCTTTAAGGGCCATGAAACAGCATTTGATTGTTGTTGTACGGTGGAAGTTGAGTGAATCTTCTGAGCTCACAGCCATGGTTGTAGTGGGACATGGCCCACCCACAGTTTGGTTGGCTAGAAGACACTAGCTGGAGACCAATACTTGTCCCAAGGAAGTCACAAAGCCAATCAGAGTCACAAAGAGACTCTTCTGTTTTTAACAGTCACTGAGCTCAGAGTTGATGGCATTTGTTTATATTGGCACCAAAAGGAAATAATTCGTTGTGAATCCAAGTTGTTTAGAAAAACGTTGATGGTGTGGCCAACAATCTGATTAGAACAAGCACCCACTGCAGGAGGGAGGGTGTGAGGCATTGCTCTCACTCTTCTCTCTCCCTCAGACTGCACAATTAAGGTTCTAGGTGTGGCATGGCTTCACAGGGGACTAGTCCCAGACTAATATGGTATTCAGGTACTACGAATCAGATTCTTAAGGTAGAGGTTCACAGAGACCAATCTGTTCATTTTACTCACCCTTTGTTACTTTAGAATCACTAAATAGTTGAGCTGAAAGAAATAAAAAGGTCTCTCCAAGTGAATCCTTTGAAGTGCTCGGGCTCAAAAAGACCATATAAAAGTTGTAAAGAAAATCAATGTGGCTTCACTTTTTAAGGACAGTGACAGCCTAGCGACATTCCAGGCTGTTATTGAGCATAAAACCAGATAGGAACTGTCCCTGAAATTCAACTGAGTCATAATTACTGCCAGAAAAAGAGGACTCATTTAAAATTCCTAAGACCTTCCCCACATGACTTTCAAAAGAGAGAGCATCCGATTGGGTTCAGCTGGGTCAGGTTGGATTGGTTGGCCACCCACATGCCTGCTCATTGTCACAAGTTCAAAGAGTGGTTCAATTGGCTTCTGACAAAGTTGCAAGGGAGCTCTCCACCCAGGCTAGAGACCATGCCAGCAGGGTTGAGAAAGAACATCATGGGGAGGAGAAGATGATTTCAGGTCATCCAAGAGTAGGGCTTTCAGGAATTCTGAAGTCTCCTCACTACTTCATCTTTTTTTTTTTTTTTTGCTTAAATTCTTTTATTGGTACATTTTAGGTATACAATACGTTTACATTTGTCGTTGGGTGCTTGGACCTGTACATGATGTATCTTGATTCTTATTTTTTCCCCATTACTGTGTGCCCTTCACCCCCTCCACCCTTGCCTATTTACATAGACTTTGTTTCCATTTTTCTCTTTTCTCATAATTTTTCCTTTCACTTCTTTCCTTTCCCCTTCCCCTCCCACTTCCCCTACCCCTTTGGACCTTTTCTTCCTGTTAGAGACATAGCTAAATGGATGCATATTGAGGCCATACCCATAAGTGAAATAAATAGGACGCACATGTGTAAATGCCAAATAGTTTCTCTAGTGTGAGAAACTGAGAGTGTAAATAAGGATTAAAATGATTAAAACAAATAATTAATAATTTGAAATAGGAACAAAAGTTCTGCTCACTACTTCTGAAGATGCATGCTCTTACATTATTTCAGTTCCCATAACTCTCAGGTAAGTACCTAGACCTCTTCTCATCTATGAGATGCAGGAGATATTTATGTTATAAAGCCTAAATTCTAATTCAATGTGGAGTAAGCACAGGTCTGCCTTTCAGGGGTGAGAAGGAGAAGCCAATGCCCTTGAACATGTCACCACATTCTCCAAAGGCAAAGTCCACTCAAGGCTACTTTGACTACACAGGCAATGCAGCCATACTGTGCCTGCTATTATTATCTTCCTTCAAAGGAAGTCAACCTAGATCTTTCCTATTTAAATTTCTCATCATAATGAATGTACACCTGGTGATTGATAGATGGGCAAGTGGCTGTCTTAGGGGGTGTGAGGGCTCCAGATTATTTATTAATTGAGGAGGAACTGCAGGGAAGAGAAACAAGAAGATTAAAGAAAATAAAGATGAAGAGAAGAAAATTGAAGGAAAAAAGATAGGAGAAATGGGGTAGTGACTGATCAAAATGTTTCATAATTTGCATCTGAAATCTGAAGTGTGTTGAAATTCTATTTTAGTCATTAAATATATGTATTCCACCCTGGTCATGAATGAAAAATGGGAAGTAAGGAAGGGGAGAGAAAAGAAAGGAAGGGAAAAGGAGAGAGAGAGACAAAGATAGAGACAGAGAGACAGAGAGAGAATAGATTCCCATACTCTAGTAAGCAGAGAGTAGAAATAAAACTTCCAGCTTCCTTTCTCTGTCATTGTCCACTCAACTTTTTTCAATTCTATCTCATGTCTAAGAGGGACCTGATATCCATACCAAGCCAGGTTTCCAAAGAACTCAGACACTTCTTAGACCTTCAGCTATAGGAACTTTGGGATCCTAAAGACTAGGAATGTTTAACTCTAATGTAGAATGATTAGACACCTGCTATCAGGAGATTTCATCTTATTTCTCTGAAATGCTTAATGGTACTGAAAAAAAAAAGAATGGAGTAAAACGTGTTTGCCAACCTGAAACTTGTGCCCCTACAGCTCGGTCCCTCCAACTGCCCACATTTGGTGGACAGCTGGGGAGTCTTGACACAAAGTAGAAGAATGAGCCCACAAGCCTGGGCAGATCTGAGCTCTAAATTCCAGGGAAGGCCCTCCACCAGCACCCCGATGTTTTAAAATGTCCCCAACAAGCAGATAGGAAAAAAAAATGTTCTGAGAATGGCTCCACTGTAACACAACTGTTTGCTTTTACTGAGCTGGAGCTATTGTTTTGAGGGGAAAAAATGTAAAACTTCAGAAAAAATGTCTTACCCTGGCCTGTGGGCCCTATCTTTGGGATTACAGGACTTCCTGTTGTGGTCAGTCCTCAGG
Source organism: Heterocephalus glaber (assembly GCF_053883595.1). Taxonomy (NCBI): domain Eukaryota; kingdom Metazoa; phylum Chordata; class Mammalia; order Rodentia; family Bathyergidae; genus Heterocephalus; species Heterocephalus glaber. The sequence goes on from NW_028258153.1 coordinate 7,964,356, forward strand.
TCACCATTATTCAAGGCTCTCACAAAGGATTGTCTGCCATGTGTCCCAGGAAAGAAGCATCATTTCAAGAAGCACACAGCACAGTTACCTAAGGCAGACATGCATATAGCATGCATATAGCAAAGCATATTTGGAAGAGATAGGCCACAGAAGAAAATTGTTGATTAATGCTGTATTGATTGTCTCGTAGCTTAAATACATGAAAGAGCCAGGGCCATTGCTTATCACTAAATCAAACTGAGCTTGCTTTATAGTCAAAGTTGGGTTTTTTTTGTTCTTAAGTAGAAAATCACATTGGAAATGAAAGAATAACCATGGACAAAATATCACATAATGTGAGATTCGTCTCCAGCCTATGGATTTTCGGGGGGAAAAAAAAGACAAAACAAACGAGTTGACTTCCTATTTTACCACTTCCTTATCATATGACTTTGGACAAATAACCAAATTTTTCACCTGAAAATAGTCCTTATAGGACATTTTTACTGGGTTGTTGTGGAGATGTAAACCTTCTGGTCCATGAGCATGCTACTTAGCAGGCATGCAGCAAGTGGGAGCTACAACTTGGATTGTTATGATTTGGGCAAGCTGATGGATGACTGTCTTACAGCCTTTGGGGTTCACAAGTCTCTTAACAGAAGAATATTCTACTAGTTGAGTGAATTCCATTAAATCAGTTCCACCATGCAACACATGGAGTGCCAAAGAGCGGGATTACAATGCTGACCACCCTATTTCAGTAGGAATTGGGTAAATTCCTTAATCTTATTGTGACTCAGTTCCTCCCTCTTTAAAATGGGAGGAACAACAGAACTTTATAGAGTTAGTATGAGGATTAAATGACATAATCCATGCAAAATGCATTGGAACAAATGCCTACACATAGTAGGTGCTGGATATAGATTATATATCTATTATTAGTGGTCAACTTTGAACAAGGATATGACAAAAAGAATGGGATTTTCTTTTTTTTGCTTTTTACGTAAAGCCAATATGATTTGTCCCATTTATTTTTGTTTGAATGGAGTTACCTTATGAGTTAAATGGATTACAATGGAGAAACTACTTGTGCCTTAAAATAAGTTAAGGAAATATTGGTTATACAGTGAAAATAGCCTGGTATGACCACACTGGAGATTTGAGATCAGGTCATCTGACACTATAAACTACTTAGTTGACATGATATTATTTCCTGATTTATAAAAAGAGGGCAAAACTTTATTTCCATTTTTTCCTTCTCTCATATTTTTTCTTTTCCCTTCTTTTCTTTCCCCACCCCTCCCCACTTCCCCTACTCCTTTAGACCCTTTCTTCCTATTTCACAATATCAATTATACATTTTTTTTTTGGTACCAGGGATCAAACTCGGGTCCTTGCGCTTGTGCAGCAGGCAGCAAAACCACTGAGCTAAATCCCCGGCTATCAATTATACATTTTGATCCTTATTTATACTTTTAGTTTTTCACACCAGAGAAACTATTTGGTATTTATACACACGTGTGTCCTATTTATTTCACTTAAGAGTATGGCCTCAATGTGTATCCACCTAGCTATAAATGTCTCTAGTTTCTCATTCTTTACTCCTGAGTAGTACTCCCTTTTATTTAAAAAAACACATTTTCTTTATTCAGTCTCCAGTTGATGGGCAATTGGGCTGTTTGCAAGTTTTAGCTATTATAAACTGTGGCGCTATAAACATGGGTGCACATATATCACTATGGTATGATTCTTTTAATTCTTTGGGGAAGATACCCAGCAGGGGAATAGCTGGGTCAAATGGGACTTCCAGTCCTAGTTGTTTAAGGTATCTCCATATTAATTTCCACAGTGGTTGCACCAGTCTGCACTTCCCACCTAAAGTCTTAGTAAATAGGGAAGGGTGGAATGGGTGAAGGGAGGGCAGGGGAATGGAGAAAAAATAAGAACCAAGATACATCATGTAAAGGTACAAGATGCCAATGATGAATGTAACTGTACTGTATACTATACCTAAAGTGTACCAGTAAAGTTAATGGGAAAAAAAGAGGGCAAAACATCTACTTTTAAGAGCTATTGAAGAATGACAAAAGAACTACATGAAGGCTTTGGTGCATAGTTGCTATATATGTTATAGAGTTCGTTTTATTGGGAAGACTCTGATAAGTGGGAACTGTGGAATTCTAGGAAGGAGGTGGCCAGAATGAAAGGCCAATGGGTGGTAAGAACAGCAGCTCCATCATTCTCTGCACAGGAAGTGATCTGGGAGGAGAGGGAGTTGTGTGCTCAGTGTAAGTTTGTACTCACTGGCAAAGCTGTATCAAATAACCATGCCTTTCTGGCACTATTACCCTGTACTATGTCACACATAACTACTGGCTAAGAGTACACAGGTATTCTCTTGGCTGTCTCACAGGGAGATCTTCGTATGTGCTGGAGGAAGATTTGATTCCACAAGAAAATTCTTACTTTCGCTGATTTCCATTTCTCCTTCTCCCTTTTCTGGTTCAGCTGCCATTTATGTCTCTATTGAAAGAAAACAGTCAGCTAGATTTGTTCCTCATTCCCATTTTGTAAACAAGAGAAGCAAAACTCAGAGAGATTGAGAAAAGGCCCCCAAACTACAAAGTTAGTGAGCAAGGAAGCTTGGAGGTTAGATGGGACCTTCAGATGCTATGTCCTCGGCTCCTTCCACCAAAACCAGACCCCCAGGTGCACTAGCTCCACCAAAAAGCAAGAACTGGAAGCAAGTCAGGGAAAGGTTTTCTACCCCTGTGACATTTTGCTCATTCCCAACGTTGTCCTAAAGGAAGATAAGACAGCAAAATCAGGGAGCTTCTTGAACACATCTGAATTCTGTAAGTTAGGCTTTTATTTGAAGCACAGTATTGTTTTCAAAAGCAAAATGAAGAAGGCTGCTGTAAGGGAATTTAGCTCCCCTTGCTGGCGTTGTTCTCAGAAGTGTGCAATGACCTCATAAATGCTAATAAGGAATGTTCTATGGCTCCCCAGTAGTGCTGAGTCAAGCCAGCCATGATAGAGGACAGAATTACCCAGGGCTTATTCTAGGCATGACCATGATTGAGCTGGCCACTTGCCTCAAGAGGAGCAGCATCTGCTTTGTCAGCTGCCATGCTGTCAGCTTGCACCCTGTCTACAGAGCCTCCTTGACCTAGATTATGCCCCCTAAGTAGATGAGTTTTTAAAATCTCAGCCTTAGGAGTTTTCAGCTCTTCATAGGCTTGGTTAGTCAGTGTGTACTAAGTACCCATTACTGTGCTCAGAACATAGCTTGGAGCTATAAGACGTGACTCACCATGTACCACCTCCAGTTCCATCACCTTGTCATTTAGTAGCCTCCACAGCATGGCCTTAAAGCATCTACATCAACCACAACTCCTGTCTGAACTATGGGTGTATAAACTGTGACATGGCTGAGGTTTAAGGAAGGGGTTATTTGCCAGGCAAGGCAGCATTAAGGAATAACAAGGTCCTCTGCTCTGATGATATCCAACACACGGAGCCATCACCACTCTTGGGCCCAAAGGGATAGGAGTGGGAAAAACTATAACACCTTGGCTATAAGCGAGAGCTGCTGTCAGAAGCATTCAGCTGAGAAATAGCCTCTATGCCTGCAGCCTGGTGTAGAGGGAACTAAGAAAGAGACCCTCTACCATCACTCCCTTTACCCACAGTCATAAGCAGCAGGCAAAGGAGGCCATCAGCAGTTCAGAGGCAGCCTCCGGGAGAGAAATCAGAGTAAGAAGAGGCAGAGTGCCAGGCTAGAGGGGCCAAGGGAGCCATCCTGTGAAACAGCTCTCCCTCCAGCCTGATCTTCCAAGGCCCCAGGGTTGCTGATGGAAATTAAAGATGCAGGCAGCATGAGAAACCATTGCTGCAACCAGTTGTTTCCTATGCCTGCTGCTTCTTTAGACATATCTATCCATGCCCGATCCACATGTTACTTTCCAAACATCACAATAAATTCCAGGTTCTCTTTGAAATATTTTCCAAGGCACCCTTTGACTATAGACATTTTTTTTTTTTTTTTTGCATTTCTCTCCAGCTGCCATTCACTTCTGTAAGCTGGGTGAAGAAAAGGGCCAGGCCCATGGCTGGTATGTAGTTCAGAGATAGAGCAATTTCCTACATGTGCAAGGCCCCAAGTCCAATCACAGCACCTTAAAGACAAAAAAAATTAATAAGTAGAAATAGGAAAAAATGGACCATGTCCTGAGCTTCTGGTGTCTTGTGCAGGGAAGACCTCTCTCTGGAGTATATGAAAGATGGGTCAGGCCTAAAGGGACGGAGGAGTAAAGATCATCCCCTGTACTTGATTCCCTTAGACTATTGGTCCATGTATTTAATGGACTTGGAGGTAAAGGGCTCAAACCAGGACAAAGATGGGGCATAACAAATTTATGACCAAGTTTAATGAGAAATATCTCCCACTCTGTACTAGTGGCTGAGAGATGGAGGGAATATGAAAGCAGGAAATACAGGAATTGATGTAAGTCTGGAAATCTGGGAAGGGATACTTTGTACAGTGGCCACATGCACACACATACACATGTGTATTTTCACTCTGTCAATTGTATAAGGTGATATGTTCATGGTACATCATTGTTCAGATAACACCAAAAGTCATGCATTGTATCCCTTTTCTCTATAGCCATTGTAGCAGATATTCAAAGAGGGCAAAGAAAGAAAGGAAAGTATCTGTACATGACAGCACTCTGCTTGCCCTGTACTATGTTCTTCAAAAAATAACTTGATGGAATTTAGTGCTTACAGCTTTGTGAGGTAGAGTTCCCAATTTAGAGATGAAAAATGGAGAGGCAAGAAAGGTAATTTCTCAAGGTCACTGGTCACCACTTAAGCCTGAATGAGAGAAAATTCTGCTTTTTCCAGGTGCACAACATATTTTAAGGATTGGCCCTGGCTCTTCCAAAGGTAAAGTCACTGTTTTCTAAATCTGCACACAGGCTCTTCAGTGCTTCCTGAGGCTCTGTGTTGGGCCCTGTGCTTAAGAGACAAGAACCCTCTTCATTCCTTTGATCTGAACCACTTCCCACAGCAGGGGGATGGTTGCTTGTGGATTGTCAGCCAGCCTTTCTGAGACCAGAAGAAGTAGGTAGAGGCAATCTAGGGTTTCCAGGACTTGCTGTCACCAGCATCATAATCCCTTTACCATGGAGGTGCCCAAAGCTTCTGGACACCAGGACTTCTGACAATGCCTTGACCTACTGGGCTGTCCTTGCTGGAAAGGATAAAAAATGGTGCATGAACTTTGAAGAAATCCTTACATTTTCATCCATTTCCTCCACTCTCCTAAACAGTACTTCTTGCAAAGCCTCTCACCTATGATGGAGTCTGGAAAAGTGATACATGTGGGCAAAAAAGAGTTTTATAAAGGGAAGGGGTGAAATAAAGTGGTCTCCATATATCCAACATAATGACAGGCAGATCTAGGCAAAGTATTAAGTCAAAGTTTTCCCTCAGGTCTTCTGCCCACTCTTCAGCTCCCTGAAAACTTGGCTCAGGAACGCTTTGTCCACATAAACACAAGTATAACTAGGTCTGACCAGAGTGAAGATCAAGGCCAAAAACTTCACAGGAATGGAATTAAAGTAATGTACACCACCTTATCAGGATAAGCTAATGAAATTTTGTGTTTAAAAAAATAGCCAGGAAAGTAAAGGAGAAAGTGAGTGGAAGCATATCTGGAAAGAGAGAAATGTGAGACTGTATCTGGAGTGTGTATCTCTCATTTGGATGGAAGTGTGTGCATGCTTGTGTGTGTGTGTGTGTGTGTGTGCGCGCGCATGCATTCTGCTTGTCAGCAGAGGGATTGCTGGGGGAGAAATGCATGGGTACCTCAGGAAGAACTGACGTTGGAAGCTCAAAGCTACTGATATCAAAGAAAGGGTGTCCTCTGAACCCCCTCTGGCCTGCTTCCACTGGGCTTTCCCCAAAACTATCTGAATTTCAGTCTTAGGTTTCCATAAACACTACAGTTATTTATTTTTGTTTGAAATGTTAAACAAGTTCTGAAAGGGAAAGCTATTGGGGTAAATTGTGGCGTCTTTAAAGAGGAGTTATACCATTGGCATTTTCTGAAAGGGCTTATGGAGGTTGTCTCTCTTTATACTTGGGCCCAAGTCTCTGCAGAAGCACCTCACACCCTGCCCTAGAAAACTGAGGCTCCCAGCAGAGCTGTTCCCCAGCCCTTCCATGAAGAGCTTCTTATCTAGAAGTTTCCCTCTCCAGGTAGAGACCCTTAGTAATTCAAGCAACGACAGCAACACCAAGAACAATGGCTAACATTAACTGGGTGCTTGCAATGACTAGGACTGTTGAAGAAAATGGGGCATATGTATCAGGACATTTCACTCTCAGCACAGATTATGTGGAGGGTATTAGGATTTTTCCCATTTTCCCATTGAAGAGTCTGATGCTTACAGAATGAAGACCCTCAATTCTAAGAACCAAAGTCAATAGCACTAAGTGTGGTGAACCACTAGTCAGGTATTTTAGGCACAAAATTTGAAAGATGACTGAAAAACTCAGCAATCAAGAGAAAAAATATTTTAATGCATTTGTTGAAAAATCAAAACAAATTCAAAAATCCATGATGAACAAAATATCAAAATTTTAAATGAAGATAGATCCAGTAGATTCAGTTCCATTCAGTCTGACTATAGCTCTTTGCCAACATGTCACTCTGTCTCCTTTGGTGTTCCATTAGGGTCTACAATGTACCGCAAAGACCTCACCTTTGCCCAAGTTTCCTCTTCATTCCTGCAGCCTTGTCTCATTAAAGAAATGGGAAAACTCAGCCAAAGTTCTTCTGGCCATCCAACCTTTGGTTTGCTTCTGTCTTCCAAGAACAAACCAAAATGGGATGCCAACCAGGGCTTGATTTCAAAATCCTTCTGAGTGTAGGGGTCTTCTTCCTTGAGCTTACAGCTGGCCCTGTCACCAAGGCCTCAGACTTTTTTCCCCAGCCTGGAAAGGATCTAATCAGATGAGACAAAATCCCTCAAAGTAGTGTGGGCTTTGCTGAAGGATAAGCGGAAACAGCAGTGGCAAGTCAGTCCTCGATCAGCACTCTTCCACCACATCAGCATAACCTGCCTCTGTATCTCAGCCAAGCCAGTCCTTCCTTGGCTGCCCCACTCCTCCTGCACAGAGTCAGTGCACGTGCACAGTGACCCTCTTCATCCAAGATCTTCACCAGACTCCCCAAGCCCACCTCACTCTCCGGGCCTCCTTCCTGTTCATTCTTGACTCAACTACACACAAGTCACAAGTACACATGTGAGGTCACAGGCACACACACAACCTTCATCTCAGCCTCACTCTTCTAAGGAGAGAGCTGACAGTGAGGCTAGAAGTAAATGAGGAGAATAAGGCAGATGGAGAACAAAATATTACATTTTTACTGTTAAACATAGTGAATGTACTTTAATTAAGATTGGATAAATGGGATTTCTACTGGTAAATCCCAGAAAAATTAACCATCCAGAAGAGTTGTCCACAGGCTGGACTGGAGCAGCCTCTCCTGCAAGACAGATTCTGTCTCTGAAAACTTCAGGACCTCTAAGAACAGGACAGAGCGTGTGTTTTCCATGCATGGGTTCACTCCAAGAGGAAGGGGAATGAGAGGGGACTGGGTCACAGTTTCCCTTCCAAATTCACCTAATGAGGTCTTCCCTCCCAGGGAGCAGTCCACAGAGGAAGAGAAGCCAAGAGCATAATCTCAGTGGGGCACTGTTCACCTGGAAGGAAACATCAGGAATGAGGAAGGCATGTTCAATATCCCCCCCCGCAATACAGAACACCTTGCCTTCAATCTGTTGGCAACAACAAAAACAACTACAATTACACTTGTTATCTAACCAAATTAGAGAATAATAGAAACTAACTTTTCATGTTTTTGTGAATTGTAAATGAAATGATGGCACAGAACAAAGGCATGCCCTTAACAAGTGTGACTGGTAAAAATAACCAGAATAGCAACCAAACACTACACAAGGTGGCATGAAATAGGCAGCATTTATTTGCTCACATATATGCAGAGCTTTTACTAGGCAACAGGGATTACACAAATACACAAATGAGTTTAATTCAAGGCTGAATAAGAGGAGGACTAGAAAAAAGTCTAGTGGAGATAGAAGGCCTTGACCCAAGGTCGTAGAGGAAGTCCCTGTGGCCAAGGTGAGACTAAGGTTACCTTAAAAGATATGATAGGCAAAGAAGTGGGAACAAGAAGAGCTTGAATAAGGTGTCCTATTCCTGAAAAGAGTAATGGGAAGGTGGAATAATGTTTCAATCCACACACCAAGTCTCTCTGTGGGTTTGGTGCCACCCTTACCTACAGGAAAAGCAGCGAATGGAATGATTTTGGCAAACCCTTTAGATTAGGGAATGGGGTGTAAATAGCCTTCCCAGCCACTGGTCCTCAGATCAGTGTTCTTTCTTCTACCCATGATACTCTTCAGGACTTAGAGTTCATCTCTCTCTAGCCCCAACACGGCTCTGCTTCCTCCCACCTCTTAGTGGACAATCCTGTCTCTAACTGGTTTATCCATCAGGCGTTTTCTCTCTGGCTTATGTTTTCCTCAGCTCCTCACTGATCCAGCCCAGGTGAGCCACAAAAACAACAACCCCCTCCCCCAGAGCCCACGTCCTTCCACACCCTTTTATCGGACCGCATCTCTGGGTGTTGGCAGTACAGAGCAAGCCAGTCACTGTTTTCACCTCTCTCCCAATCAAGCTCTCTGTCCTTACCCGCACGTCATGTCTTCCTCTGACTCGCTCCCCATCTGTCAGCACAGTCCCACTTAACTAAGCCCTGCCGTACTTCCGTGGAGACACAGGAGAGCTCCCCCTAACCTACATGCATACTTTTTCTCCCAGTCCAACAGAAATTGTGGCAATAGAGTTGTGGAAGATGGCAGAGATATTAAATAGCTATTAAAACAGCCCTTCATTTCCTGGAGTCAATGAAAAGTATAAATTGAACACCCTAATGTTTATATTCATTGAAGGTTGGCTGCTCAAATCCAATTAATTTATTATTATAATGTGATCTGACAGAAATTTTAGTAGCTGCCTTTAACTTTCTTTAAAGTCAGTAACTAATACTGTATTCTCAACGGACTTCCCTTTCTCAGGTGTAAAATGGAAACTTTTCGCCAAGAATCAGACTCAGCTCATCAACATTTTTCCAATACTGGGAGACAACTAGAAGCAACATTGATTTTGCTCCTATCTATTCCAGAGCAGACAGGCAAGCAGCTACAGAAAGTCATTTGAATGAGAAGATGCCATATGGTCTGCTTATTGTGTGAATGGCAGTCCAACTCAGGGACAATGAGGTTCTCTCCATCTGCAGAGAACCTGACCAGGATAAGAGCATCAAAAACTCAGTCCTTACGTATAAACAATGCTCTTTGTAACTGCTATTGTTTGGATGTTGAGTGGCTTCCAAAGGCTCATGAGTTCAGGTCTTGGTTCCCAAACATGGCAGCCCTGGGGGGTAACAGAATCTTAGGTGGTAGGGCCCATATGTGGAAGGATGTCAGTCACTAGGAGCAGACCTTGAAGGGATATTGGAATCTTGGGCCCCTTTCTCTTTGCTTTCTAGCCATCATGAGGTGAACAGACCTCTTCTGCCATGCATTCCACCATAATGTACTGTGCTGCCACGAGCCTAAAGGAACAGGGCCAAGCAACAGTGGACAGAAACTTCTAAAACCATGAGCCAAAATAAATCTTTCCTCCTCATAAGCTGATTATCTCAAATATATTTTTACAGTAGTGGAAAGCTAACTAACACAATAACTTTTAATGGAAACATCTTTTGCTGCACACATCCATAAAAAATGACAGAAGTAAATAAACAGCTATACTGCTCACTGCCAGTTCCCCAGGCAAGAAACTTCAGCATCATGGGACTCTGTCTTCCCTCTGTCTCCATGTTCAGCTGGACACAGCCTGGCGTCAATGTGTTCTTCCTTTCCAGTCTTGCTGCCACCTCCCATTTCAGACCCTCTCCCATCATCCTTCACCTCAATCACTGGAATAGATTCCTCCAGCATTTACCTCTCCATTTCTCCCATCTCAACCCACTCAATACTGTGAAGCAAGATTTATTTTCCTGGCCCTAATCCATTGCTAAATAATTCTAATTGTTCCACATGTTCTCCCCAAAGAGCAGACTCTTTAGCTGGCCTCCAGGGATCTCCACCTTCCCCTCCACCCTCTGTGGCCCTGTTCCTCTCCATGAACACCAAATTCACAGTCAATTCTGTGATTGGTACATGGTTGTCCAAATTCCATCATCCCGTTTCCTTTCTTTCTGTAGAGACCTCCACATTCTTCACCCTATCTCCATACTCTCTTATCTATTGACTCATAACCATTCCCGCATATGCGGCTTCTAGGGGACCAGCCCTTTTCTGAGGAGTTCACTTCTTCCTCATTCTATTAACATGGGCCAATTAAATTGCTCCACTTCAAGAAGGAAGGGTTGGTCCAGAGTTAGTGAAGTACTCATGCAGGGGCAATCAGTGTCTTCTCAGAGGTTTGACAGATGGGAGATGGAGAGGAGGAACTCTACTAAGTACTTAGCTCCTAGAGAGAACTGGTCTATTTTTCAGCTCTAGGCTCTGCACTGTATGTATTTTTCATTCTCATGCAGAGTCCAGATAACATCACAATTCTCAGGTTATATCTGCATCTGAAGCCAGATCTCCTTTGGGGCTTAACAGCTGAAAAAAGCAGCAATTAATTCTGTTTACTATCAATAATTTAAGTAAATAATTCCCTTTTTGCTTATGTTAGAGTTGGGTTTTTGCCACCGATAAAGTAAAAGAGCCCTAACCTGGACATTCTTCATACTTTGCCTACAGAGCCCTATGTCTAGAGAGACATACACATGTTCTGCCTTAGATTATCTGCGAAAGTGCATTATTTCTGTGTAATGACTGGAGGGGAGTGTATCTTAGGCACATCTGTATCCTCTATGGTGTCTCACACCTAATGTGCCTTTAAACATATTATTTGCTTAGCAGAGTAAGTGAAAAGATACATTTTTGACAAAATAATTTATTCCCCACCAGCAATAAATCTCATTGATCACCTTCATTCATCTGAAATATAGCCAAATATATATTATGTGGCCAAAAACATTTTCAATCTGTAAAACTAAAATAACCTTATCTATGTTTCCGGACTTTATGGACACCCATAGAAATCTAGGTGGGAAAATATGACTTGGGAGCCAGCTGGGTGATGCTTTCTGGGTGAATCCAGCAGTTCCGATGTGTGTAGGTCTGAGTGGAGTGTGCTGAGGAGTGCTGCCACATACCCAGAACCTGAGTAACTGTTGAAGAGGTTTCAGAAATGAAAGGGCAGAGAAAAGATTTCTTGAGGACTCCCTGTAGTCAAATCTGTGAAAATAGGGCTCCCATCAAAATATTCACATCAGACAATCCCAGCACTAAGTCTGAGCCTGCTGCCGTGTTTCTCAGTAGCTAGGGCAAGATCAGACTAGTTTCCCATCACAATGTAGAAGATAGTCTGTTTATCTAAGGGGATGGTGAAGAAGTGTTCCAGTTTACTTAGTAGTTTTAAATTTTTTTCTCTTTTTCCTTCCCATATTCAAGATAGATCATCCTATACTTTTAGATAAAAGCTTCTCTGGTACTGGAACTGATAGGCCATAGGGCCTACATTTGCTTTTGATTTTCTTACCCAGCCAGCCTCCACCCCCACCTACCCCAAACTACTGTTCTTCACTGTTCTTTGGAAAGAACCCAGTCGCTCAGTAAGCAGCTGTTTCCAATGGGATGCCCAAGGGAAAACTGGGTCAGAGCCCCAGCCCGCTGTGCCTCTTTGGTACCCGCTAGGACAGTTAGGTCAAGAGCACTCAATGCTATTTTTTCCTCTGTACCCTCTGTGAGGAAGCCCTTGATTTTTCTCATCTTAAGAATATCCCCCCAACCCATTCATTGTCCACCTTCAGGAGATTAGGAAACCCATGCCATACTGATCAAATCTATCCTGTTCTGAGAAGATACACAGGTTAAGAGACAAGGCCATATCTTTTTCTTGGAGGTCAGACTCCTTCCTATGAGGATGTCCTTTCTGCCCCTCTGCAAAGTTATAACCTAGAAATGGTACCAATGGCATTTAAATGAAACAATTTGAGGATCTTCAAGCTATGTGCCTAGGTGCAACCATGAATACTTCTGTACACACCTCACATGCACAGGTAAACATATACACTCACCAGCCTTTATGTCACACTATCATTTGTGCAGAAATGCAGGGGCAGAACAAAAGTAGAAGATAAGAACCAATTCAGAAGAGACAGAGTTATATATGAACAATGAACAACCTGCCTCCTACCTTATCACAGGCCCTCTTGCTCCAGAATTTCACACTAGAATATTTTTCTTCCTTTTCCTCTGTCTTCAGCCTTCATTCTCCACTTCTTTTCTCTGAAAAAAAGTATTTTTAAGTTTCTTTCTTTTAAGAAAAAAAAGGCCAAAAAAGAAAGAAAGGGCTGGAGGGAAAGAAAGGAAGGGAAAAAGAAGGGGAAGAGAAGGAGGGAGGTAGAGAAGGAGCAAGAGAGGAAGGGAAAGAGGGAAGTAAGAATATCTAAATCTCTACCCAGACCTCGCTCCTCCTGTACACAAACATTTCTTGAGAATCACCACTTACTGAGGTCAAACTTAAGCCAAATACCAAACTTATCATGCCTCTTTTCCACCTCCAAATTTTCTTCTATCACTTGAACCAATAGACTCATAATTGCAAGAAAAAAGAATCTGATGTTATCCTAAACTTTCTTCCTAAGTCTGCATATTTAATTGGTAACTAAATCTCATCTCGCCATCTCTTAAATGTCTCACACATTGTTCTCTCACCTCTACCATTCTTATTTCTCGGCCCACTTCAGACTTTTTGTCTCTTTTCACTGGAATTTAACAGTCTCTACACTGGTCCCATACCTTCACTATCACCTCCTTTATTCCACTCCCCACAGAGTGAATTTCTTTAAGCATAAAGCCAATCCTAATTTTTAAGCAGGCTGCTTAAAATTCTTTAGTTTCTCTACAGAATAAAAGTTGCTATCTATCAGCAGGATAAACAATGCCCTGTGTGAGGCAGCTCCTGCATTTCTCCCTGTGATCCTTATTAGGGGCTTGGCACATTTCTTCATGAACATTGTCTTTATTGCATTTTAAATGCTTGCATGTCTAGCCTCCAAATTAGACTATAATCTCATTAGAGGAAAAGACATCTGTATATCCATTACCAGTCCAGAGTTTGAAATCCAGTAGACTTGCAATTCACAACAAATATCCGCTAAATGAACAAAGAGACAACCAGATGAACAGAGACTGGAACCAAAGAGAAAAGAGTTATAGACCCAAAGGCATTTGATACCCTATGGCTTTGGGGTAAATAATTCAGAAAACACAAAAACTACCAGGTTGCTGCAGCATTGATATTCAGCATAGCACCTTTAGGAGGCAAAAGCAGGCAGATCAATGAGCTAGAGAGGAAATCTGGTACAGTCCCACAGATGTGATGAAAACAGCAGGCTGAACTCTAATTGCAACAAGGAACTGCTGACTATTAACTTGATGTAGGGCCGGGGATTTAGCTCAGTGGGTCTGGTGCCTGCCTCACATGCACAAGGTCCTGAGTTCAATCCCCAGTACAAAAAAACACAAAACTTGATGCAATTTAACTCATTAATTGGTTCTACAAGCAATGAGAGACTTAGTGTTTGTAGCTTGGGAGAATGGAATTAGTTCTAAATAGAAAGCAAAGAAATTAAGATTTCAGTGCACCATCAAAATCTTTCCACCACTAAATCTGCTTATATGCAGACTGGGTCATAATGTAGGAGTCTTTGTTCTGCCATTTAGTAGCTGTGACCTTAAGCCAGTTACTCTGTTTGATCCCCAATCTCTTTGTTGTAAAATGAGCATAATAATGGTGGTAAAAAGGAATGGTGCACCTAAAAGGCAAACCTTTTCAAGCAGGTATTTCTCTTTGCTGTGCCACAAACTGGCTGTGTAACACTGCACCAGTCCAGCCTTACTGTGGGCATCAGCTTCCTCATTCATAAATGTTTGGGCCAAAGCCCTCTGGTTCCATGTTTAACCAGTTTACTTCTCATATCCCCCCTAACAATTTGGCTCCCTAATGCTTAATCCTGTGGCCATTTATAGATAGTGGGAGCTCTATAAACAATTAGGACATATGTGGTTCAGCCAAGTTCAGTAAATATCGCTCAAGTCTAATATTCACTATGCACTCAAGTCTTCTATTGCTCAATTCAGTTGTATTCCACTCAGTAACAATCTTTATTTAAAGAGTTAAGGGTTTCTAGTTCTTTCTAGGACTTCCTGATCTCTATATGCATTTGGCATACCATTCTCATATTTTAGCCTAAGCTAGAGTCTATGTAATTCCTTGCAGGATGACTTAATTTTTTCCAAATCATTACATGTTCTGTCTCCATGATGCTTAATTTTATATGTCAACAACTACAGTAAGAGATGCTCATACAGGTGGGTGTGTCTAAGGATGTTTCTGGAAGAAATTAGCATTTGAGTCAGTAGACTGAGTAAAAGAACATTGCCTTCTCCATTGAGGTGGGCATCATTTAATCCCTTGAGGGCCTGACCAGAACAAAATGGTGGAGAAAGGATGAATTTGCTCTCTTCTTTAAAAGGATGTTTTTTCACATCCTTAGACATCTGCACTTGCCAGAGACTCCTGCAGTAAGCCTCTAGTCCCCACCTGCCCAGTAAGCAACGGAAGGTTGAAGAAAAACTTAAGACAATGTTAAAGAGAAAGAGTGAACTGGGACAGCCAATACTCCTTTGGCAAAAGGCACTGGCCCATCTCTTCCAGCGAATTTTATTATTCATCAATCAGGGTAAAAGGTGCAATATAAGTAATTACCATGGAAACTAATGCAGGCAAGGCTTTAAAGAGAAGAGTCAAAGCATTTTCAAATTAGAAGCAAGATAGACAAAATACATGGTTGTAATTAGAGCATTGTCCTTCAAGCTACGAAGGCAGTAATTGTGGGAATGGAATTTGGGTACGATTTACTCTGACCTTAGGATGCACATTATCTTGCATTAGCCCACAGCTTCACAAGCCATTACTCTGGTCTCAGCCGTGGCCCTTAGCAGGGAGGTCATATTAACCTACGTGCTACCTCACTGCTTGTGAGATACTTCTGTGAGTCACGTAGCTTCAGTCAGACTCGCTCCTTAAAGTAACCCAATGGAGGGATTTAACTCTTTGCAGTCTGCATTACTTACAGCGTATTTTGGGCATAATCATTATTGTGGGCTCTGGCATGTACTCCTTCTTCTTGGGCCTTTGGACTCAGCCTGAGTCTTACCCCACT
This sequence comes from Heterocephalus glaber, assembly GCF_053883595.1. NCBI lineage: Eukaryota > Metazoa > Chordata > Mammalia > Rodentia > Bathyergidae > Heterocephalus > Heterocephalus glaber. Next base: position 7,979,786 of record NW_028258153.1, read on the forward strand.
AGAAGAACAGTTCCCAAATTCTTCCATTGACTCCCATAACCTTGACATTTTTGAAGAGCATAAGCCATTTTCTTAGGCGGCTATCCCTCCATTAGTTTTGTCTTTTCTTTCCCTTCAATTAGATTTGTGTTACAGATTTGAGGCATGAATATCACAGAAGCAACGATGCTAAGCTCTTCTTCATGTATAAAATTAAGAAGCACATGATATCGCTTGGCCCCATTGTCATTAATGATAATTTAATAATTTCTTTAAAGTGATATCCACCAATAAGTACCAATAAGTAATCTATGGGGAGATACTATGAAGCTATTAATAACTTGCTCCTTATCAAATGTTAACTACAAGCTTATCATACATTCATGGGTCTTACCTAAACTGATTATTATTGTAATAGTTGCAAAATGGTGATTTTCTAACTCCATTATTTTGTTCACAATTACTAATCATCATTTATTAACTAGCATCCTACTGCAAAGAAAAGCTTGCCTTTCTCCTCATTTACACATTTATTTACTAAGTAATTTACATCAGTGTGGACTCAGAGATTCTTACCTTATTAAATAGGTTAAAATGTATATTATTTATTTTTGGTAATTGCATTTCTAAGACTTAGCTAGTAGGATTCTGAGTCTTTTGATATTTACCCATCATTTTTAAAATAATTTCTTTTTTCTGGCATAATAAGATAGTCCAGGCTCATGTTGTGCCTTCTCTGATTCTTGTCATGACATTGGTCATTTCTTTGAAAAATACTGGTTCTTTTTATGGAGAAGTGATATTTAAACAAGCATTAGACATGCTAATTTCTACTGGAGTATCATTGTTTCCAATCCTTTCAGCCAACACGGGTGTTTACAGGAAGACATGCACATATTTCAGATGTACATATACTGTATGTTAACACATATATACTTATTAAATGCTAATATATATTTAATAAACCCATTAGTGAATACAAATATCTAAGGCTCTAATCCACACTATTGAGATACTTGGACTTTCCTTGTTTCATATATTTGTTTTCTTCAACAGTAGGAAACCTGGCTTCCTTTATCCTGAATATATTTATTCATGTACTCACATTAATTTCTATATTACACAAATGTGGCTCCCAAATTGCTAACACATTTATCTGTAGGAAATAAGACAACTCACTAGAGTTTAATACTAATTTATAGTTCTTTTTGTCTTTTACCCTGATAGAATATAGTCAAGAATTGAGGGCAAAAGTTACTTGTGTTAATTTTAAATTTTTTCCCTATCTCAGTATGATAATGCTGTTCATTTATAATACAATCAGATTTTTAAAATATGTGAAATATTAATATGATCCTCAAAATAAAAACAACAAGAAGTGTATTCAGAAAAGTGTCATTCTCTACCCCCCAGCACTCACCCTTTCCACTCATTTCCTCACCTTCTCTATAGGTAACACATTTTATTTATTTCCTTTTTTTTCATTAAGTTTATTGGTACATTTTTAAGTATATTATACAGTTACACTCATCACTGGGAACTTGTACCTTTACTTGATGTATCTTGGTTCTTATTTTTTTCCCCATTCCCCTGTCCTCCCTTCAACCCCTCCACCCCTCCTTATTTACAAAGACTTGGTTTTCATTTTTTCCTTTTTTCATATTTTTTCCTTTCTCTTCTTTCATGCACATCCATGTTTATAGCGGCACAGTTTGTAATAGCTAAAGCTTGGAAACAGCCCAAGCGCCCATCAACTGGAAACTGGATAAAGAAGATATGGGTTTTTTTTTTATAAACTGGAGTACTACTCAGCCATAAAGAATGAGAAACTAGAGACATTTATAGCTAAATGGGTGCACGCTGAGGCCATACTCTTAAGTGAAATAAATAGGACAGACGTGTAAATACCGAATAGTTTCTTTAGTGTGAGAAACTAAAAGTGTAAATAAGGATCAAAATGTATAATTGATAATGTGAAATAGGAAGACAAGGTCTAAAGGGGTAGGGAAAGTGGGAGGGGTAGGGGAAAGGAAAGAAGGGAAAACACATTTCATTTATTTCTATCTTATTCTTCCCATCTTTCTTTGGAAAATTTAAACAATTACTGTAAATATATGTTTTCATCTTTTTCTTACATAGAAGACAGTATAGTATAAATGTCTGTGTATATATATAATATAAATATAATATATAAAATAATATAAATATAATATAAATAATATAAATATAATATATAAATGTGTGTGTATATATATATACCTTTTTAGACAAAAGTAGCAGAGTATATATCATATAAATAATCTTTTCTGTTTGCTCTTCCAGTTAATAAAATGTCCTGAAAAAAATCATGCCATATAAGACAAAGAGACCTTCCACATTTGCTTCACAGCTCCACACTGCTCTACAGTGTGGAAATTCAGGCTGTTTAAAATATTTTAAAACTATAAACAATGCCACAGTGAAGAACTTTGTGCACATGTGCTTTCATACTGTTGGAGGTATAACTTCAGAGGAAACTTCTAGAGGAGGAATAGTTAGATCAAGAGTTAAAGACATAATTTGTTTTGTGAGACAGTACCCAGTTCCTCTTTAAAGTGTTGTGTCATTGTTTTTCCTCCCTATTAGCGATGAGAGTGTTTGTTTTCTCACAGCTCTTTCATCAAAGTGTGGCAAGCATTTTAAATTATCTTCTCATTCTCATAGATAAGAAATAGTATCTCATTTTAGATTTAATTTTTCTTTCTCTTATAATGAGAAACATATTCCAGTACATATTTATATAGTTAAGGCTATTGGAATATTTTGAGCATATTTTTATGTACTTAAGGACCACTTTAAAAATGATTTGGACATATTATTATTAATTTTCTAATTGGTTTTCAGTTTTTCTTTTTTTCCTTAATTTTAAAAGTTCTTTTTTTGGTAATATTCACAGAAGTACTTTTTCTCATTTTGTCACTTGGCTTTTCATTTCCTTGCTTATGATGTTTCTGACTACACAAAATTGTTTTAAATTTTGTAGTCAAATTTCATTAATAGTACTACAGGATTTCAAATCATAGGCCCAGGTACAATACTTATCAGAGATTAATTTATTAAGAATTTCTTCTAAGGGCTGGCCATTTAGCTCAGTGGTTCCACCACCTGCCTCGCAAGTGCAAGGTTCCAAGTTCTATCCTCGGTATCAAAAAAAATAATAATTTCTTCTAACTTTAATTTTAAATTTATAAAGTTTTATTTTTCATACTTATCATGTTTGATGTATTTGAGGTTTATTCTTTTATATTATTTAAGGTATTAATCTTACCCTTTTAAAAAAATGGGTGTTTATGGCAGCCAGGAGTGGCAGTGCAAGCCTGTGATCCCAGCACTTGGGAGGCAGAGGCAGGAGGATCACTGTTCAAGACCAGCCTGGGCTACATAATGAGTTCAGGACCACCCTCAACTACACGGGGAAACCCTGTCTCAAAAAACAAAAATTGCTATTTAGTGAATGGTAGCTCTAGTTCATTGAAAATTTTTATATATGTACAGTGCTTGTATTTTCTATGGGATTACATTGTTTCACTGGTTAATCTGTCTGCTCATCACAATGCACTCACTGATTTAATTACAGAAAACTTAGAGGATATTTTAAACTGATAAGAACAAATACTACATTTGATCTTAGCCAAAAGGCCAAGAAACGATTTAGACCATATTTTAAATTCAGACAAGGTTAATCTTTTATTGTAGTTCATTTTTAATTCCTAATGCTTTCGTAGTTATTCTTGGGTGTTTATTTTTTCTATATAAAACTTTAATAATAATTTCTCTATAAAATTTTAAATGTATTTTTATTAGGAATGTACTCAATTTATAAATCAACTAAGAGAAAACTGAGAACCTTATTACATCAAAACATCTGTGACAGTTAACTGTTGTGTCAACTTGGGTAAGATATGGCCAACTAATTGGCTTGGCATGGTTCTGGGTGTATCTGAATGATGGATTCACTGAAGAGGGAAGACCCACCCTGGGTGTGGGGGCACCAACCAATAGGATTGTAGCCTGGATGAAATAAAAAAGGAAAGAATAAGGAAGTCTGTTTTTTTTTTTTGCTTCTTTCGAGGAGCTTCAGTCTTCGCCATCACCTTTGGATTTCCATCTCCATGCTGCCAGTGCAGATTCTTTAGCCTTTCAGTGAAGTCCCTTCTACTTCCTGATATGCACTGAATGGGCCTCTGCAGTGAGCTTCAGGCCTTTTACCTTCTGTTGGACACTTCGTATCTCCAGCATGCAGATGGCTCTTTTGCATTCTTTCACCCCTGACTCTGCAGGTGGCCATTATAAACACACTTTGTAAATCTTTACATATATCTTATATTAAATCTGTTCTTCTAGTGAACACTGACTGATAAAACATCCTAAACAAAAACAAATGTTGTTTTTCCATTTATTCTTTTTTTCTTTGAAGAATGTTTAATGTTCTCTTTTAGATTTTACACATTCTTTCTGAACTTTTTCCTGAGTATTTTAACTTGTTGGTTGATATTTTAAATACATTTTTCTTATCATATCCTCACTATTTGTGTGTGCATGAGAACAACTGATTTCTGTAATATTTAATTGATTTTGTAAACTAGAGTAAGAAACACTCAACTAATTGGGTTAGCATAGTTGTGGGTGTGGCTGAAAGGATTTACTAAAGATGAAAGACCCACCTTGGGTGTGAGTGGCACCAAAGGCTTGTAATTTGAATACAATAAAAAGGAAACTAAGAAGAAAGGATTGCTTCTGTTCCTTCAGAGGGGCTCCAATCTTCTTTCACTTTCACTTTGGATGTTGTCAGCTGATTTCCACTACATACCCTTCAGCCATCCACCACAGACCCTTCAGTCTCCTGATATGGACTTACATGGGACACTACAGAGAGTTCCAGGTCTTTAACCTTTGGCTGGATCCTTTAGCTCTCCAGTGTGCAAACAGCCCTTTTGCACTCTTCCACAACTGACTCTGAGGTGGCCATTGTACGCCTATCTTGTAAATCCTTATATATTTATATATCTTACATTAAATCTGTTTCTCTAGTGCATACTAACTGATACAATTTCTGAATGCTAATTTTATAGTCTTCTACTGTTCCTAAATTTAGTAAAATCCTCTATTCAAGTTTTATCATTGAGATTTCCATGTATACTATCATATAATCTGCAAATAATGGTAGTTTTACTTCTTTATCTCCAATTATTATGACTCTGATTTATCTTGTCTAATTGCATTGGCTAATATTGCTAGAACAATATTAAATAAAGGAGGCACAGGGGACATACTTGCTTTGTTCTTGTTCTTAATAGATATGCTTCTAATGTTTTCTCCTCAAGTCAGATACTTGGTTTTATGACCAAATGATATTTTTTTTATATTGTTAAGGAAATAAACATTAATTTCTTCTTTAAGAATAAATGTATTTTTTAAAAACAGTTTTTCATTACCTATGGAGGATAATAATGGTTTTTCTCCTTAAGTAAACTTTTCATTCTTGCAATAAATTCTAGCTGGTCATAAAGTCTTATTTGCTTAACTTGGTACAGAGGTCTCTTGACTTACAAACTCAACTCATTAGTGAGAGCTGGTTGTAACTCAAGTTGATCAGGTGCCTCTACTCAGCCTTCAAGTCCTCTCTCCTGTGTAATTTTAGGCCATACTTTCTTCCAGGCAGATCTCAGTGTCCTTAGAGAGATATTGGCCCAGGATTTCTCAATTAACTCCACACAGGAAAGGATGTTGTAAAGTTCCTTCCACAACTCTTTCAGGGTTAAATCTGTATCTGAGACCATCTGGAAGCACAAGTCACTGGCATTCACGTGTAACTCAAGACTTTGGTCATAAGTTTAAACTAAAATTCCAGTTGTAACCCAAGTTGTTTATATGTCAGGCCAGTCAAAACTCGATTGTCCACTGTATTGGATTTTATTTGGTACATTTTATAACAAGTCATCTTTATCATATTTTCATATTTATCCAAGGCCACTCCCTATTGTTTTATTCAGACTCATCTTTATCTCATGAAGACAGAGCATGGTTTGGAAATTCTTTTGGTGTTTAACATCACTAATTTTATGTTACTTCAGCCCTTCTCAATTTTCAATAAGAAAGATGGTAAACAATTATGCTCATTGAACCAAACTGAATCAAATGACCATGCTTTCAGAACCAGAAGAAATCATAGATATTTTGGAGCATAAATGTATTAAAAATATTGTTTCCATACCCACTTATAGCTGAGAGAGATATAAAAATTCTTAAAGATCTTTATTAAATTGTCCTTTACCTTCCTCTACAGCAAGCTATCTTCATCTATTTCCAAGGGAGAACCAGAAAAGACAAAGACGGTGTCTGCTTTGTCCCCTTCTGAGCACTGCATCCCAGTAACTTGAATTTATAGAATAAATTCTGGGAGATAAATCATTAAACCATCTAAGAACTCCAGATGTACAATTTCTTGACTCAGGCTGAGGGTAGAGTTAGCAAAGTTGCTTTTCCAATCTTGAAATTTCCAGAAAAGCCAAGATCTGGTCTAAAGTTTGAAGCATATCAGTGCAACCCTAGCAAGAGTTTATTATCTCACATCTACTGAGATTGCAGCAAGTATCTCCATTCCAAGAATTCCAGCTCTGAGCAGATTCTTCCTGGAAAATTTTAAGTCCAGTGCAAGATAGGAGCTTCTATGTTATATTTTTCTCTTTTAATCTCTTTGAATTAGCAGTTGTTTTAATTTAAAAAGCAAACAAGAAGATTACATAAATGACAGAACTCTAGATCTTGGATTAAATTTCTAGGGATTAAAAAGAAAAGCACTAAAAACACCAACACTGAGCTCTTTGCTTAGGTTTCTTCATGTGTATATGTGTTTCTGAGAAGGTATTTTTATTTATATGTGCAAGCTTTCCTACCACTTAAATCTCCCTGGTAACCACCTTTAATGAATTCATGTGGATGAAATCAAAAATGCTGCTAACCATTTTCCTTCTCACTCACTGTGTGACTTGGGCTTTGGTTATTTGAGAGATTTCTTTTGAAGGAACATCTGGAATCCCTGATGGTAGCCTATTAATCAATCTCTCTCTCTCTCTCTCTTTCTCTCTCCTGCTCTCTGGCTTTCATGCTTTATCTCTCTCATCCCCATCTTCCTGTGAAGAGGCTGTTATTTGAAAATTTCTAACCCAGAATTTCTGGCCCAGAGATATTTTACTCAGTCCTTTGAGGTCATTTACAAATAAATCCGCCAGGCAAAATCATATTGCTGGAAACCCACAGTGGCTGGAGTCATCTGTTTATGAGGTCTGGTATCTAAGGAACATAATTGGCCCTAAGAAAGCATTTGTAGGGATGAATGTGACTTGAGATTGTAGACAGTCTGAGACAAGAATCCCATAGACCTACAGTGTATATATTTCCTTTCTAGCTCCTTAGAAATTCACAGAAATCTACAAGGATTCTAGAAAGGAAGGGGAGAAAGATGCCACAAATATTTTTACATCGTTGTGAAAGCAATAACCTTGAGGGAGGGGTATATCCATGCTTGTACAGAAAACCAGAGAACTAGAAGCTGAAACCAAAACTGACACCACTCACTTGAACTCTTTCACTGTCCTTATAGATGTAAAGAGTTTTGTCACTGGATCCTAGAATGAATCAGCTTGAGAATGATTAACCCTGTCTCTCCACATAAGCCCAGTAACCTTCTTGTCAAACACACTGAGCTCCTACTAGGTCTTCAAAGAACTCTGTCCAGCACTAAGAAAGAAACACTGGATGGCAGAATGCATTAACGGTTTCAATGATCCCACTTCCCTCTATCTAATCCCTCCGAAAAATTAGAAAAATCATCCTCCAGTGAATGATGCTTAACTCTTATCCCTGATTTCAGTTATATGACTTCCCTGGCCAGTTGAAGTAATGATGTGCCAATTCTAAGTTTAGGCTTCAAAAACCACGCCTGCTCCAAATGTTTTCTTATACTTCCACCATCCTTCTGAGAAAGACATGCTTAGTCTAGTCCACTAATCCTGGGCCAGAGTTGAGGAACATGTAGGCCCATATTGACTTATCCAGGCCCAGCCCAGTCAGCCAAACTCCAGCCATGCCTCAGATGTGGAAGTAAACTCAACTTGGATCAGGTCCACAGATGTGTGAAAAATAAATGTTTATTGTTGTATTCAACTGAGAATTTGTGGTTGCTTACTCCACATCAAAAGTTAAATGATCACAGAACTAAAGAAAAAAGGTCTTCAGAAGCTGTATATCTAAATAAAAATTCCTTATATTCATATATCATTCTGAGGTTTTTCTAAATATTTTACATAGCATCACTCCCAGCACAGAGGAGGCTTCCAGGCCACTGAACCACAGCTCCCAGCACAGAGGAGGTGAGCTGTGTGTGCACCAGCAGCACAACCCACCATCCCCACCCCACCATTGAAATGAGAAGACACGTAAACAAGTCTCAAAACCAGACTTCCAGATCACCTACAGCAACCACAAAGGGAAATGAGATGGAACACTCTGATACTCAACTACCTGGACTACCTGAACTGGCAACAAAAGAGAATCTGGAAAAAAATGAAATCAGAAATAATTTCTCAGATAACAGCAGAGATTGTGCTCATAGTGCAAGACATGATTACTAAATCTAGAGAGGAGCTCAGGAACATGATGGAATCCCAACATAGGAAACAAACAGAATCCATAAAACAGATACAAATAGATTTCCAGGAGATTAAAAACTCCATTGAAAGTCTACAAAGCAGAATGAGCAAATGTGAGGATAGAATTTCAGATATAGAAGATAAGATTGCAATTAGTGGCCAGGAAAAGAAAAATTGATTCAAAATTGTAAAGGACCACAAAAAATCAATCCAGCAGCTGCTAGAAAATGAAAAGAAGACTAATGTAAGACTGATTGGACTCAATGAAGAAACAGGAGAGAATGAAGATGACATGAAAAACTATTCATAGAAGTAATGGGAGAAAACTTCCCAAGCAGGGGAAAAGAATTTGACAGACAGATAAGTGAGGTATATAGGACTTTAAATAGCCTTCATCAAAACCATCTACACATAGGCATATAATAGTTAAGATTCCAGAAACCCAAAAGAAGAACAAAGTTCTACAAGCAGTTAGAGAAAAGAAACAAATCACATACAAAGGAAAGCCCATCAGAATCACAGCAGACTTCTCAATGCAAACTCTCAAGGCAAGAAGAGCTTGGAGTGACATATTCCAAGTCCTAAAGGAAAACAGCCTCCAACCCAGATTGATGTACCCTGCAAAACTATCTTTCAAAATTGATGGAGAAATAAGATACTTTCATGACAAAGAGCACCTTAGAAACTTCATGAATACCAAACAAGCACTCCAAAAAATTTTAGACAATAGCCTAGGAAATGAATGAGGATCACAACCCCAGGACGCACAGCAGAATGAATCTGTCAGCATGACAAGAAATTAAATGCAAAGTAGGAGAATAAAACAAAAAGAAAAAGTCATAAAAATGATAAGTCAATATGTATCAGTTATAACCATCAATGTTAATGGTCTCAATCCACCAATCAAAAGAAATTGACTGGCAGAATGGGTCAAGAAGCAAACTCCAACAATATGCTACATACAAGAAACACACTTAATTCAAAAAGAAACTCATAGATTCAAAGTTAAAGAGTGGAAAACAATACTCCATGTGACAGGAACCCCCCAAAAAGCAGGAGTAGCTCTCTTCTTTGCAGATCAAGTGGATTTCAAACCACCACTGATTAAGAGAGACAAAGAAGGAGGCTACATCCTTGTAAAGGGAACAACCCAACAGGAAGAGATGACAGTCATAAATATATATGCAACAAATGCTAGTGCACCCAACTATATAAACAAAAGCTAATGGATATGAAAAGTCATATATGCACTAAAACAATAATAAAGGGGGACCGCAATACTCCACTCTCACAAATAGATAGATCAACTAGACAAAAAATAAGTAATGAAATACTAGAACTCAATCTAACTCTTGAACAAATGAACTTAACAGATGTTTGCAGAGTGTTCTGCCCCAGAAAATCAGAATACACATTCTTTTCAGCAGCACAAGGGTCATTCTCCAAAATAGACCACATACTCACTCATAGAACCTGTTTAAGTAGGTGCAAAGGAATTGACATTATCTCCTGTATATTATCAGACAATAGTGTGATGAAATTGGAGATCAATAGCAAAAGAAAATTACATAAACACATGGAAATTGAACAACACACTTCTGAATAACCAATGGGTCACGGAGGACATGAAAGAAGAAATCAGACAGTTCCTACAATTAAATGACAATGACAATTCAACATATCCGAATCTGTGGGACACAATGAAAGCAGTCTTAAGAGGGAAATTCATAGCTGTGTATACTCACATTAGGAAAACAGAGTGACCCCAATTAAATAACCTGATACTAAACCTCAAGCTTCTAGAAAAAGAAGAGCTGGACAAACCCAAAGCTCATACAAGGGAAGAAATTATAAAGATCAGACCAGAAATCAATTCAATGGAGACTAAAAGAATGACACAAAAATCAATGAAGCCAAGAGTTGGTTCTTTGAAAGACTAAACAAAATTGACAAACACATAGCGAACCTTATCAGAAAAAAGGAAAGAAAAGGCCCAAATCTATGCAATTAGGAATGAAAAGGATGAAATTACAATAGACCAAGCAGAAATCCAGGGGATCATAAATACCTACTTCAAGAACCTATATGCCAAGAAGATGGAAAACACAGGAGAAATGGACAGATTCCTAGACACATAAGAATTACCAAAGCTGAATGAAGAAGACCAAAAAATGCTAAACAATCAAATATCAATCAATGAAATTGAAAATGTAATTAAAAATTTACCAATGAAGGAAAGCCCAGGTCCTGATGGCTTCACTGATGAATTCTACAAAACATTTAGAGAGGAACTGCTGCCACTACTGTTTAAACTCTTCAATGAAATTGAAAGGGAAGCAATACTCCCAAATTCATTTCTGGAAGCAAGCATCACCTGGATCCCCAAAGCAGAGAAAGACCCAACTGAAAAAGAAAACTACAGACCAATCTCACTAGTGAACATAGATGCAAAATCTTTAATAAGTTACTAGCAAATAGAATGCAGAAGATCAACAAGAAGATCATATAACCTGACCAAGTAGGATTCATCCCAAGGATGCAGGGATGGTTCAACATATGCAAATCAATTAATGTAAAACACTTTATCAATAGAGCCAAGGACAAAAACCATATGATTATCTCCATAGATGCAGAAAAAGCATTTGACAAAATCCAACACTCATTTCTGATAAAAAACCCTACAAAAAATTGGAATAGATGATCTCTACCTCAATCTAATAAAAGCCATCTAGGAAAAACCAATAGCCAATATCATACTAAATGGTGAAAAACTGAAATCCTTCACACTAAACTCAGGAACAAGACAAGGATGTCCACTATCACCACTCCTGTTCAATGTAGTTTTGGAAAGAGTAGCCATGGCAATTAGACAAGAGAAAGGAATAAAGATAGCAAATGAAGAAGTCAAATTGTCATTATTTCCAGATGACACTATACTTTATATAGAAGACTCCAAGAACTCCACCAAAAGTCTTCTAGACTTAATAACCAAATTCAGTAGTGTAGCTGGATACAAGGCCAACATACAAAAATCAATAGCTTTCCTCTTTATGAACAACAGACTCACTGAGACAGAATTAGGGCAAATAATTCCCTTCACAATAGCATCTAAAAAACCCTGAAATACCTAGGAATCAACCTAACAAAAGAAATCAAAGACCTCTTCTCTGAAAACTATAGCACTCTGAAAAGAGAGATTGAAGATGATATTAGAAAATGGAAAGACATCCCTTGCTGCTTGGTAGGAAGAATCAACTGCTATATAGATTCAATGCAATCCCAATTGAAATCCCAGCAGCATACTTCACCGACCTTGAGAACACAACCCAAAAATTCATTTGGAACAAGAAGAGACCCAGAATAGCAAAAGCAATTCTAGGTAACAGAGACATGGCAGGGGGTATCACAACCTCCAACTTGAAACTATACTACAAAGCTACAGTGATAAAACCACCATGGTACTGGCAAAGAAATAGACTTGAGGACCAGTGGAACAGATTGGAAGATGCAGAAACAACTCCAGACACACTCAGCCGTCTCATCTTCAACAAAGGAGCCAAACACCATCAATGGAAAAAAGATAGCCTCTTTAATAAATGGTGCTACAAAAATTGAGTTTCAACTTGCCAAAGATTAAAACTAGACCTATATCTCTCACCATGCACTCAACTAAAATCAAAATGGATTAAAGATCTAAATATTAAAATAGAAAAGCTGAACCAGTTGGAACAGAGGTTAGGTAGAACTCTTGAAGACATCGATGTAGGAAAAGATTTTATGAACAAAACCTAAGTTGTCTGTGAACTAGCACAAACAATCAACAAGTGGTATCCCTTCTTATTAAAAAGCTTCTGCACAGCAAGAGAAACTACCAGCAGACTGAAGAGCCAACCCACAATATGAGAAAAAATTTTCACCTGCTGTTCCTCAGACAAACGTCTACTATCTAGAATCTATAAAGAACTTAAAAAGATCAGACCTCCCAAATTTAAAGGCCCAATCCAAAAATGGCCATCTGAAATGAACAGACATTTCTCAGACAAAGAAGTAGAAATAGCAAATAAACATAGGAAAAAATGTTCAATATTACTGGTCATTCGAGAGATGCAAATGAAAACAATGCTGAAATTCCACCTCACTCCAGAAAGAATGGCTGCTATCATGAAATCAACCAATAACAAATGCTGTCAGGGCTGTGGGGAAAAGGGAACCCTCTTCCACTGCTAGTGGGAGTGTAGACTGGTGCAACCACTGTGGAAAGCTCTATGGAGATACTAGGACTGGCAGTCCCATTTGACCCAGCTATTCCCCTGCTGGGTATCTTCCCCAAAGAATTAAAAGAATCATACCATAGTGATATATATGCACCCATGTTCATTGCAGCACAATTTATAATAGCTAAAACTTGGAAGCAGCCCAAATGCCCATCAATGGCAGACTGGATTAAGAAAATGTGGGGTTTCTATAAAATGGAGTACTACTCAGCCATAAAAATGAGAAATTAGAGACATTTATAGCTAAATGTATGCACATTGAGGCAATAATCTTAAGTTAAATAAATAGGACACACATGTTTAAATACCGAATAGTTTCTCTAGTGTGAGAAACTGAAAGTGTAAATAAGGACTAAAAGGTATAATAGATAATGTGAAATAGGAAGAAAAGGGGAAAGGGGGAAGGGGAAGAGGAAGGGTAGGGGAAAGGAAAGAAGGGAATGGAATTAATATGAGAAACTGAAAAAAATGGAAACAAGGTCTTTGTAAATAGGCAGGGATAGAGGGGTTGAAGGGAGAGCAGGGGAAGAGGGAAAAATAAGAACCAAGAGAGATTATGCAAAGGTGCAAATCTCCAATGATGAATGCCATTATATTTTATACCTAAAATGTACCAATAAAATAAAATTTAAAACAAAAAATAAATAAGTAAATAAATATTTTACATAGGCAATATAACTTGTTGAGCTCCTATGACAACCCTGTAAAGTGGGTAAGAGAAGTCCTATTATTTCCATTTTATAATTGAGGATACTGAAGCACAAAAATGCAAAATCAATTTTCCCACATCAACAAAACTAGAGGGAAATTGAAGCCATATCCTTTTCATAACTAGCTCAGTGTTCTTCTCCCACTTCCAGAGGTAGGTAGGGGAGAAAGATGGACACAGATGTAGCTAGCATCATAAAATCGAGAATATGCTAAAGGGAAATTAGAAGAGAAAAAATAGTTACTCCTTATTTAATAAACCGGATTCTTCTGGACAAGAATTCTGGAAAAAAGTGGGCAAAAAGTACATTTCAAAATCAACAGAATTATAGGGGACAAAAGAGGCAAACATCTCTGAGTTTGAAAAGATTACACAGACAGTAGATGGGTAATTTATTTAGGGTTTTCAATGTGCTGGGAAACCAACTAGAAATCTGACATGTGTTATCTCATCAGTCTTCAAAATAACATCACCAATAAGACTGTACTAGGATATGATATAATGTAACATAATACAATGTATTATATAACATAACATGACATAATACAATCCCCAGAAGTTAAGCAATAGGACAACTTGCCAAAGTTCACATAGCAGAAAGTGGCATTGGGTCGAAGCCCAAATCTGCCTGACTCCTAGATTGGAGTCTCTCTCTCTGGACATGAGTCAGAGTTGTGATCAAAGAACCCAACCCAACTAAGCTCAGAAGAGGAAAGTGGAAAGAAAGCTGGAGTAGAAGAGCAGGTAAACAGTTTTCTGAAGATCATGAACTTCAGGAGAACCTCTTTTTGCCTGAGCATTGACAAATGATTTATATTGTTAGAAAATTTGTGATACATTGGCCCTGTTTCTCAGTTGGCAAACTGTGTCATGGTCCCCAAAAGAAGGAGCTCAGCCTTTATCTACTTGCTTTTTCTCTCTCTTCTTTGTCTGTTCCTCAGCACATGACAGCAGCACACCAGTGGGTTTTCTGCTGAACTGATACCACAATTTGAGACTACACAGTATCATGAAAAGATTCCAAACCTCAAATATAACATCCCTGGATCCAAACCCAGCCTGAATTAGTAGCTGTGCTTCCTGGGTAAATAATTTAACTTCTCTGAGCCTCATAGGATAATAGTTTCTACCTCATAGGAGGCTAGAAGAACTAAAAGAGATTCCTGGGTATGAATTCCTGGTTGATGCATGGGACATTCTAGTATTCAGTACATGTTCTTTGCAGTCTAAATCACTTTGCAGAAAGGCTAGCTTTCTTTCTAGGAGAACACGAAGGGAAAAGAAGAGCAGACAGTGGTGGACTGAGTTGTGAGGTAAAGATCACCACAGATAATTCAGGCCTGATGATTCTGCATGACCCTCATTGCTGCTCTGCTTCCTGATTACAGCATTTGCCACTGCAGCAGGGTACAGGGACGGGACAAAATCCCTCAGCGGTGACTTTCCGCTTCCTGGGCCTCTCAGCACTCACTGCTTCCTCTCCACATACTTCTAGGTCGTGTCTCTTTCAAAGCTAACATGTTGATTTCTCCACTCCTTCATCTCAATGTTTCTAATCTTCATAGGCCTTCCTGCTACATGAGGTGGGGGACTGGGGCCCTTGGGTCCTGGGATTACTCCAAGAACCAAAAGCTAAGTTTCTGGGACACACGTAGGAGTTCCTGTGGCCTCCAATGCCTGAAGAGTATTGGGAGTGTGTGTGCTATTCTGGCCCCCAAACTACATCTGCAAAACTCACATGTCAGATGCAGGTAAAGAGAAAACCACCTGCTCCCACTGGCCACTTGTGTCCAAATGGGACTCTTCCAGCAGCCTCTTTGGGCTGCTTGGCAAAAGCATATGAGACCTCTTGTATTTCCCAACTATTACCCAAGGGAGCTGCTAGATTCTAGTGAAGTGCATGTTCTTCCATTCCTGACACCTGTTGGACAAGAAAGAGGAGAGAGAGTTGGGGAGCACAGGAGAAGAGGAAAGTGAAGACAGGAACTCCCCTTTCCTGCTGCCCTCTCACTCCTTTTCTGTCTGTCCCTTGAGACCGTGGGAAGGAGACAAACACATAGACACCAGTAAAGAAGAAGTGGGCTGTGCCCTGGCAGGTGGATGGAACAAGCTGGGATCATCTGAGGCTCCAGGGATCATCTGGAATCATGCGAGCCTGCATGTGGCTATCGCTGAAGTGCAGACATGATTCCTGCTCTCTGCAGAATGCCCACATCCTCTGGCCTGGGTGTGGCTGATGGAAAAGCAGAGTGCTTCCCTCTGTCCTGTGATTGTGGCTGGCTGCTCACTTCCTCTAGAGGCACAGTGAATGTTTTACCTTTCTACCAGGATAGAAGTTTGCCTCAACCCACACACATGTGCCAAAGGGCACTTCAATATGTTTGTTAAATAATAACAATACGACTATAACAGCAACGAAGATGACTATGATGATGTGATGGCTATTTTTTCTTGAGCACTTCCTCCTCAGGACCCCATATTAAGCAGTTCCTTCAAGTCTGTTATCTCATATAACACTCAGCTCTTTGGCATGATCCTACACAATCTGACTCCAACCCTGCTTTCCAGCATTGGCTCCCACCATTCTCTATGCACCAGCCTGCTTGCTGTTTTGTGGCAAGGTGCTCGACCTTTTACTCTGCCTGCAATGCCCTCCTCACACCCTACCCTCTTCTTAAGATCTAGCTTAAATATTCCTCAACATACAAAGTTATAAACATATCCCTAGGCAGAGAGAGTTAGTTGCTTCTTCCTCAGGACTCTCTTATAATTTACTCACACATCTTGTAGAGAAATGGTCCCATGGCACTGCACAGTGTGTTGCCTCTTTCTAGACCATGAGCTCTTTCACGAAGGCATTCTTGTGCATCAAGAGTGCTAGGCCCATGGGTGGTATCAGCTCTTCTCTTTGGTACCCTGACTACATGAGCTCAGAGAAATAAGGACACAACAGAACTTAGGGTAGCTGAGAGAAGATGCGTAGAAGAGATGGGACTCAGACATGTGCAGGGAAGAAAGGAGAGAGTTCCAGACAAGAACAGAGAAAATATAAGCAAAAATAAAATCTCTTATCAAACCTTCCGATGATCTAATTCAGTTAGACATGTTAACTCTCTACACCTTTTAAATCAGGGACTCTTTTCTTAATAAGAAATATTCATTTTTAAATCAACTCATGGGAGTATAAGAGATAAAATTATATACTCATTTAAATGTACAAATTCATAAGTTTTTATTGATAAATATGTGTGTGCATGTGTGTGACCAACACACATGTAAAAGAATCTGAAGATTCTTTTGCTTTTCTAGCTTTTTGTGTGAATAAAAGCATTACAATATTACACTTTGTGTCTGGTTTTTTTTTTCTTCTATAATGATTTTGAAATTCATCTATATTGTTGCAAATATTAATACTTTATTCCTATTTATTGCAGAATAGTATGGATATACAATAGTATGTTGATGGTTTCACCTCTTCTTAGACATTTGAGTTCTTTCTAGTTTGGTATTTTAATGAATAAGGTTACTATGAACATTGATGTAAAAAGTGTTGTGTGGACATGTTCTATTTTTCTCTGTTCTACTTAGAAGTAGAATGATAGGAGTTTGGGGGTAAGGGTATGTTTAACTTTGTAAGAAGCTAACATACTATTTTCTGTAGTGGCTATCCTACTAATTTATGTTAACACCAACAATATATGAGCGCTCCCATTGCTCCGTATCTTCATTGACACTTGACATCAACAGGCTTTTAAATTTAAATGACAGAATAGGTATGTAGTGATATCTCATTGTGGATTTAATTTATATCTTTCTGATTTCTAGTGACATGGAACACCTTTATATGACCATTCATAAATCTTGTGTTAAGTGGTTGTTCAAATCCTTTTCCTATTTTTGAAATAAGCTTTTGAATTTTAGAGTAGTTTTAGATTTGCAAAAAATGACAGCACAAAGAGTTCTATAACACTCAGATTCCAGTTTCTACTACTGTTAACATATTACATTAATATGGTAAATTTGACACAATCAATGGAACAATATTGTCATATTATTAGTAGCTAAAGTTCATACTTTCTTGGGATATCTTTAAACAATATATGTTACTAATATAACATCACTGGGTTTTTGGCTTTTTTCTTTCTTAAATTCTTTTATTGGTACTTTTTAGGTATACAATACATTTATACTTATCTTTGGGAGCTTGTACCTTTACATAATGTATCTTGGTTCTTATTTTTTCCCCATTCCCCTGCCCTCCCTTCAACTCCTCCACCCTCCCCAATTTACAAAGACTTTGTTTCCATTTTTTCCTTTCCTCATATTTTTTCCTTTCCCTTCTTTTTCCCTACCCCCTCACTTCCCCTTCCCTTTTGCCCCTTTTCTTCCTATTTCACATTATCAATTATTTATTTTAATCCTTATTTACACTTTCAGTTTCTCACACTAGAGAAAATATTCAGTATTTACACACATGTGTCCTATTTATTTCACTTAAAAGTATTGCCTCAATGTGCATCCATTTAACTATAAATGTCTCTAGTTTGTTGTTCTTTGTGGCTGAGTAGTACTCTGTTTTATAAAAAAATCCAACATCTTCTTTATCCAGTCTCCAGTTGATGGGCGCTTGGGCTCTTTCCAAGCTTTAGCTATTACAAACTGTGCCTCTATAAACATGGGCGAGCATTTATCACTGTGGTATGATTCTTTTATAGCTGGGTCAAATGGGACCTCTAATCCTAGACTTTTAAGTATCTCCATATTGATTTCCACAGTGGCTGCACCAGTCTGCACTCTCACCAACAATGGAGAAGGGTTCCTTTCTCCCCACACCCCAGCCAGCATTTGTTACTGGTTGATTTCTTGATAGCAGCCATTCTTTCTGGGGTGAGGTGGAATCTCAGTGTTGTTCTCATCTGCATCTCTCGAATGACCAGTGATGTTGAACATTTTTTCATATGTTTATTTGCTGCTTTTACTTCTTTGTCTGAGAAATGTCTGTTCATTTCAGATGCACATTTTTGAATTGGGTCTTTAAATTTGGGGGGGCGATTTTTTTAAAGTTCTTTATATATTCTAGATAGTAGACCTTTGTCCAAGGTATAGCTGCTAAAAATTTTTTCCCCACATTGTAGGTTGTTTCTTAGTTCTGTTGGTGATTTCTCTTGCAGTGCAAAAGCTTTTTAATAAGATGAGATCCCAATTGTTGATTCTTTATGCTAGTTTCCATGCTACTGAGGTTTTGTTCATAAAGTCTTTTCCTATCCCAATGTCTTCAAGAGTTCTACCTAACTTATCTTCCAGCCAGTTTAGTGTTTCTGTTTAAGTTATCACTGTTAATGCTAATTGTGGTCACCAGATAAGGTGATGTGTTGTCTAGTTTCCTACCTATACAGTTTTTATTCTTTTCCCTATTTCCATACTCTGCTCTTCAGAAGGAAATCATGATATGCAGCTCACACTTAAAAGATAGGAACTTGGGCCAGGGATTTAGCTCAGTTGTTCTGGTGCCTGCCTAGCAAGCACAAGGACCTGAGTTCAATCCCCGGTACAAAAAAAAAAAAAAAAGAAAAAGAAAAAGATAGGAACTTATGATCCACTTCCCTGAATATAGGGATTTACTACAAGAATTATTTAGAATTCATATGAACAGGAGAATTATCAATGCCCTCTCATTTATTTTTCAATCACTTCTTCATCTAAATATAAACTCAGATAGATGTTCTATACTTTAGTTATACTTCAGTACTACTTTACATATTTTGTTGCTTAAATTGTCCCAGCTTTGTCCATTGGGAGTGCTTTCCATTGTTCCTTGTGTCCCATTGAAATACTCCCTTCATTTGTTTACTGAAAACTTGCTTATTTTCTGGCACTATGAGAACCTTCAGGCTCTTCTGGTATATTTCCTGTCCCAGGCATGGAATTAACTATTTCTTCAAAGAACTATTCTGGTTCTATTTAGGTAATGATATGAGACACTAAGAGCTGGGTGTTGCCTGTACTCCCAGCTACTTGGTGTCATTGCTTTGAGACCCACTCAGCAGGCTGAGCTCGGAAGTACCTATGTACTTCCTATACAAGTACCTATGTACTTGTAGTCCATGTATATTTACAGATCTAGGCAGCTAACTACACATGAGTTTGTACTGATGTCACTCACTCTAATCCAGAACCTCCTGGTTCATTCTAATGGCCCCTCTGGTTTCTGTAACCTGCTACTCCACCAATGAGAACCTAGCTGTCAGCATCCTTCCCATTTACTTACTTGTTTCATCCCAATATACAAGCACAATGACTTCAAAATGGTTAAACCTTATACCTCATGGAAACAACTATATCAACCATACTGTAGTGCTTTTGTACAGTTCCTTTTGACTTTAGTCTTAACATCTATATTCATTTCCAAAGTTACTTATGTCAGCACCTTCCTAACCCCCATCCCTTCCACAAGGTTATGTCATACATTTGTAATACACTTAGATTCTTTGTATCACTGTCTGCATTTCATCCTGGAATCTCCTGATCTCCTAATTGAATTTCTTTAATTTGCATGCATGAAGGTTTACTGTCTGTGCTCCACAGTTCTATGTGGTTTGGTAAATACATAGTGTCCTGAATCCACAGCTGACGTATCACAGAGAATAGCTTTACTGCCCTAAAAAAATCCCCTGTACTTCATCTATCCAACCTCTACCCCAAACCCTTGGCAGCCACTGATCTACTTTTCATTCCTACAGCTTTATCTTTTCCAGATTGTCATATAAATGGAATCACACAGAGCAGCCATTTAACATTGACTTCTTTCACTTAGCAACAAGTATTTTCAGACTCATCTATGATGTGGCATGAATTAATCATTCACTTCTTATTGCAGAATAGTAGTCCATTATATAGATGTATTTCAGTTCATTTATCCAGTTGCCTATCAAATGACATCATTAGCAGTTTATTTTTTGTCAATTATGAATAAAAGTCCTAAAAAACATTAAAAGATGTTTTCCTATGGGCATAGTTTTCAGATCAATTGGATCAATACCTAGAAATTAAAAGGGTTGATTGTGTTGTAAGACTATGTATACTCTTATAAACTCTCTTCCAAAATTATTGTAGCATCTGCTTTCCTACAAGCAAATGAAAAATTCATGTTATTCTGTATCCTTTCTAACAATTGGTATTTTGGACTTTGAGGGCTCGGTAATTTTATTTTTTTTCCCCATTAACTTTATTGGTACATTTTAGGTATAAAATACAGTTACATTCATCACTGGGATCTTGTACCTTTACATGAGTATCTTGGTTCTAATTTTTTCCCCCCTTATCTTGCCCTCCCTTCACCCTCTCCACCCTTCCCTATTTGCAAAGACTTTGTTTCCATTTTTTTCCTCTTCTCATATTTTTTCCTTTCCCTTTTTTCCCTTCCCCTACCCCTCCCAATTCCCCTGCTCTTTTAGACCTTTTCTTCCTGTTACACAATATCAGTTATACATTTTTTAAATTACAATATTAAGATCTAGGAGACATTACCACAGATTTTACAGAATTTAAAAGGATATAGAAAGCATATTTCAAACATCTGTTTTGAAATAAATTTGACAACTTCTAAGAAGTAACTTAGAAGACAAATTAATGAAACTAACTCTGGAGGAAATATAAAATTTGAATAGCACCTATTAAAGAAAGTATATTCCTAGCTTGAAAACCTACCTATATGACAACAGCAGGCTCATAAACATTTTAACTGATAAATTATATCAAACAATTAAAGCAGAAAAAAGAAGGAACACTTCTCCCCTCATTTTAGGAACTCAACATTGTGCTAATCCTAAAACTGGATAAAGATAATAGAAGAAAAAACTATGAACATAAATAGAAATTTAACAAAGCAAACTATTAGAAGTCAGATCTGGGAGGATGTAGAAAGTGGTTTTGTTATAGGGATGGCAGTTTTGGTTCAGCATTGGAAGATCCACTCCCAAAAGTCATCATTTTAACAGAGTAAAGGAAAAAGCCATATGATCCTGTCACTAGTTGGAGAAAAAGTATTGGTCTAAATTCTACAACTGTTCATGGTAAAAGCTATCAGAAGCCTAGAAGTAGAACAGAAACTTCTCAACAGATTAAAGACATGTACTCCATACTTCCAGCGAGAATGCCTTATTTGAATGGAGAAGATACAATGCATTCTCCTTATGGTGGGGAACAAGGGCAAATATGCTTACTCTTTATCTGTCCATTAAACTTTGAAACCTAGACCCACCAAAATAGTCTGGCAATAAAATGACACAACTAGGATAGGATTGGCACGGCAGAAGCAAAATCTTTATATGTAGATGAAATGATCATCTACAGAGAAAATACTAAGAAAGCTCTAGGAGCCCCTAGAACTTGTACTTGAATTTAGCAGGATTAGAAAACACAAGGTATATATAAAAACTCAGGTCTGTGTACACTTGCTATAAATGAAGAATTGGATATTGAAATTTAAAAGTTATGTAGGAGTACAAAGGACATAGAAAAGTTAAAAACAAAAACAAATACAAAAACAAAAACAGTGTTGGAAGACGTTTAGTGCCTAATTTTAAGACTTCTTCTAAAGCTACAGTAATCAAGGCAGTGTTGGTGTAAGGAAAGACATAGAGATCATTTGAATAAAACAGAGAATCTAGAAATAGAACCACACATATATGGTCCACTGAGTTTTGAAAGGTTATTTAACATTAGCATTTTATAGAATATAAACTCAATTCAAGAGCTGAGGAAGAGAGAGTGTTTTCAGCAAACAGCACTAGAACACCTGGTATCCGTATATAAAAAATTAACCTCAACCCTTTATTTCCATACATGAAAATAACTTGAAGGGATCTATGAACCTAAATAAGAAAGCCTAAAAGTATAAAATTTTAAGAAGAAATTATAAGGGAAAATATTTATGAATTCAGGGTAGGCAAGAACTACCTAGGATACAAAAAACATGATGTATAAAAGAAAAAAACTGAGAAATGAGATTCCATCAAAATTTAGAACTTTAAATGATATCATTAAAATGAAAAGTAGTCCTTAAACAGACCACATTTACAATGCATATAACCTATGACCAGAATATATAAAGAATTCTTAGAACTCATTAATAGACAACCCAATTAAAAAGTAGACATAAGAAGATGATAAATAGCCAGTATAGCACAAGGAATGGTGTGCAACTCTAGAATCAGAAAAATACTAATCAGTACAATAATAAGATTGAATTGTACACTCATTAGGGAGATGAAGTTAAAAGTTTTAAAAGCTTTGTCAAGACTTTTTCTTTTTGTTGGATTCTCCCCCTTTGCATTTAATTTGTCATGCCCAGTGGATTCATTCTGCTGGGTTTCGTGGGGTTGTGATCCTCATTGTGTTTTCCTAGGGTATTGTCTAAAATTTTTTGGAGTGCCGGTTTGGTATTCATGAAGTTCCTGAGGTGCTCTTTATCGTGAAAGTATCTTATTTCTCCATCAATTTTGAAAGATAGTTTTGCAGGGCACATCAATCTGGGTTGGAGGCTGTTTTCCTTTAGGGCTTGAAATACATCACTCCAAGCTCTTCTTGCCTTGAGGGTTTGCATTGAGAAGTCTGTTGTGATTCTGATGGGCTTTCCTTTGTATGTGATTTGTTTCTTTTCTCTCACTGCTTGTAGAATTTTGTTCTTCTGTTGGATTTCTGGAATCCTAACTATTACCTGCCTATGTGTAGATTTTTTTTGTATTAAATTCTTTTATTGGTACATTGTAGGTATACAACACAATTACATTTCTCATTGGGAATTGTACCTTTACATAATGCATCTTGGTTCTTATTTTTTCCCCATTCCTAGCCCTCCCTTCACCCCCTCCACCCTTCCCTATTTACAAAGACTTTATTTCCATTTTTTCCATTTCCCAGCATTTTTCCTTTCCCTTCTTTCCTCTCCCCTGCCCCTCCCACTACCCCTACCCATTTGGACCTTTTCTTCCTATTTTACATTATCGATTATTCATTCTAATCATTGGTACATTTTAGGTATACAATATAATGACATTCATCATTGGAAATTTGCACCTTTACATAGTCTCTCTTGGTTCTTATTTTTCACCCTTGCCCAGCCCTCCCTTCAACCCCTCCAGTCCTCCCTATTTACAAAGATTTTGTTCCTATTTTTCCATTTTCTCATATTAATCCCATTCCCTTCTATCCTTTCCCCTAGCCCTCCCACTTCCTTCCCCTTTGCCCCTTTTCTTCCTATTTCACATTACCTATTATACATTTAGTCCTTATTTACACTTTCAGTTTCTCACACCAGAGAAACTATTCGGTATTTACACATGTGTGAAGCCCACCTCCTCATGGTACATTCAGCTGTGGATTCATCAGTGGTTTAATCTGATGATGAGTATAGCACTGCATGATTCAATCACCTTCAAAAAACCACCACCTCTGAACAAATGATACTTTGGGGAAACATTCTAGATCTAAAACATAGTAGAGACACCATTATACATACTTGAAAACTGAGTTCCTCATAGGGTAAAATAACAGGACCAAGGCATATAGCAAGACCCTGATCTGAACATATAAGTCCTGACTCCAAATCCTATCCTTTTTCTTCTGCATTACCTGCAGGGAGTTCTTGCCATTGGTTCCTATTTCTCTGCATGGCTGGACACCTTTGTATTCATCTCCTCACTATTCACCACATGCAGTCTGAGGTTCTAGATTTGATCTCACCATCTAATTCTCTGAAAAAAATGAATTTGCTAATATAGTGGTGCCTTGGTTCATGAACGATCCTGGAAAAGATGGCCGCTTTCATTCAGGAAAGATGGCTGCAGTCATGTTCATTACCTGATCCAGAGTTGGCAAACAAAAACAAAATGTTGCCAAATGCTTCTGTTTTGAACCAAACTGTTTACAAACGAAAGCGTTCATGAACTGAGATACTACTGTAGTCTTTCCTTTCTCCAGCCTAGTCAAATGCATATCTGTGGGCTAATTAATACTTTGACCTACTTATCCAAGGACAGAGGCCAAAAAATTTCTTTCTCTAACATCCAGGAATGAATTCCAGCAGATCAAAAAGACCTCGCTGTTCTAGAAATCTACCTTGGTTATTGCATACAGTACTAGCTAGAGTAAAATTAGGCAATGAGCTAAGGATATGGGGGGGACATCCCCCTCCCTTGGAGTGTAAAATTATAAGCACTTCTTTCTTCTCCCTTTCTTATTCATGGCCACATCTTCTTTCTTCTCTTTTCTCTTTATCTTTTCCCTTTATGTATCAGATTATTTTTTTCATGTTTCTTCTGCATCATTCCTTCCAATGAGTCATCACCCCCTGTTAGGGTAGAGTGTCAATTTGATTTGCTTTGAGATCTGCTTGAGGGACTGATGGAGCACACTAGTGGGTGTGCCTGGGTGGGCCATGGAAGAGTGGTCTTGGGGGTCTATGTCTCGTCTTTTGTCCCTTTCTCTCTGGCACTGTTACTCTGCTCTGCTTCAGGCTTCCATTAACTACCAGCTTTCCTCTACCATGCCCTTCTGCAATGTGATTCTGCCTTTGAGCCAGGTGACTGTTTGAGCCAAGTCTTTAACACAGGTGCCTTTGAAGAACATTCAACATCCAAACAATAGTAGATGATTTGTGTATCTATATGTGTGTATACACATATATGTATATGTATATAGTTTATGTATATATGTCAACATAGATTCATCTTTAATTCTAATGGATACAATGGAGATAAGTGGGCTGAATAATAAAATCCTTAGGTACATTTTGGATATGTACATAAAGAACATTAAGTATTTGATCCTATACTTCAGTTCCCATAGGAATGGAAGACTAGCTGATCTTGAAGATAGCTTCATTTTTATTAAGAGATAGGAACTCAATTTTGGCAATTAATATAATTAGCCACAAGAATATAGTCTTTAATATGATCCTGCCAAACATCACCATTATGTTCAGATAAAAAGCAAAGATTCATTTATGGAAAGTTTATGTCTCCAAATGAAAACTCATTGGCATACTTTTGAGATTGGGAAAGAGGTTACAGATATTTTTCAATGATATCTTTTACTGCTCACAAAAATGACAAAAAGAAGAACCCATGAAATCTTGTGAACAGGCCTAAGAAAAGTTTTGAATACAACTGAGATGAAGTAACTGCCTCCCCAGCTTCATCAGATGAAAGTCTAGTTGATGTTGGTCAACAGCTCCCTAAATCTTTTTTCTTTGTTTGTTTTTCATAAAATCTCTAAACTTTATTTTAAAATCTTTACTTATTTTTATTAGTACATGTTTGCAGTTCATGCAGTTTATTGGAGGAAAGATGTCCTATTTAACAAGCGGTGTTGGAAAAACTGGTTATTCCAACCAGTTTCTGTGTTTGCACAAGAATGAAACTGGATCCTTACCTCTCACCATGTATAAATTAAAATCAAAATGGATCAAAGATCTAAACATTAAAACAGAAACATTAAACCTTTTGGAAGATAAAATAGGTAAAACATTTGAAGACATAGGTGTAAGAAAGGATTTTCTAAACCGAACCTCACTGGCACAAGAAATAGCAGCAAGAATCAACAAATGAGATTATATCAGACTAAAAAGCTTCTATACAGCAAAAGAATCAATCAGTAGAGTGAAGAGAAACCTAGAGAATGGGAAAAAATGTTTTCAAGCTACTCCTCAGAAAGAGGACTAATATCTAGAATATACAAAGAACTCAAAAAAAAATAATAAACCAGCTCCCTAAATCTTGAAGACTGGGTTAGAATCTCAGATCAACACACAGGCACTTTGTTTATCTCAATGATTGGTGTCTCCCTGTTCTTTTTCACTTCCTTTTAAAAATATAAATAAATAAAATGTGGTATCTTTGAGACACATGAAATGCTTATAGTCAAGATTCACTCATTCTGCATTTTTAATGTTTATCCCAGAAGATAATATCAATTAGGTAAGATAGAGGACTTTTCGGTTGTAACTCAAATTCTAAAAATACTTTACAATGGATTTATCTGAAAATAGTTTAATGCTTTCTTAGCTACAAGCTAAGCATGAGCCCCAAATTATATACTTAAGAGAAATTCTACCTTTAATATTGCTTAGATCTCATCTAGTGTTAAGTTAGAGGTGTCTCACTGGGGGAGGGGAAGAAATCTGAGACTATCCATAGTGTGACCAGTCTGATAATGATAGCAATAGAAAGAAGTTGAGGCATATGGGAGTGACAAGGGACCTGATTGTGCAGTGCTTTTTCCACCACATTTTGCTGATTCCCTTGGAAAATAACATGATGCAGAGTATCCCTGTCCAGCAACATCAGAGAGGAACAATCAATATGGCCAGCTACAGGTCTCCTATGGACCAACATCTGGAACATGCAGAGGGAAGCAATGAGTTTAGAAAAACAAGAAACATGGCAACCTTGTGGAATAGAATTCATCCTGCTGCCCGGACAGGAAAGAAAGGCCAATGGGTAGGAGGTAGTCCTTCAAATGCTTCATTTGCACTATTCTCAGTATTAGTATGTGCTGCAGGGGATTACCAAGGTAAAATAGAGAGGGACATAAGGGTTGGGTGCAATCAAGACACAGTCAAAGGGGAGACTTGGAGAGGAAGAAGACTGAAATCTCACTAAATTACACTTACCTATGACACTTTCCTTCTAGAGCTTGACGTCTTTCTGCAACACCTTGCATGATTTGTATGTTGTAGGACTTAATTTGCTTATACTAGCTAAAGACTGATCCCAACCTCATCTACAGCTGAATGAAAATCCTCTTCACACTGCCACTTACCATCTGTTAGAGGGCACTTTGGTTCTGTCTGGCCAGCATCCCCTTCCCTGGAGATCACTCTAATTTCCCTTGAGTGAGCCATCGTGGAGTTTCGGAGAGACTGCTCTTAACTCCCGCTCCTAGGGCTGGGCAGCTTGATGAAGTGGGACTAGTAAAAGGCTGTTTGCTTTCTTCAGAGGAACCCACATGAGCCACATTGAGTCCCTGAAATCCTTCCCCAGGACTTTGACTGGGCTTTCAGGGAAAAAAGCTTTATCATTCTGCTTGGGGTTTTCTAAGTAACAAGATGAAGCTGCTCGAGTACACCCTCACCTTCATTTGAATTAAGTCCACCTGAAAATAGAGCCAACACAGAGAGAAAGAAAATAGAGAAATGATAACCACCTGTGTCCAAACCCAGCTGCATGCCTAGAAAGCTCAGTTTTCAGGGCCATTAAATAGCC
Source organism: Heterocephalus glaber (assembly GCF_053883595.1). Taxonomy (NCBI): domain Eukaryota; kingdom Metazoa; phylum Chordata; class Mammalia; order Rodentia; family Bathyergidae; genus Heterocephalus; species Heterocephalus glaber. The sequence goes on from NW_028258153.1 coordinate 8,007,702, forward strand.
TGTTTTGCTAAAACTAATTTGGGCTTGACTATCAAATGCAATTCTATAAGTCCTGATAATTTCAATTTTCTACCATTAAATGCTAAGATTAGCTGTGGGTCAAAGTATGGGGGCTATCCCACAATAGTCTTGACTCCTCCAGACCCTTCTTAATCCTCACTATTAAGTTTTTCAGAGCTCCCATTACCCCAGTAGTATCAGAGCATGAAAGTCTTCTGAATAACTTTTTTGACTATCCTTGGTTACTAAACTCTCAAACAGAGGAGATTCTTCACTACTTTTTAAATTACAATACCTCTGGAGAGGAATAAATCTAAGAACATCAGAGCCCAGCACTATGAAATGTGTTTGAACACAATGACCCTGTAGCCAAAGGGCTTATGCAAAGAGAAATCACAAAGATGTTATGCAAAACAGGCTCAATTTCTCTATATTTGTGCATAGGCTTTTGGGTCAGGCAGGGTGTGTACATGAGAAAGATAAATGGAACATTCTCTTGTTTGGTGTTGACTTGGGAAGAGTTTTGAAGGGGAAGGGAGGGACACTGTGACAAATGGAGGGTGGAGGCCAGTTGGGGGATGCCTGCAGAGAGCAGACTAAGAGAACCATAGTGCATTTTCTGAACTAGAGGTTTTGTGGTCTAGGGGTCTTTTTTACACCAAGCCTAAATCTCATAACTCCAAGATTCTTACTTCCCTCAGCACAGAAGAAATATAATGTAAAATGAAGCCGAGATTGATACCACACTCAAGAAAGCTGAGCAATAAAATTTACAGCCTCCTAAAATGAGCTGATTCTTAAGAAGTTAAATTAAAATAAGTTCCTTCTTAAGAAGAAACCAGCAGGGTGGCCAGTTGACTCTAACCAAGTCATCCCAGAGGTCTCACTGACTCTGTTCTGACAGCATTGAGGTTTTCCTGCAGCCCTGAGGAACATGTGCTGGGTGAGCAGGATGTGTTGAATTTTATTTTAATTACTTAGTTTTAAAAAATTCTAACCTCAAAAGAACAAAGAGTACACTGTATGTGGCTCAGACATGATGAACTTGGCTGACTTGGAAGTCTTTCCATAGCCCAAATGTCCTTCTGAGCCCTACCTCCTTTCAGATGGAAGGATCTGAAAAAGTCTGCGGTGGCCCCTAGCTAGAATGTGGCCCCAGAAAGATGTGGACTTCAGTAAGTGCGGTAGCTAACATCTTGCTTTGTAAAAAGGGCAGTTAACCCAAGGAGCCAGCAAAGTGGCTGTCCTCCCCTTGTAAGACACTACAACTTCTGGGGCTCCACACTTCCCATCTATCCAGCAGAAAGGCTACTGTGTCTCCACTGGGTAGAAATAACACAAATCACAACCAGATGCTAAAAGCTACTATGCAGTGATAAACTTCTAAACAACACTGGAAAATCTGATTTCTTACTTACCTTCTCTGTACGTCCAGATAGTCTCCATCAAATGTCCAAATAAGTATATAAAATATTTAATTGACTTCTTCAGTTTATATCTAAACTTACATGTATATGTTTATATATAAATTTATTTGTTTATATACTAATTATACTAATACATATACTAATATATTTTGTATATCAATGATAATTTATTTTACTCATCCCTTTTCCTACAATTTTTCCCATCCTAACAACCATAGATAGTTCAAGCTGGATCGATGAATTATAATTATGCCATTCAGACTTCCCAATAAAAAGTTTTCTCTGATGATTTCAACAATGGGCTACTTTAAATGGGTGGGGAAAACAAAAGGAATAGGGTAATTTATTCAGTAAGCTGTGCAGGAAATTATTGGTTATATAGAGAAAAGGGAATTTGTCTTCTTACCTCAGACCATAAGCCAAAATAAGACCCTATAAAGAGAAAAATAGTTAACCATTGTATGTAAAATTATAAAGAGTAGAGGACATACTATAAAAATATAAAAGTACATACTTTTTCTTCTAATAAAAGGTGGACAAATGTGATCATTTAAAAATGTTAATGGCTATAAGTTAAAAGTAAACTATAGTATGCACAAAAGTAAAACATAAATAACAAAACATGAAAAATATTTATAAGCAAGGGGTACAAAGATGTGATGAGAAAGCTTAATAGATTTAAATGTAAAGAACTCTTAAATCATTAAGACAAAAACCATGGAAAACATTGGACCAAAACATGCCTAAGAGATTAAATGAAAATTTTAAATAACTTTATGGGGGAAAGTTCAACATCCCTTCTAATTACAAAGCACCAAATGGAAATAACACATTGAGATGCTTTTTAGTGGCAAAAATGATTTTAAAAATACCTGATTTTGAGAAAAAACATTAGTAAATACTTTCTAGATATTAATTTGATAAATGATTTTAAAATGTGAATGCCCTTGACCCCCTAAAGCTGTGTGTGATGGCACATACTGCTGCAAAGGAAGGAGGAGGTTACTGACCAGAGATGAGATGCAGCAGAGTTCCAGAGCCTGTGGGCTGTCCAGGCACTCTTCCTCATGCCCTGCTCCTCAGGCCCAAGGTTGCTGGCTGTAATGCTAGCATTTGCAAACCCAGGGGGCTGTGCCTTGGTGTTTTTGCAGCTGGAGGTCAGCAAGAGGCTGGGATTAGATTGATTGAAATTTGGCTTGTAGAAGCAGCAAGGAGCCCTAGAGACCTTCTGCTCTGAACTTCTCATTTGACAGATGAGCAAAGGGGGTGAGGTGTGAAGAATGACCTACCCTGTGACCTACCCAATGAACTAACCCACTCAAAGCAGAGTTAAGACCACAGGTCCTAACCTTCTGACTCATACCCCAGGTTTCTCCCACTATTTAACCCTGTATGGTCCATTCCAATGAGCTGGCTTTCTGAGTGACATGTTTTGTAGTCCATCATCTGGCTTTCATTAATAACCAGCTAGCTTGGTGTTTGTAATGATCTGTTATAACGTTCATGGACCCGGTCCCCTCCCGTGCAATGGAACAGGAAGAATACTTAGCAGTAGGAGTCTGGAGGTGCCACTGGTGAGCAGAACTTATCCCCACCCTAAGTTTTGCTTTTCATCTGTAGAAAATAAGAAGTTCAGAGTAATAATTGTGCATATTCTTTAGAAATCTTTTTAAGTATTTTCTGAAAGTCTTGCTATTTTTTTAGTGAATAAACAAACCAGGCTCATTGTTGTATGCCTGTAGTTCTAGCTATTCGAAAGGCTGAGACAAGAGAGTCACTTAAGCCCAGGAGTTTGAGACTAGCCTAGTCAACACAGCAAGACCCTGCATTAAAGAATGGAAAAAAAAGGCATCAACTATATGCATATGGGCTGACAGAACAGAAAGGCATGTAAGAAAATTCACAGGCCCCAAAGCAATTGCTGTGCAAGTGTACATTTGGAAACTAACTCAAAGAATAAAACTGGAGGTTAGTGGATGTTCTGCAGATAAAGGGGATTCAACTTAAAACCTTGCTGTAGAGATATCTGATCTATTTGGCTACATTCAGAAGTCATGAGGTAGGTGTAACCACAGCACAAACAATTTGAGCCATATCTATAATTTTCAGTGTTCTGGTAGCCATATCAAAAAGAAGAAACAGCTGAAATTAATTTTAATAATATATTTTATTTCACCCAATTTATCCAAAATGTTATCATTTCAGCATGTAACCAATATAAAATTATTAATGAAATATTTTATATTCTTCTTTTCTTACTAATCTTCAAAATCTGGTGTGTATTTTATACTTAGAGCACAACTTAATTCGAATGCTAAAGTCTTTTTGAAAATTTGTTTTATATTTAGTTCCCATAAAAACTAATAGTTGATACGTGATCAAATTGTTTCAAGCATATTTAAAATTTCTACAAAAGCTGAAATACATGTCAGGCTTTAAACTAAATTGAAAAATCAATTCTCAGTGCATTTGTTGCATTTCAAATATTCAATAGTCATATGTGACTGCCATATGGGACAACTTTGATCAGAGCCCTATGATGAACTCTGAGTTATTGCCAGAATATTGTCAGCCCAAAGCATGGGACCATTTTGGTGGGGATGGACTGGCATTTAGATAAATGTCGTGAAAGTAAAAGTGAATGATCAATTAAATAACTTAAAAGGAATTTTCTTTGGGTAGAGATGAGATGGGCGCTAGTGGAAAGAGGGAGTAAGGGTTATTCTAGGGAGGACTGGTCTAGTAAGGATCAAAAAAGAAATGAAGGATCACCTAACCCTTTGCCTCCAGAGAAAGCTATTTCATGTCTTCAGAATAGCACACATATAAAATAGTTGATAAATATCACATTTCTGTGTTATGTTCACAGCCTTCTGTGAGTAACCCATAAATGCATATATCTCTTACCTATAGGCAATATGCCTCAACCAGATATAATCCCACTTTGAAGACATTATAGTTTAAGAACGTGATCTTAGAAAAGTGATTTTTACCATTCTCAAGTGACTTTGCAATGATATCAACTACATAGTGTCTTGGGATATTCATTCTGTTACAGTTAGATAGCATTAGATTAATAGAGAAAAGTATGGACACCCAGTTTTTTCAAGAACGCACAGACTGCAGAAAACAAAAGGCACCTGTTCTTGATCTTATCTTTTAAATCTTAATTTTGATAGTTGCTTTCATAACTACAGCTTTGTTTACAGAATGGTCCCACTCAATGCTCTAATGTTCATGTTCTCTTGAACTTGGAAAATCAGTTGAGCACTTGATTGCTTAAAAGCATCCTGCCTGGGTCTTTATTATCTACAAAATTGCTTCAGTTCTCTACTCTACACTCATTGCAACATTGACATGTACATATTCTGCCACAGAAATAGTTTCATTTGCCAAATGTTGATATTGTATCATTTTGGCTTATGTTTTCTACATATACAAAAATTTGTTCTTGAATTTTAAGATTATTATTTGTCTCCATATTTCCTTTATATTCATCCACCTCTAATCATCTATTGACATAAACCTAGAAAGTCAAGGGCTAAATTAATTTATCTCACTTTGAACCCCTGACGCTGTACTCTATGCCAACAGCACTTTAACAAAGGTTTTTTTTATGGAAAAAGAGAGTGAGAGGAAACAACCTCATTGCATAGCAGAACTTAATGTGTTAAATAAAAGATGCTGGAGAAGGAAACCAGGAGAAAGGCAGATTAACCCAGTGTTTGGAAATCAAGATGGACAGATGTTCCCTTATGCACCTATGCCTTCGGTTGTCTTTGGATTGATCCATTCCATCCCAAATCAGCCAGAGCAGCAGCAAACCCAGAAGTGGCGGATAAAGTAGAGGAGCCAAGTAGAAAATAAGATGACAGATGACATTAACTTTTCTAATTCTCTCCCTTAGAAGAATATTAAGTCCTCCCACCCAAAGCACCAGGTAAGTCAGACACGCATTGCTTGAAATGTTACATATGTTAATGGTTCAGGGTGTGAATAATTCAGGGATTTCCAGACATGGATACTCTGTACTTTCACAATTCCCACAGCATGACCTGGAAAAGCCATATATAGTCCTTTTAGAGGATATAGGACTCTTTCTGCTAAACTTATACAAGATAGTTATGATGCAGCAGGTGGGGATAAAATGCAGCAGGTGCCAAATGCAGTGGACCCATAGGTCCAAATCCCACTGAAGTGCTAAGCCTAACCCTATCCCATAAGCCTTCTGGTCTAGATACCAGAATAAAAACAAAATGATCAGACCAAGATTGGTATGGCAATAACTTGACATGCTTACCAATTAGGATAGGGTCAGAGGGAGAATGAAATATGGCTTAATGTTTGTCTACCTGTCTAGTCTTTTCATAAATTATCTACTAATATAAACAGATATACAACAAGAAATGGAATTCATTATAACAAGAAGAAAGGGGGATTAGCCAGGCAATTCAGGGAAAACAAACGCAATTTTCCTGAGAGTGAAAAGAGTCATCTTTAGTCCTAGCCAGGCCAAAGAACAGCTCTGAGTCTTCAGCAAATTATTTTCCTTCTTGACTCCAACAGCTTCACTCTCATCCAGCTGGTTCCCCACTTACGATGGCACAACTTAAGTATTTTTTTTCAACTTTGCAGTGGTGCAAAAGCATATTTATATAGTTTTTAATTTTCTGTACAGTATTCAATAAGTTACATGAGATATTAAATACTTTATTACAAAATTGACTTTGTGTTACATGATTTAACTATTATAAGTGCTCTGAGAATGTTTAATGTAAGTGAGGATAAACTACACTATTTGGTAGGCTACATGTATTAAATGTATTTTTGATTGGTGCTTTCAATTAATGATGGGTTTGTAGAGCATAATCCCATTGTCAGTCAAGGAGCATCTGTATAACTATATATAATACTTTATTCTACAGTACTTCTTAGAATCATGGGAATTAAGAGATATTTATCTTACTTATCAAACCCTAATATAAGAGTTTAAAGTAGAAAGGTATAGTCATTCTTCTAATGTTAACTTGGTCCATCTTCATAACAACTTTATCAAGCAGACAGTATTGTTATCCCCATTTTTACAGATGAGAAAAATGAAGCAGAGTTTCGAAACTTGCCCGAGTTAACTCAGCTTGTAAGGGGAAGAGGCAGAATTCAAATTCAGTGTGTCTGTAATTCATGCTCCTCCCCATACTGCTCACCAGCATTCCTGATTCTCAAAGAAAAAGACAGATTCCTCAGGAGGCACACGTTCTACTGAGGTTTCAATGGAGGCACAACTCAGAGACAACTGCTTGGGCCAAATGCTCAGAAGACTGATCTTAAGGTGTACCTGTAGGCAGAGTTCAAGGGACAGTACACTGAATTTCCCCAGAGTGGTTTTCATGGACCACCTCCATCAGAATCACCTACATAGTTTTTATAAAGACAGATTCCTGCCAGGTCAGATGGCACATATCTGCAATCTCAGCTACTTGGGAAGCTGAGGCAAGAGACTCACAGGTTCAAGGCCAACGTGGGAAATTTGGTGAGATACTGTCTCAAACTAAAAACAATAAAAAGGGTTGGGAATGTACCTCAGTGGTAGAGTGCTTTCCAAGCATGCACAAGGTCCTGGGTTCAGTTCTCGGTAGTGCACACAGGCACACACATACACACACAGGTGCATGTGCACACACTCATGTATGTGCATGTACACAAGTACAGATTTCTGGGTACATCCCTAGAGCAGTGAAAGTGAATCTTTTAGAGACCCAGTGCCCAAACTGCAATCCAAAACACACTTACTTATCCCAAAGCATTAACACTGCATTAAGCCTGAATATCCAACGCTTGGCTGCTTGGAGCAACTTGGCTAGCATGATGACAAAGAGGGCTCTGCACGTCCTCTGAGACACATTTGCTATAGGTTCACAACCACCAGCCCAAGACCTGTGGAGTCACACTCTCTAAGGAAATGATCAGTATGCCTCTTTTAAGTGGGACTTCTTGGGGCTTCAGTGTTTACTTGAGTGTGAGAACCACTGGTCTGATGTTTGAAAGGAGAGCAGACTTCACCTGAACCCAAGACAAGCATGAATACAGGATATTTGCTTCTTCCCAAAAGGCACCCCAAAGAACCAGTTAATCCTTGAATTTTACTTGTAGTGATCAGCTAGAAAGTCAAGTGAACAGAAAGGATAGTGCACACCAAGATCAGTGTCCCAGACAAGCCAGCATTCCAGGTGAACACTGGCTTCTAGAGGAAACTCTTCAGTCAGCACCTCTGCCCAACATGGATTAAACCACTGCTGGGAGCCATGTATGAAACTCCCATCTGCCACATAATGAGAATCAGGTGACAAAGTCACAGTAGCTATCTGAGTGTGTTGGGTTAAAATCTCACCTCCTAGAAGCCTGACCTCAAATCAAATGGATCCCAGTCCAGGAGAGAAGTTCAGATGCTCTTAGATTCCAAATAATGTTGTTTTTATTTTAGATAATGACTTCCCAAACAATACTGCTTCACATTTGCTACCTCAACCTGCTAATGGAGAAGCATCTCAAAAGATGAGGACTGAAGCCATTACTCAATGACAGCATCCCATGGCATGATGACTCAGAGCATGCACACATTTTCTCTCTTCCATTTAAGCCCCAAAGTCAAAGGCAATGAATGATATTTGTGTAGGTGTGGCTGTGCACAAATGAACAGACCTGGAAGAAAATGGTTGTGCTCTAGGTGGGCCTCAGGCCACTCGCAGGATGAATGTGTTCACTCTCTCATCCTGACATTTTGGTTGTGGGAGCCTGGAGTAGAGAGTGTATGTCTTTCCTGGGCTGTCATTTTCCCATGTGAAAGATGTTTTGCTTTTCTCTGCACAAACAACTTGTTTCTCCTTAACCTCTCCTGAGCATGTCTAGGACTAAACAGTTTGAGATTCCATAGAACTTTACTTTGGGTTTCTGAAACCTTTCCCCAACACTCCATGGGTTCTCTAACCACCTATGGATGTCTTGGAAACTCTCATGATGTTCCTTACCTGCTCCCTATAGGCACTGGTTTGTGGAGGTGAGAATCTAGGAACCTCTCCTTAGATTTCCAGTGCCCACAACTCCACATCTGACTTCACTTCAGCCCCATAAGAAAGAAAGGCTTTGCTATCAGCATCATCCCTTCTCCCAAAGTCCTGGCGGTCATTGCCCTGAAATACAAAAAAAAAAAAAAAGTGGACAACTGGAAGTTCTATGCTGTTCCCTTGGCCTTGCATCTCTGGGAGGATATTAAGGTACACCTGGTACAAGTATTGCTTTGCAATTATAGGAGCTCAGGAAACATCTGTTGAATTGCACTCCTCCTCTGTTGGGCAGTTGTTTTATTGCAGTTAGAAATTCATCCCTCTAGACTCACTTCTTCTAGTGCCCACTCTCACCTTTATAAATTCCCCACCCAATTTACTCTTCTTTCTCATATACAAGGTCAGAATTTTCCTCTGTTGGGTGCTTTTTGGTTCCCTCTTTCTCTCACATATTCCCAGGCCCTCTTTGTAAAACAATGAGACAAAGCTGTGGACATCCAAGGTGCATCCTAAATTCAGACCAAGGAGTCTTCAGTGAAGACTACACTGCCCAAGGGTTCCAGTTTTTCAGCAAGTAACAAAAGCACAAAGCATCACTGATGAAAGCTGTGTTCTCACAGTGCTTTGTTGGGGCCCCAGAGAGATCCCTGGCTTTTAGAGTGTGAGGCTTGGAAATCTTTTCTCAAAAGTGGACAAAGGGGACAAAGCAGGTCTAGATTTTTAAAGGGTTCAGAAGACAAACTATATGGGGGTAAAAATGTAAATGAAAGAAAGGGAGAGGCATTTTTACAACTATGTTCAAGTCAAGGAAAATGGAATGATTGACACTTCTGTCCCCTTAAGTCCCTGGGAAAAAAGGAGTTTCCCACATTTGTGCTCTGGGGACAGCAGAGATCTAAACAGCTGCCTAATGCACAGAACCAATCTGTACTTTTTAAGTCAAAATCAATCAACCAACTAACCAGCCAATCAGGCAGTATAAATGGTTTTGTTTCACAATAGCTGGATTTAGAACTAAACCAACAGTGTATTGGTTATAAGAGTCTCATTTTTTTTGCATCATCATAGACTCCTACCACCTTATTATCTCCACTCTCGGCATTTGATTTCATGGCTTTCTGCAGATCAGTCAGCTTCATATCTGGATCATTATTGACAGCCTCTGGTCTTTATCTATGGAACCTCAAATCATATCTGACACCCCAAGAATCCTGACTGAACCAAGAAAAGATTTGTTGATGTACATCTGCCACAAGGGAGCTCAATATTTTTCAACAAGTCATAGTAGCAACTATCAGTGAATATACATTATATGCATTGTGCAGCTCTGAACTGAAAAAAAAGAAACTTTTTTTAAATGTTAAATTGGCACATTATAATTGTACACATTTATGAAATACAGGGGGACAGATATATATTTATATCTGCACATTTATATAGATATATACCTATGCCTCATAAATATGTACTATATATATCTATATAGATAAATATATATGAGATGTTTGATAAAATTATCCTCTACTTAAAATATGAACATTTCTTTGTGTTGAGAACATTGAAAATCCTTTCTACTATTTTGAGATATGTAATTTAATGTTGTCAAGCATAGTTATAATGTGCTCTAGAATATTAGAAGTTATTCTTTCTATTCAATTTCACCTATACTCATTAACCATCCTTTGCTTATTCACTTCCCCTCCAAAATGTCTTCTTAGTTTTTGGTAATCACAATTCTACTCTAATTCCATGAGACCATCTATTTTATCTTCTACTTACTTGTAAGTGAGAACATGTAGTCTTTATTTTCCTGTGCTTGATTTATTTCACTTACCATAATGTCCTTCAGGTCATCCATATTGCTGCAAATGACAGGATTTCATTCTATTTTTTTTTTTCTTTTGGTACCAGGGATTGAACTCAGGTCCTTGCGTTTGCGCAGCAGGCAGTGAAACCACTCAGCTAAATCCCCGGCCCAGGATTTCATTCTACTTTAGAACATTATAATATTCCACTGGATATGCACCACATTTTCTTTATCAATTAATTTGCCTTGAACACCTAGGTTGATTCCATATCTTGATTATTGTGAATTATGTTGCAATAAATGTGGGAATGATTCAGATATACTGAAACAGAATTAGTAAATAAGATGATAATATGAACAAGACCCAGATACTCTTAAATGAGATGGTGTGGAAACTGATGAAAGTCCAAACATGAGTGAGCAAGTCCCTATCCCAGCCAACTGTGATGGAAGCCTGGGAGCTACAGCCTGGGTTAAATGCCCTCCGAAGGCCTCTTTCTGCCCTGAGATTTCGGTTCTCTGATTAATTTTCCAAAAGAGAAGCAATAGGCAGGGAATAACTGGAAGTGTTTATGAAGAAGGGTGGTAGAGGAAGGAAAGAGGAAAAATAGCAATAAAGTATTTTCTGGTCTGACAAGAAGCATGTGTGTTGGGGTGTGGTGGGGAAGGAGAGAACCTGTCATCTGTGTATTGAGCAAAGGTTCAAGGTCATTTCTGGATTCTTCTAAACAACTTCTCCTGGCTCTTGCTGGCACATGACAGATATGGGCCTTGGGTTTTGGCAAAGATGAGAAAGTCAAGAATTAAGTAAAAAAGCTTTTCAGCTTTTGAGAGAGAGACCGAAGATGAAGAAGGCTGAATTTTGCAGAGTATCTGCCAAGGGTGAGGCTGATGAGGAGGAGAGAAAGGAGGACATCCAGGAGAAGCTGCCCGGGAATGCAGACAGTCACCCGAGCACAGGAAGCATGCAGATTGGAAGAGCCCAGAGCACTAAGTGAGCACTGGGATTGAACAGTCTTGTCCACAAATTGACCTGGGCTGCGATCCAGAGTGGACTCTGGCCACTAGGGAACCAGCAGCTTTCCATTTCAGACCATAGGCCCTGCAGCCTGAAGGAACTCAGGATTGGAATCCCCACTGAGACGCAGCCCCTCTGTCCTCCTTCAGACCCCTGACAGCCTTAACGTGTTCCCAACTAGCCCAAACTTTTCAGGAGCCCTATCCAGGAGAAAAAAAAAGAAATTCTCATGGCAAAGGCTACACTAAGTGATTTGCAAACTCCTGGTACAGCATGCCTATTTTTGTTCTTGGTGTTGGCGTTCTGTTTTTGTTTTCTAAGCAGAAACCCAACCTACAAAACTGGTCACTAGAAAACTGGTGAGGGGGCCAGGGATTTAGCTCAGTGGTGCCGCCACCTTCCTTGAAAGCACAAGGTCCTGCGTTCAATCCCCAGTACCCAACCCCCAAAAAAGAAAACTGGTGGAAGCACAATGTGGAGTATGGCAAACCAGACCACTTTTCTCCTCTCCCCCCCTGCATCCCACCCATACTCACATGGGGCTTGGGGCTCTCTGAACACAATTTGTAAAACATAAATTCGATAAGGCTGGGGGTAAAAGACAACTTTACTACTTGATTATTTTGTGGCCTCAGCTTCATTGCTCTGCCTCTTCATTCCTGATCTTCCCCATTTTAAAGGACAATAAATAACACCTAATTGTAGAAATTAAATATTTTATAAATATAGCCTATAGAAATAGTGCTTCTAGCAGATATATGGACAACAAATTTCCTCCTTTTTGTAAATAAGCTTATCATCAGTGAAGTCCTGATAATCCTGCCTCCAGTGGGCTTATAGTCCTTGTAAACATTTATTCTTCTTAGCTTTAAATCAATTAGCTAAACACCTACAGCCGTGGATAGTTGTATGCATATGCTGAGAGTTCAGAAGCTCCATCCCAGGACAATTTAATTCACGAATCATGTCAAAAATTTGGAGAAATAAGTCAGTACCCAGACTGACCTATGGATTCAAAGTAATCCCAATCAAAACCCAGGCCAACTTTTTGGAGGGATAGAAATTGGAAAACTGATTCTAAATTTCATAGGCAAACACAAAGACTAGCTCAAACAACAAAGACAAAAAGAAGTTTGGAGAAGTTAAACTACCTGATTTCAAGATTTATTATAAACCTTTAGTAACCAAGGGAAGGAACTATTGGTGCAAAAATAGACAAAAGAGATCAGCAGAATAGAACACTGAATCCCAGAACAGTCCCATTTGTGCTCAGTGATTTTTCAAAAAAGATACAAAGGCAATTAAAAATAGGAACAACTGTCTATGAATTTGCTCTGGAATGAATGAAGTTCTGTCTAAGTGCTAGAAGCCGAAAGATCTAAAATATTTATTACACAGGTTAGTCTTTTACTATGTGAACCTTAGTTTCACTTTCTTTGTAATAAAGACAGCTGGCCATGTTCAGGGTCTACTGAGGACTTGTTGGCATTCTTCACGGGATGCACCCCCAAACTGAAATATTTTACAGAACACTGATGCTGCTGGGCTTGACTCTGCACATGACTTTGCTCTCTTCCAGTTGTGTGTTCCAAACTGCTCCTTTGGTCAAGAATTTGAAGCTGAACTGATTCATCCACACCTTTTTCTCCCATCCCAACAGAGACTATCACAGCATGCCATATGTATTACAAGATGTCTGGCCAGACTGAAAATATGGGCTGTGGCCATGGAACAGGACAACGCTGAATGACCACACACGGGCTGGGGCTCTGACCATGTCCCCTCAGCTCTGTCTGCAAACCAACCGAGCTAAATGAAAGCTTCCTTTCTGCCTGTCCACGTCAAACATGTTCCAAAGGAAGGTTCTCACCATTTACACCCAAGCTGCTACCGTGGAAAGAATTCTTCACTTCTTGGGCAGCCACTTGCTAAAGAGGGCAGTCAAATTAGCCACAGGCTGGGGTACTGCTAATGGTAACTTTGTGTTTCAGTGCAGAAGCCAGAAGCATGGTGGCTAGAAACTCCATCAAGCACCAAGGTCAAGTAGAAGCCAAGTGATCCAGGAGAGAAAATGAATCTGGCTGCCCAAGTAAGTCACTTGCTGGTATTGTTTGCTATATCACTATCCAAATCCTGTATCTCCTTAGCTTTTTCTTGAAGAAATAACAAATAATCTCCAACATTAATGGCCCCTCATTTTTGACCAGGTTCCTGGCTGACCACCACCATCTGTTAAAATGTAAGAAGATTAAGAATATAGGCTGAAAGGGGCCAGGGATTTAGCTCAGTGGTGCCGCCATCTGCCTTGCAAGCGCAAAGACCTGAGTTCGAGCCTCGATACAAAAAAAAAAAAAAAAAAAGAATATAGGCTGAGAAAGACTTCTCAGGGTTATATCCAGGCTCAGCCACTTTCTGGACAAGTCCAGGCCACCCGTTTCATCTCAGCCTCCGTTTCCACCTCAGTAATAGTACTTGCCTCCCAGGGTGATTGTGAGCAATAAATGAGATAATAAGGAAAAGCCCACAGCTCAGTGTTTGGCATTCAGTTAACACTCAAATATCAGCTAGTATCATTTTTAATATCAGTATCGCTGTCATTGTTATCACTATGTTAATAAAGTAGCCTATGCCTCAGAATGTAATTGCCAGTACAGGAGAAACACCAGGGATAGGCTGCTGATGTGGACGCAGACTAGCCTGTATCCAAAACAAAAAAGAGACATTTCAAAACTTTTAACTGCAATAAATGACAGGGAGGAGAAGCTGTGCTGGAAAAGCAGCTTCATATTGCATTTTCATGAAGGAGATGTGGGGAGGAAATGCACTGATCTCCAGGAAGCTTCAAGGCACGAGATTAGCATTTGCAGCTGGTCAGACATGTGGGAAGGTACAGAGATGGCACATCTGTGGGACGGTGGGAGAGCAGGAAACAGAGGGTAAGACAGTGAGAAGTCCTCGGATGGGAGTAGATGGAAGTTGCAAGGTGAGGAAAGCTAGGGCTCTTTCCAAAGTGGTTGGTCCAGAGTATAAGGGCTGGGGAGAGTAGTGTGGAAGAGCCAAAGGCAGGCAACAGGCAAAGAGCACAAGCAGCCAAGGACATCACTTTTCCACATATCTTGGCTCCTGAGATCCAAGGTTTCCAAGGCAGAAGCCCAAAGTACACCATTTGTATCAATTAGGATTCACTAGAGGAAGAGATTTAATATTATATACATATAATTTACAAAGTAGACTTACAACGATTTCCTACTGAGTCAGGTGTGGAAGAATGCAGAAGGGCCGCCTGTGCAGAGAACCAGAGAATCCAGTCAAAAGTAAAGGCCTGGAGTTTGCTGCAGAGTCTGTTGAGAGTTGGTATCAGAAAGCTGAAGGTTCTGTTTTGAAAGGCTAAGAGTCTATGCTGGAAGCCTGGAGATGGGTATCCAAAGGTGATGGCAAAGACTGGAGCTCCTCTGAAGAAGCAGAAGTGAGACCTCTTCTCTTTCCCTTTCTATTCCATACAGACTACGCACCTACTGGTTGGTGCCACCCACGTTTAGGGTATTTCTTCCCTCTTCAGTAAGTCCATCATCCAGACACACTCAGAACTATTCTACATAAGTCCACTAGGCATTTCTTATTCAAGTTGACACCACAATTAATTATTGCACCAGTTTATAGTGTGGAAGTCTAGGTATGGTGCAGAGCATTCAAGCAGAGAGGCCATCATAGGGCTGGCCAAGGAAAAAAGTTTGAAGAAAACATAGGGAAATCAGGCAGTTCAATTACTGTCTTATAGTCTAAATCTCAGCAGAGAGTATGGGATAGTGACTCTTCAAACAATAAAATCAAAATAAATGATAAAATAATAATAAAAGAATGTGGAAGCTAATTCACAATCATATACATTCTATCACTTAGATTTCCAATGCCTTAATAATGAACAGCTTCCTGGATGACTCCTCCAAAAAAGTGTTTGTGCCTGTGTTGGTGTATGCATGCATGAATGCCTGTGTGTGTGTGTGCATGTGTATGTGTGCATGTGTGTATGTGTCTGTGTGATTATATCTGACAAGTTGGGGAGTAAGGATGCTACAGAGAAGTAAAAAAGCATCAGAGGGAAAGATTGCTTCCCTCAGTTCCACTGACGGTTATGCCTAAAAGATCTTGCCTCAGATGTGGGGTAAAATGGAAAACCTTACCACTAGGCTGTGGGATGTAATGGCTCTGCTTTGTTGCAAGTTACACAATTCTTACCCTTATCACTTTTCAGAGAAATTAAAATTTTATTTGAAAAATAATTGTTATCTTTTCTAGAGTTCAGAGCAATGAGCGTCCCTGCCTCCTATTTGCACAAAACTTCCTGAAAATAAGAATATGGGAAAATGACCTTGATAGGGCTCTCTCAGCTCTCTCTTATGGCCATGTTTCCATCTGCCCTGGAGATTCCTCAGTATTTAGGAAAATAAAATTTTATTTAAGCTACAATTAAAAATGATGAGTAAGGTAGATCTGTGGGTTGTGTAAAAGAAGATATAATTCCAAATCCAAAAGAAAAGGCTCTTTGAATTATCTATGTATTGTATTCTACCCTCATTAACATTACTACACAAGGATGATTTATGATTCTAATGACTGTTTCTGGGAGGCATGGAATCCTCCCCTTGGGTCCCTTGGCTCCAGGCAGACTCTCCTTCTCTTCCCTGCACTCTCTGACATGCACAATAGGACATCATGTCCTGCTTTTTGTCTCTTTCCCTAGATTACCTCCTCATCTTTAGATTGCCAGGCAAGTATGGTTTGGCAGTGGAGACTTGGCTGCCAGGGAAGAATTGTGCAATGTTACGTTGTGGCATTTCTACTCTTCCTCTAAAGTGTCACCAGGGCTCAATGGAAAGAATTCATTTTGTCCCTTTTCACGGCTCTATTGCCTTACCACACACTTTTCCCACTCTGTTATCTGCGCTTCACATATTAGAACTACCAATGAGTCAAAGGATTGAACCAAGAATCAGAGCAGACCCTAAAAGCTGTTCAGGGAGGACTGTGCTGTCTGTGAGGACATCTTTCTCTTTAAGATGCACCAGATTTAAATAGCTCTCAACCTCTCAATGGCTAATACCTACACATACTATTAGCTAATGGAGGAGATAGTTAAAGGAGGCCAAACAGATCCTTTCAAGCAGAGAAAGTAATTCTGGAGATTAAGAAATATAGGGAAGAGGAAAAGAAGGGTGAAAAGGGAGGTTGGTGGGTAGAATGAAAGGAAATTAAGAAAAGAAAGGTGGGGACAGAGGAAAGGGAATTGAAGAAAATAAAAAGGAATAATCAATCCTCAATGGAAATCCTACTGTGGATTCATTCTTTCCATTATTCATTCAACAAGCACGCTGAATGCTATATAGACTAGGCACTCTGTTAGACTTTGAGACATATTATCTCATTTAATTCTCATAACAATCCCATGAGCAAGACATGATTCCCTTTTTACAGCTAATTAAATTAAGATTCTGAGAGTTTAAGAAACAAGCCTGGTTTATACAACTAAAGGCAATGGAGAAGGTACTGGATTTTAAATCTATCCAGATTCACTATTTTGGCCTTTGTGTTACCAAATTCCCATGCCAACCATTCTATCAAATATTTTTAATCTTAGGATAATGGACCATGATAAACCCAGATTTTGGAATCATTAGTTCTGCCTGACCATTCTGGTCTCTTGCTGATACAAACAGGTGTCTCCTAGTCCCCCCACCCTCCCCCACATGATTGTAATAGCTTTAGAGTGCAGTTACCAAGGTGCTTATCCTCCTGACCTGAACACATTGCACCTGAGACACTCTGGTATTAAGAGGAAGCAGAGCTACCTGGCCCATGAGTCCAACCTCAACGGTTACTTTCAGGAACAGGTATCTATCCTTGGTCACCTAGTCTTCAGCACACCTGAGTTCTGCATCCTCTTCAAATAGCTAGAACTGGAAGAACCCCATTTCAGTTTTTTTCATCTTACTCTTCTATCTTCCTCAACCCAGAACTCACTTTCATTTTTCTCAATCCACATCTGAGCCCAACTTTGTCTCACTGAGCATGTGGGAAGGAAGACTCTACCTGCTACAGACTGCTGTTCCACCAAAGCTTTCAGAGCAAGCCTATGTACCATGCCTTGACATGGACCATCCTCTTTAACCCTTATATTACAAAGTAAGTATTCATAAACTCATGTTGAGGACATTGAGAAATTAAGTGCTATTTCCTAAATTCACATAGCTAGCAACTAGTGGAGTTGGGACAGGAACACAGGTCTGATTCTAACTTGTTTCCTTCACCACCAAACCAGATGATTTCCCAAAAGCAAGGAAGAAAATAATGAGTGGGTGGGGAGACAGCCTAGGCTCAAGAAAAGCTAGCTCTTGTTGACTGGAGAGCAGCAGGCAGCAAGTCATTATCCAAGGTTTGAGAAGGCTCGGAGAAGTCTCTAAGAGGTTTCATGACAATCCACAGTGACCTCGTGTCCTGTGTTCTCTTTCTTCTTCCTCCACTATTTGATGAGTCCCAACACAAATACCACCCAGCCTTTCTGCAGATCTCTGGCCAACTTCTGTCAAGGCTAAAGGAAAACCTGTGTGAAAGGAACAACTGTCATGACCTTTTGGAAAGTGGAAAGTAGGGAGGAAACAAAAGAAAAAGAAAGATGGAAGGAAAGGAAGGAAGGAAGGAAGGAAAGAAAGAAAGAAAGAGAGAGAGAAAAAGAAAAAGAAAGAAATAAAGAAAGAAGGAAGGAAAGAAAGAAAGAAAGAAAGAAAGAAAGAAAGAAAGAAAGAAAGAAAGAAAGAAAGAAAGAAAGAAAAAGAAAGAGGGGTGTGTGTGTTTTCCTTAAGGCTGGGAAGGGACCCAAGGAGCCTGGAGATGTAATGGGATATGGTTACAGATTACAAAAGTTTTGCTACAGCTGTAATAGCCTTTCACAAAGGCATGGCCCTCCAGAGAGCCATATTTCATCTCCGCTTTCCTGACCACATAAGACAGAGGGTGAGGAGCTGAAAGGCAAGATTGGAAACTCATGCGGGAGCTGAGCAAGCTCTGACATCCCCATGGCACTCCCATCAAACCAGAATGAACTGGACCAAAATGCTCTTGTCATAACAGGCTTTGGATCCCATCCCTGTCATCTGCTTATTTATTATTTTTTTCCTCACACTCTCTTTTTGGAAATGCATTGCCTAGCAACCCACTGTCTCCTTCTAAACAGCCATGCACACAATGGTACACATGCACTTGGGGACCCTGGGATGATATTTGAGTGTCTCCAATGGCCTCACTAGGATCAACAGATCATTTACTTGGAAGAGTAAGTTCCTAGAATTTGTGTTAGTCAGAATTGCATCTTAGGCAGTCCCTGTGGCTGTCACTGGCTTGCTAGGAAGGGGACATCTCTACCTAATGGCAGGCAGGGATGGCCCCAGAGGGACTCAGAGGCAGGCAAGCATCTCCAAGGGCATTACTCTCATCCAGGTAAGTCTGTTGGAGCAGTCACCTGCTGGTACTTGAGAATGTTCTAAAGGTTCTGATTCACTACAGAGAAGCAGAAGAAAACTCACAAAGGTGATTTCCTATTTGAAGTGATCAAGGGAAAGCCTTGCTTCCTTAGACTCTACCATGCCACTATGGTTACCCTCCAAATTTAGGGTACAGAGAATGGTGCTCTCACAAAGGGCTGCTACTCTGACATAATTCTATCTGCTGGGAGGGAAACTGTGACACAGATCTGCATCCTAAAAGATCCAGCTATCCAGCCTCTGGGAAACTGATTGCCTATTATAACACTTTCATTGTAAAGTAAACCACAGACACCAGTTCAGATCCTGTCTTAGTCAGTTTCCTTGTCACTAATACCTGACACCCACAACGTAAAAGACGAGAGATTTATTTTGGCTCATGAATTTAGTCCATAGTTGGCTGGCTCCAAGGCAGAAAGGCATGGGGGAAGGGCCTGCGCAGAAAGCTGCTCACCTCATGGCAGTCAGAAGAGGGCAGAGAGTACAGGGAGGAGCTTGAAAGAGAGATATGTACTTCCTGGCCACACCCCCTGTGACCAGACTAACAGCAAGTACCTTCTAACAGCAAGTTATCTATAAGCTCCCATAATCCAATCAGCTGTCGAAACCCTCACCTTTGAGCACATGAGGCTTTGAGAGACAGTCAGATAAAACCTTAACAGGCCCCCACACAAAACAAATGTAGAATTTAATAGACAATTATAAGGTGCACTGTAGTGTAGTTGACCCTTGGTAAAGAAATAGACCCTCCTATGTCACCCAGCTTAGTCTCAATGCCCTCCCTTTTTCTGACCACAAACACTCTCCTGGCTTTTAGAATGATCCCTTCTTTGCATCTCTGTAGTTTGGGTTCCAGGCAGGGATTTCTAGATACTGTTCTTTAGTCTTGGCCATTTTTCAAAACTTGACATGTCTTTTCAATCTGTTTCATGTGCAGATGCCCTCGACCCCCTTTTGTTTCTTTATAACTTATCTGCTGAAGAATCTGGGACATTTGAGCTGAAGCTTTGACACTGGGCAATTGAAAAAGACACACACACACACACACACACACACACACACACACACACACACATGAATAGGCTGTTTCTACTTTCACTTGCCTTGAAGTTTGTTTTCCAGGAGATACTGGGGCAAGTGGAGAGGAAAATCATATGAATACAGTGCAGTGGGTATTAGGAGCACCGAGGGGACATTTTGTGAGTATGACAATATTTTCCAATCCCTCCTTCCCTGCCATTCTGCTGGCAAGGGTATACTAACAGGTGGCCAGGGTCACTGCCTCCCCCACAGACTGGGTGTGGTAGATGGGAAAGCTGTAGCAATCTCCTCAAGGGAAAAGCCCAAGGCCTCATCCTTGTTAAAAGCAGGTCTGACAGAACAAAGGGGCCTAGTAACCAGAGAGGCTTGGGGGGGAGACTGAACACCTGCTTGACCTTCCGGTGTCCATCATTGGTTTGCTTAGCCCAAAAGCCTTTCTTCCCTGCTCTGGGCCTCAGTTTCTCCCCTTGGCAGCATGCAGATGTGAGCATCCATCTTATGGCAGCATGCAGTCACCAGTCACGCGTGTTTGCAGAGCCAGGGCTCCCCTGGGGAGAAAGGCACCTGTGTAAACACAGCGGCCAGGCCGATGTGCTTGTCAGATGCACTCTGTGGAAGGCGCCATCCCAGGCTGCAGCCTCGATGCTGCCGGGAACAATGCCAGCTCTGTTTGCCCAGCTGCATTCTTACCTTCCCCTCGGCTCCTCCGAACTGTGGCTCCACCTAGTTTTCTCAGCTGGGGGGCCCTGGTCAGGAGCTGGGTCTGCAGTAGACAGCAGTGATTCACTTTGGAAGCTCCAGTATGAGAGAAATTTGATGATAAATCTCCAAAATACAACATGAGGTTTTTTTGAATCTCGTACTATCTGGACCTCAGGTGGGTCCCTGTGGGAGGAGAGAGGTGGGAGCAGAGTGGGTCTAACAATTCCAAGACAGTCCTGACTTTTCCAGCATACTTAGAAGAAAGTGACCCCCTCATCCCTTTTACCATATTGCCCACCCACCAAAAAGCTCACATCGTCGTTAGAGAGGAGGCCCCAAGGCTTACTTTTAATTTACATAAGTGTTAGTGTATGCCCTCCTCAAGGAGAAAATAGAAATAACTGCCTATCATTTGCCTCTGAAAGCTGCAGTTTAGAAGTATAAAGGAATCTGGGTTCCTATCAATTTGAGACAAAACCATTCCATTTTCAACTGCAAACATCTATCCAAGGGAGTCCATGTGATTCCAAACTCAAACAGACAAAAGGTATTTCGATAAGCTCAGAAGACCAGCTTGCCTCTAAAATTTAAGCCAATTACTATCCCTTCGATGTTCCTTGAAGCATGTGAAATAACTGGTCTGCAAAATGCTATTTTTCTAAGGGATCTTCAAGAATAATTCTGATGACATACGGAAGCCCGTGTAGCATGGCCTAGATAATTCCTTTCCTTCAGCCCCTGGGCAAGATTTGCTAATCACTTCAGACCCATGCACTTGGTGAAATCTCAGGCTGCCCAGTGGTCCCCTAACTGTGGAACATTTAGGGTTAGGGACAATGGATGCCATGACCTTGGAGAGTGAATGTTAGCTGGCAAGTATTTATGCTTGGCACTAATAAAGATATTTTGATCGGGAGAGGGAGGTCACAAGTTTTCAGAGTAATGAAGGAAACTGCACCTGTGAATCCTTGGATAAGAAAGGAAAGAGTACTGAAAAGAGAGAGAGAGAGAGAGAGTTCCAGCAAAAGAAGTTGGCTTCCAAAGTTCTGCACTTATCATTGCTGACTCAAGATTAGCCCTGCCTCCTGGGAATCCCAGCAGGTCTGTTCTAGACAGCAAAGGGAAATCTGTCATTTTCTGGGGTCCTAAGAACAAGAAAAGACCTCTGGCCTAAGTGTTACTTTTTGAGAAATTCATAAGATGCAATGACACTGAGCTAAAAGGCAAGGGTTTGATAGACCAGATTATGGGACTTTTTCATGGTTTGCTCAGCAAGACAGACCCAGTAAGCATTAAACACTGTATGCGTCAGAAAAGCTTATGGAATCAAATCACATATGAAGAGCTTAATCACATACAACAACATCCAGCTACCTCTTATCCATTCTAATTCCCTGGCCCTCCTTGTCTGGCCTCGTCTTGTGCCCTTGTTGTCTTTGCTTCCAGTATTGCCCTACATTTTCCCAGATTGTCTCCTCTGTGCTTTGCCTTGGGTTTTCATGTCCTTCCCTCTTTTGTTCCCACTTTTTCTGCTGTTGGTCTTGGCTGGGCTCGGTGCTTGAGTTTCAGTCATTTCCTGACATTTTCCAGTGTTCCCTCTGAGGTGTCATTTTTCCCTCCATGCCCTCTACCCTTTTCCACTCTCCTCTTTCTCATCTCTAGCTCTATTGATGTGAACAGAGCGAGCAATTAGGGCTTCAAAGAAGGGAGAGGGCCTGAGTCAGCACCCCTGAGAGAGGCTGAGTTCTGTTCTGCTGGCCAGGAGAAGGAATAGAAAGGAGGATTTAAAAAAAAAAATTGTAGAAACTAAAAATTAGAGAAAACAGCAGACAGAAGGGATCAAAATTAAGAAGGGGAAGAGAAGGTAAGGGGGGAAAAAGGGAGAAACCAAAAAAATTGCAAATATATAAATCTGGAGAGTCAAATTTCTCTTTTAAAAAGGTAAAAAGAAAAAGGAGCCATTGGTCTATGCCTTAAAGTTGACCTTCAAGGCTAAATCCAGAGGAGATGCTCCTGTCTCATTTAGTTGATATAGTCAGATCAGTCACATCTTAATGATCAATCACATTTGAAATTTGGACACCTCCCACCCATCAAGGGTGCCCACTGTGAAGGCTTTTCTTGGAGTCCATTAAAAAGTGATGAGACTTTTGTTTGCCTGGTTTCTGTTGAGAGGGACTTAAGCATTGGGACTTCTGGGAGACTGGTGAGTATGAGAAGTCCAAAGAGAGATTTCCAGACCATCAACCTGCCCATTTGCCTATACTCTCTTGAAGACTGGGTGTAGTATTCTGAGTTTAAGAAAATAAAGCAAACTGTTTATCATTGGATCTCATTCTTCCCTGGCAAAAGGTACATTTGGGAACTATAATCCATTGTGTTTTATCTCCCCCAAAATATATATCCACCCAGAATCTGTAATTGTGACCTTATTTAGAAACAAGGTCTTTGTAGAAATTATCATGTTACTATCATACATATATTAAGTCAGGCCCTAAATTCAACATGATTGGTGTTATAAGAGAGAAATTTAGACAAAAAGGTACAAATGCACAGGAGAGAAAGTTGTGTGAAGACAGAGGCAGAGATTGGAGTGATGTAGCTACAAGCCAAGGAATGTCAACAATGCTAGCAACTGCTACAATCAGGAAGGAGCAAGAAGCACCCTGCTCTGTAGCCTTCAGAGGGAAATTGCCCAGCCAGCACCTCGCTTTCAGACCTCTAGCATGCAGACTCGAGAGAAGCAATGCTGCTGGTGTAAACCACTTAGTCTGTGCACTTTGTCACGATGGCCTTAGGAAACTAATGCAGTGTCCAGTGTCTTGGTGTTGGTCATGCTAAGACAGAAGGATAGTAAGACTTGCTCTCTGGCTGCTCCTAGGTCAAGGCCCCTGGCCCACCAAGTCATCATTCAGCTTAAGGTGATGTGTCTCTCCCCACAGTCTTGCTTTTTATTAAGCATGTCCTTGTGGGGAATTGTCCACTGTGTTTTATCTCAGTTTCTCATAAATAGAGAAGCCCGTTTGGAGAGAAGCCTGCTTTGGCAGGCAGGCTTTGGCAGTTCTGACAGCTTTGCATATCGCTCAAATGAGTTATGAGTGGTTGGGGACTGGGGACTGGCCTCAGCCCCCTCTCCTCTGAGTCCCATGGTCTCCCCAGAGAAAGTGACCCAGAAATACTCCCAAGCTCCTTTTATTTTCTAGGAACAGAACAGCCCCTTGGCAAGAGCCTAAAGAGAAAAAGAGGTCATCACGCATATCCCCTAGTCTCCCTGGTCCTCCCCAAATACTTCTTAAACTATAGTAAAGAGTTTTCAAGCTACTATTCTTCATCCGTAAGATTTCTGACAAGATCTCCTGGCATAGCCTGATTCAAGGCTACTGGTTCACAACTAGAACAGAAGATCATACCAGACATGTGCTAGGAAATATTACCAGGAGGCTAGAGGGACTCGACAGGTGAGAGCAGGGGAGAATCCCAAATAGATACCTCAGCGAACAGAGCAGAATTAGGATATTGTCCTGAGCTTATATTTTTCCTCCTCCTACAGTGACTCTCCCAAGCTCCCAGCAACTCTCTTCTTCTATAAGCAATACCAAGGGCTGGGGAATACCAGCGCTATTTCTCTGTTCCAGGCACAGATTTCTGAAACAGCAGGAATGGGAAGAACCTGGAGACCCCTGGGGGCCAGTGCTCTCCAAAGCAGAGTGTGTGCACTCCAGGAATGGAGCAAGACAATCCACTGGGGTGTGGGAAGAAAACATTGAAACTTCTAGTTGTACTTGCTTAGTTCTTAAAAAATCAAAAAAAGAACTTTGTTAATAGTTAAGACAAGGATGGACAGTAGTAAATCTATACAATTTGTCAATGTGTCTATATTGATGTGACTCACCTGAAATTAATTTTGGTTATGCACCCTGAGCAGGAGAAAACATAAGAGGCCAACCATTCTAGTCCACAGATTTTCAAAATATGTGGTAGAGGGAGAGAAGATGGGAGATGGAGCAAGTGAGAAGTCTGTTCATTCTCCGCTGGGCCTCATCAGGCAATTCAGCTCTGCTTCTACACTCTCTGCACCCTAAGCTTCTGCATTGTGATTTGTGATGAAAGGATTCTACTAAGAAAAAGTTGAAAAAACTTACTGAGCTATTTCAGCTCCCTTATTTTTCATATGAAAAAAAAAAAAAAAGACCCAGAGGAAAAGTGATTGCCCCAGGTCATTAAGGCCAGGGCTAAGGCTACAACCACCTCTCCTGACTCTGGTTTCTATGTCTTTTGACTGTACCATGTGTACTCCAGAGCATGTTTTCTGTGTGGATGACCTTACATAACCAGCTGAACCACAGGGGAAAGATGGCACGTCTCCTCTAGCAACAATCTGCAATCTCAGAACAGAGACAACTTTGCTGCCTATTCAGGATGCTTGCTGGGAGGAGAGGCAGCTCTGGCATCCTCTACTCTTGGCTGGGTCCTTGAAGCACATGCTAACTTGATTGATCTCCCAGTTGATCCCAGTGACACTTTCTATTTATTGTTCAGAGGCAGGGCCTTACACCAGGAGGGTATACAAGTTGAAATCTCCTCGGAGGCCTTCCTTATTGCTAGGTAGATTTAAGGCAGGGGAAACACCAATCTTGGTTCAATTTAAGGTTCTGGGAGTCACACCAAGTGATTTATTTCCCTGTAAGATTAGCACACCTTGCATGCTGATCGTCCCTCCCATTCACCACACTGGCACACTTGTTGCCACCAGCTCACCACTCTCAGATCCTTTAGGGTTTTAGCAAATTTGAGATGGACAAGACTTTTTGGGAGACTAAAATAAAAGGAAGAAAGTTGTCTACCTTTTTAAAAACTTGTTTTACAGATTAAAGAAAACAGCAAAAAGAGGACCCAGCAAACACAACCAGCAAGGTAGAGTAGTATGGTACTGCTGCTAAGTGAGTGCTGTAGGAGTTGAGATTTGTTTCTTTCTCAGTCGAACTCCTTGAGCGTAGGGAATGTGTTTAACTCTATATACCTAGTGCTTGGCAAATAGTAGATGTTTAATAAATATGACTAGCAAATCAATACTAATTCAGCCAATGAATAAGTAAACAAATGAGTAAATGAGCTCTTAAACAAATGAGCACATAAATGAAAAGAGAGAGGATCTCATTTAGAGCAATCTAGGAAATTGTATTGTGCAGGAAGACTGAAATATCTAGAATCAGAAGAACAGGGCAGAACATTCAAAGTGGAACACCAAGGCACAAGAGTGCAGAACTAGAAAAACACTTTGCTGGGACTCACTGATAGTAGATTTGAAAGCCAAATGGCAAAGCCAGCTTCATAAACTGAAATGTGAAATTGAATGGCATGCTTGCAAACCTGAATTGCTAGAATTAAGCAAGAGAAAAGTGTAGGGAAAGCAATGTGTTAGGAAGGTGAGTTGGGATGATGTGAAGTAGTTGTTAGAGAAGGAAGCAAGGGATGATGCATCCCATTCCTTATTGGTCTTCTTTCTCCAGTACCCAGTGTGTTCCCTGATCCTCAGCCTGAGATCCCCAACAAGCTGAGATGAGCAGTGCTAAGACAATGTCCTCACCACCCCACCACCAGTCAAGGGCTATAGTCTGCCTCGTTGTAAGCTTTCTGTGTGGTTTATTATAATATGGTGGCTAGATCTTCCCACTAAAACTGATTAACCCAATCTTTAAGACAGACAAATTAGCCCAAAATACTATTTATTTCAACTGACTTGGCTTCCAATCAAATC
Organism: Heterocephalus glaber; assembly: GCF_053883595.1. NCBI lineage: Eukaryota > Metazoa > Chordata > Mammalia > Rodentia > Bathyergidae > Heterocephalus > Heterocephalus glaber. Next base: position 8,034,051 of record NW_028258153.1, read on the forward strand.
CACTCTGACAGTTGGCCCTTACTAATCCAACCTTGGGTAAACTCACTCTACCCTCTCTTCTTCATTTCTCCACTATGGTTGTCCAGCTCTGTTTCCATCTTCAATTGCTTCTCTCAATTGCTGTCTACATCTCTTTTTCTTCCATTTGCTTATAACTGTATCTTCTCTTTACAACCGAGCTGTGACATGCACATGGAACAATGGCAGGGCAGCGTTCCTTATCCCAGCACTCTCAGTGGAAGGCCTTTTGGACATGTCAAAAAGTTCTGGTTCAGAAACATAAATTATAGCCACTGTTTTCTCAAGGTCTCTAAGAAATTTCAGCTGAACGTACCCCATTGCTTCCAAATAATTTTTGATGAAGCTCCATATACCTAACATCCAGGAATCTCGCCAAAGGACCCTATTTAACTTGGCCATGCTGCCCCATATAATTCATCAATTTTTGGTGTTAGGGATAAATATATTTTTTGTCTGATACTATGCTAAATCAGGAGACCTGTGGCAACGTCATACATTTGCAGAATTATTCTATGTTGTCTTTGGTATAAAGCATAACATTTCATATTGAGAAAATTGTGTGTATATATTTACCTTTGTTATATATAACAAAGGTAAACATAGCACAGCCTCTTCGCCTTCCAGATGCTCATGCATAAGATGACCCTTCAAAGCTCAAAAATGACTGTCTAGAAGCCAAAGAGGCTGTGCCATGTTTATCTTGGTAAAATGAAACCACACTTTCTTTCTAATATGAAGCCACATTAACTATGACTTCAATAGATGTCTATTAAACAAATGCATCAGCTCATGAATTATTCCAAAATGTAGCCCATTTAACTCAGTTTTTTAAAAATTCTTCCAGCACTTTTCCATTTGAATCTATACTGCTGTAGCCTGATGCCAGTGAGGATCTATGCATTCTTTCCTGACTCCTCAGTATGTCACTTAAACTCATTCTTTTTTAAAAAAAAATCTCTTTTTCCTTTTTTTATTAGTATATTTTGCCATGCATAATAATCACATTCACCATAGGGAACTGGTACATATACATATTGCCACTCAAATTTTTTTACTTCTCTTCCCCCTCCCTTCCTTCCCATCTCTCCCCATCTTTAGGCCCCCTTCCCATCTATACTTAGTTTATCTCCCTGTTCACTCTTTTCATTACAAAGTGGGATCTATGCCTTCTCCCCTTGAATCTGAGAAGGGCAGCAAAGTTGTGACACACAAAGTATAACAAAAGTGACACTATGCCAGTTCAGACCTAACCTTTAAAAGGACTGGTTGCTTCTGCCTTGGTCTCCTGGAGCCCTGAACTGAGATTCAGACTACTGTTATGGAAAGGCCATGTGAAGAAGTGCTGACACTGCATGGAAAGGAAGAGGACTCCAGAGGAGCCCAGATGTCCAACTGTCCCCATCAAGGTGCTAAGTGTAGCAGATTACAGCCATCATTTGCAAACAGCTGAAGCAGCATAGAAAAGCTGTATAAAGACAGTCCACATAAGAGCCCCAACTGAGCTCCTAGCCAGCAGCCACCTTCAACACTGGCCACCAGAGTGTGCCATTTTGATGACCATCTCAGACAACTGCAGCCCCCGTCAGTGTGTGACTAGGATTTCATGAGCGAACCCAAACAAGAACTGTCCTGCTGAGCCTCTTCAGCATGCAGAACCGTAAACTGTAATGATAAATTACTGTTCGAGCCACTAAGTTTTAAAGCAGTTTGTTACATGGCAGCAGATTACTAAAACACACTGGTAGGCAGTAAACATTGAATTGAAGGGCAGGGATTATACATTGACCTTTTCTTCAGTTTCTAAAATGCCTCATAGAGGGTTTTGCCCACAGCTGAGGGAGTATACAGCTTCTCACTTTACAGACAGGAGCACCAAAAATAAATAGGAACTCCTCCTTATGGGGGATATGAATAACTTCATCTAATTACAGATACATGCTTCTGTCACCTGCCTTCATGGTGTCCCTGTCTTGGGAGAGACTGTGGACAGCCAGCTCATCCATCCTCTGTCTCCCGATACAAATGTTCCTTAAATTCAATCCTGCCAGAGAGCTCTCCACTGTGTTTTATGTTTTCCTTCTTATTTTTCTTCTAATCACGAGAGGAAGATCTTGCTGCTCCCTTTGACAGTGTGTTCCAGCAGCTCATAAATATTAATCAGAGCATTCTAATGGGTGTTCCACCTCAGTTTCTCCAAATGAAGTATAAGTCCTTTCTTCTTGTTTATTCATCTTGTTTTTTTTTTTGCCTTTACTTTCCTAAACTTTAAGGAATACAAAAGAAAATACTACTTACTCCTCTGTATTTTTCTTTCATCAATATGAAGAGCTGTGTCACTTCATCCCTCTGTAGAAGCCAGAATGTCATTAAGAAATTCCCCAGTACATTATTCTGAAAAATGCAAGATAAAGTCACCTGCCCTGCCTACCTGAATGGGTTATGAAAAAATTGAAAGTGAAATGAATATAGGAAAGCAATTTATAGGCTCTACAGCATTCTATAAATATACAACATCTTTGGTGAAGGTGGCTTTTCGGTTCATAAAGCTCACAGAAATAGTGCTTTAGTTTCCTAGGCTGGGGCAGGGGTATGGAAGGATTGTGGGGTAATGGCGAAGGGCTGTGGTATTTCTTTTGACAGTAATGAAAATATTCTAAACTATGGTACTGCATAATGCTGTGAATGTACCAAATGCCATTGAATTGTACACTTTAGAGAACTGTATGCTGTATGAATTTTATCTTAATGAAGCTGCAGAGGAAGGAAGGAAAAAAGAAGAAAGAAAAAGTAGGGGAGAGAGGGAAGGAGGAAGGAAGGGTGGAATCTCAAGGACTCTATCTCTTTTCTGAGTTTACATTAATCTTTCTTCTGTGGCCTCTGTCATTTGTTGTTCCTGAGCCCCACCAGACAAGGTGGTCCTGGGGGCACCTTGACTTCCATCTCCAATATGTAGACCTTTTGATTATTGGGCTCTTCCCATAAAGAAAGTTCATCCTCCAACAAAAGGATAAGAAGATGAAGAAAAAGAGGGGAAAATGGATAAATGAACAAAAACCTTAGATAAGACAAAATGGGCTGGTTAGAATCTGGGGTGTCATGGTGTGGGCTAGTTTATAATTTCTAGAATTGGCAGGAGAGATAATCCCTAAGCAGATATTTAGTCAGCAAAGGATTGCAGCCCTTACCCGTGAGTTCCAAGTCTCAGTGATGAGAGAGACTAGGTCATAATCACCTTTACTTTACAGGCACTCTCCTCTCCTCCACACCCTCCTCTTTCATGTCCTAGCAGTGCTGGGGAACAAAAAGAAAGAGGTTTGAAACATAGATTATACTTGGCCGAATTCCTCTGCCTGCTTCCCCAGGCCTGCTTTGTTCTGTTGATAACCTTTTGTGAGGCCTTCCAGTCCAAGCAGCCTCCATGAGAAATGGGTAAGGAGCAAGGCCAGGAAGGGGTGATACCTACAGGAATCCAGAAGCCCGAGGTCACCAGCCAACCCTGGCCAGAGAACTGCCCTTCCTCTGCCCAGCTTGGTTCTGTCCAAGGCTATGACAGAGATGGAGCATCCCTCAGGGAGGACCTTCTGAGGACCCAGCTGACATTTTCTTTTACTGTGTCTCACCCTTTCTGGGAGCACAATCTAGACTTGGATCAGCACTCTGCAGACTACAAAAATAAAAGAGAATCTGACTCTTGGGATACAAATGATGGGGGTTAATGCTATCACTCATGTTGGCCATGACAGCCAGCACCCTGACCCTCACCTCGCCAGCATCCCTGTCCTCCCTCGCCTGCCATTCTCAGCTCCCGGCCAGCCCCTCATCTTGCCAGCATAAGATGGACAGAATGGATTTGGACAGCTGGAATAATCATCATCTCTCACTCTATGTCTCCAATTCCAGTGGGACCTGCCCTGTGCCCTCTTCCCCCACCCTCCCATGGCCTCTCACTCAATTCATTCTTCTCCTGGCACTAGCAGCTATTTTCCACCATCCCACTGGCCTACATCCAACCCACCTCCCCAAGGGGATTTCACTCCCCACTTCATCTATCTCTTTCATACTCCTTGTACTGGAACTGGATCCTCTAGTTCTATTTCTAGATTCTTTCCATTGCTCACTCTTTAACTAGGGTGCTGCTTCTTACCTGCTTTGCATTTCTCTGCCCTCCAACAAGCATCTCTAAAGTCCTCCTGGAAGATGCAGAGCTACAGTCTGCACCTGTGTTCTCTTTTCCCAATGGTTTCCTTCTCTCCATCTTTCCCCACCCTGTCAAAGAAAAAGACCTTTGGTGAAATGATGGCTTTATTGCTATTTTTCATACCTAGATAAGTTCCCTGAGCTCTTTCTGCATTGCTCCCATCACCAAGAGGAAGGGGATGATGCCTCTCTTTGCTGGATGGAACTCTGATTCCATAGTCTCCTGGTCCATTGTTGCTGATTTTCTAGTCTGCATTTCCTTCCCTTGTCATATATACGTAGGACAAGCATACTCCCAACTATCTATTATGGTCTATGTTCAGATGTTCATACAGATTGTTTGGCATCAAAGCCTCCCATAAGCGCTAGTCTCTACTGGCTACTGACTTTTTCCTATCTTTGGGTGACTCTTTAGCCTGGGGCCGAATCCTCTTTCGGGATGTCATGTCTCCCATCCCGCACTGTCTCTTGGCTCGACTCTCTCTTCTCCTGCCATATTTCTTTTGACAGGGCTATGCTCTATGCTACCCATAACTGGCCATTTAATCCCCCTAATTTCAACCTGTAAAAATCTTAAAAATCATCTTTCTTCACAGCTTCCTGTTATGGAAACCAAAACATTTCACATTCCCAAACAAAATGAACTTGGTTGGTTCTCTCTTCACTTTTAAAATTTTCTAGCCCACATATACAACTACAAATATATGTATATCATTGTGTATGAGTACATATATGAGTCTGTCAAAGAATATACACACCAGGAAAAGAAAAACTTGTATAAATATTTTAATATTAAATTTATTGAGACATCTTGAGATTAATACAAGTTACCTTTGGCCTCTACAATTAGAAGAGGTGCTCCGAGTGGTGGCCGTGAGCTTCCAGGTGTTTATTAGTTCAGCGAACTGCTGCTCGGGTAACCTTGGTCACTGAGACTGCTGCACAGGCATTTTCAACTTCTTCACTAAGGGCCAGCAGTGTAGTGGGTCTTCTCCAATATACAACATCCTCTAGGGCCTCCATATAAGGGTAACACCACCTGTTGAAAAACACATACTATTATTCTTTTCCTGAAGTGTGTACACATTTTTCTAGCAAATTCTATATGTATCTATGAGTAAATACGTATTTATAACACATACACACATAACATGTGTATCTACATAAACATACCCACATGTATATACTTGTTCTCTCCCTTTCTTTCTTTCTTACTCTCCATACTGTAGCTGTTAGTTCTCCTAAGTTGAGGTAAAGGAATATTTTACACACAACAATTCTTCTAAGAATATAAATGAGTCACTTCTCTTCCTCTCTCATCACCTCTCAAATAGCCTCAGTTATTTGGGTCTGAATCTAGTTTTGATAATAATATGCCATCGTACTTATCCAAAACTTCTTGATGCATGGCTACTGTTGATGTCCTATGAAGTATATGTAGTCACTGACTCTTCCTTAGCAGTTAAAAGAAAACACCAGAACGTAGAGACAAAGAATATAGGTTCTAATCTCAGTTCCACTACAAGTCATCTGTATACTATTGAACAAATACCATTGCACCTTCAGTTTTATTTCCTGCACCGTAAGTTTGGCTGGTTGAATTAGATATTCTCCAAAGACCTTACTTACAAACTCAATTTTCTCTTATCACTATACGACTTCTTCAAGAATGTTTATCATATTTTCAGAGATAATCTATTCATATGACTTTGAAAATAATTACAATAGAGATTTTTACTAACCTATCAGTTAACCCAAGTGGGTTTAATCCCTGGACCTTACTGTTCTCACCAGTATGGCCTTTGGGCAAGTGCTTAAGCTTTTCAAACCTAAGTTGTCACATTTGTAAAATGAGTGCAGTGGTAGCACCTATGTGGTTGGGTTATAATGTAGGCAAAGCTTGTGGTTGGGTGACTGACACTTTAAAAGGCTCAATAAATGTCCATTATCTTTAATGCATTTACTATTCATTGTTATTTATTACTCAAATGATCCTTTTTAAATTGAAATACAAACACTTTCTATGTTAACCAGTTTGGTCATGACTGCAACAGCCAGCGTGTTTGGCACCTGAAGTCTACTTTCATTGCTTGTCATGATCCAGTTGGATAGTGTCTACTCCCAAAGTAGGGCTCCAGATGATACCATCAGGGATTGATGCATTCACAGATGGATATCTTTATCCCTACATTCACAAACTAAACATTAATGAATTTGAGTTTAGCACTCAAACCTTTATTTTCTCCATTTATTATGGATGACTGAGAGCTGGCCATCTATGTTTAATGAAAAATGCTCATGTATATGTAGGTTAGTTTATAAACTTTGGGGATTGTGTGAGCTTTCTGTAACTGTAACAAAATAACTGAGATATTCGATTATAAAGAGAAAAGGTATATTTTGGCTTAAAGCTTTGGATATTCCAGTTCATGACTGGTGGGCCCATTACTTTGGACCTGTGGTGAGCCAGCACATAATGCCAGAAGTACAAAGCAAAAGAAAATTGCTCACCAATCAGTAAGAAAAAGGAAAGGAAGAAACTAGGATCTCACAATCCCCTTTAAGAGCACACCTCCAATTACCTATGGTGCTGCTATGAGGCTTCATCTCTCAAAGATTCCAGCATCTCCGAGTAGTTCCATCCCAGTAACAAAGCCTCTAATACATGGGCTTCTGAGGAACATTCAAGATCCAAACTACAGCAAGGATTTACAAGGAACTCCTGGGAATCAACAAAGTAAAAGACAGAACACATAATTAAAACATGGGCAAACAAAATGAACACACAATCACAGAAGTAATTCAGTTGAATAAACAGGATAGGAAGAGATAAATATTTTTTTGTAACTGAGACATGCAAATAAAATAACAGTAGCATTTTATACTCATCAGATTGTAGACATCATCCAAATATTTTATAACATAAAGTGTTTGTTGAGATGTGGACACAAAGACATCCTGATTAGAGTGTAGGCAAATGTGGTCATTGTAAAGTTGAGTCTGGAAGTTCTCAACCAAATCAGACTTATGTCTAGACATAGTCTTTGACCAGCAGTGACACTCTTGAGTAATATCCTAAAGAAATTCTCCACAGGTATCTAGTGGAGAATTCACCTGTGGGCAAAATTCACTGTCCAAGGAAATTGGTGGCAATTTAGACATTCATTTCTAACAGAGTAGATGCACACTGGAAAATACAGTGTAGCCAGTGAGAACCATAGTAGAGCTGCAACACATCACTTCAATCTCTATTCCTCACAAAGGACTGTGAAAAATAATGCTCACTATAAGTACTTTTTAAATACACATAAGGAAAATATGAAAAGAAAAAATATCATTTGTGATCCTACCATCCAGATATAACTACCAGTAACACTTTGATGTATATACCTCCAGAATTTGTTACTATGAAATTATAAAAAATGTATTTACCTAGCATACTTAATGTGAATCATACTGTCATTCTCCTTTGTGACCTGCTTTTGTCATGTAATAATATATTGGAAAGAGACTTTTCTCCCACTCTATCTGCCAAGGACTGATCAGGAAACAGATGGCACATTTGAAATAGGAAGAGTGCAGAGGCTTTATTCACAATGGACTCTTTATAAAGTATGGGTCAGTCGTAGATAAGATGACCATGCCTTTAGGTTTGACTGAGATAACCCTAAACAATGTCTGTTGCCTCAATACTAGACCCAGGGTGAAATTTCCCAGGTTATCCACTTTTAATAAATAAAACCTTTTGTTATTTATTACATTAAAATCAAATAGGATGTGTTTGGAAAACTCTTTTTTTGAACTTTCAGTATCTGTACAGTGTGTGATATGTGTGCCCTCAACTCATGAAGTCTGGAAGACTACTTGTGATAATAATAGTTTCTCGGGCCAGGGATTTAGCTCAGTGCTTCTGGAGCCTGCCTTGCAAAAGCAAGGTCCCCAGTACCAAATAATAATAATAATAATAATAATAATAATAATTTCTCTTTTTCCTACTTCCAGATTCAATGTAATTGACACATCCTATGCAAAAAAAGTATTCAAGGTACCTACTAATAATAATTTCTTAAAAGTATACTGACACACAAGTAAATGAACTCTAAAAAACATGTATGTATTTCATGAGAAATTAAGTGTTGAATTTCCATTCCTTCAGAAAATTGAGAATGAGAACATAATTTGCACAAAATGTCTTATTATCCCTCACTAGAAGTAGTCATATTGCTAATTCATATAGAAAACTGGACACAAATAAACTGAAGAAACATTAATATCCATTTCATTGAATAATATTTTTGAAGACTGTATCCTAAATCAGCAATTTTTTTTGGTATTAAAATCTTTTATTGGTACATTGTAGGTATACAACACAATTACATTTCTCATTGGGAATTGTACCTTTATATAATGCATCTTGGTTCTTATTTTTTCCCCATTCCTAGCCCTCCCTTCATGCCCTCCACCCTTCCCTATTTACAAAGACTTTATTTCCATTTTTTCCATTTCTCATCATTTTTTCCTTTCCCTTCTTTCCTTTCCCCTGCCCCTCCCACTACCCCTACCCCTTTGGACCTTTTCTTCCTATTTTACACTATCGATTATTCACTAAATCAGCAATTGCACACACACAACTACAGAAAGTACATTTCTATATTTGTGAACTATGACTTTTCATTTGGATCAAATAAGTTTTCTAAATTTAAAAAGTGAAATTATATCTGTCATTGACTCTATTATGAGAAAATTAACCAGGCAAGTAGATAAAAAAATCTGTGTTATATTAGTGTCTTTAGATGATTCAAATAGAAAATTAATTATCTGAATTTTCAGAAAGGTACTTAGTTTATAAATTCAAATCAAAACTAAAAACTTTTGAAAGTTTAACTTGACATAGTAGTAGCAAATATTTTAAATTTAGGTAAATAGTTCAACATTGCAGATAAAATCAATTGTTTGGATAGTGGTAACATTAACACAGATTTTTAGTAAAGAATAACATCTTGGTGAGAAAAAACACAAAACAACAGAAAAAAAAATAATGTTGTCATCACATGAAGAACACTATGGAGCAGAACATACTTAGAATTTTTTGGAGTACACTGTGTACATCTGAAACATTCTACAGTCCAAACACAAGCCAGAATTTTCAAAACTTACAAGTATTTTTATTTATACATGTTAACAACTATAAATGTTTTTGTGTTAGATCTGATATTAAATAGAAAAAACACTTTAGCACAGCTGTAAGCACTTTCTCTTGTTTTTTATTAATTATACTAGTACATTTTAGGCATACAATATAATGACATTAATCATTGGAAATTTGTACCTTTACATAATCAATCTTGGTTCTTATTTTTTCCCCATTCCCCTGCCCTCCCTTCAACCTCTCCATCCCTCCCTATTTACAAACTTTCTTTCCATTTTTTCATATTAATCCCATTCCCTTCTTTCCTTTCCCCTACCCCACCTACTTCCTCTTCCCCCTTGTCCCTTTTCTTCCTATTTCACATTATTTATGTCACCTTTTTGTCCTTGTTTACACTTTCAATTTCTCACACGAGAGAAACTATTCAGTATTTACACATGTGTGTCCTATTTATTTCACTTTTTTCCCCCCATTAACTTTATTGGTACATTTTAGGTATAAAATACAGTTACATTCATCATTGGGATCTTGTACCATTACATGAGTCCCTTGGTTGTTATTTTTTTTCCCCTTCCCTTGCCCTCCCTTCACCCCCTCCACCCGTCCCTATTTGCAAAGACCTTGTTTCCATTTTTTTTCCTCTTCTCGTATTTTTTCCTTTCCCTCTTTTGCCTTCTCCTACCCCTCCCAATTCCCCTGCTCTTTTAGACCTTTTCTTCCTGTTACACAATATCAGTTATACATTTTTTAAATTACAATATTAAGATCTAGGAGACATTACCACAGATTTTACAGAATTTAAAAGGATATAGAAAGCATATTACAAAAAAAGTTTTTTGAAATAAATTTCACAACTTCTAAGAAGTACCTTGGAAGACAAATTAATGAAACTAATTCTGGAGGAAGCATAAAATTTGAATAGCACCTATTAAAGAAAGTATATTCCTAGCTTGAAAACCTACCTATATGACAACAGCAGGCTCATAAACATTTTAACTGATAAATTATAACAAACAATTAAAGCAGAAAAAAGAAGGAACATTTCGCCCCTCATTTTAGGAAATCAACATTGTGCTAATCCTAAAACTGGATAAAGATAATAGAAGAAAAAAGTATGAACATAGATAGAAATTTATTTAACAAAACAAACTATTAGAAGTCAGATCTGGGAGGATGTAGAAAGTGGTTTTGTTATAGGGATGGCAGTGTTGGTTCAGCATTGGAAGATCTACCCCCAAAAGTCATCATTTTAACAGAGTAAAGGAAAAAGCCATATGATCCTGTCACTAGTTAGAGAAAAAGTGTTGGTCTAAATTCTACAACTGTTCATGGTAAAAGCTATCAGAAGCCTAGAAGTAGAACAGAAACTTCTCAATAGATTAAAGACATGTACTCCATACTTCCAGCGAGAACGCCTTATTTGAAGGGAGAAGATACAATGCTTTCTCCTTAAAGTGGGGAACAAGGGCAGATATGCTTACTCTTTATCTGTCCATTAAACTTTGAAACCTAGACCCACCAAAATAGTCTGGCAATAAAATGACACAACTAGGATAGGATTGGCACGGCAGAAGCAAAATCTTTATATGTAGATGAAATGATCATCTACAGAGAAAATACTAAGAAAGCTCTAGGAGCCCCTAGAACTTGTACTTGAATTTAGCAGGATTAGAAAACACAAGGTATATATAAAAACTCAGGTCTGTGAATACTTGCTATAAATGAAGAATTGGATATTGAAATTTAAAAGTTATGTAGGAGTACAAAGGACATAGAAAAGTTAAAAACAAAAACAAATACAAAAACAAAAACAGTGTTGGAAGACATTTAGTACCTAATTTTAAGACTTCTTCTAAAGCTACAGTAATCAAGGCAGTGTTGGTGTAAGGAAAGACATAGAGATCATTTGAATAAAACAGAGAATCTAGAAATAGAACCACACATATATGGTCCACTGAGTTTTGAAAGGTTATTTAACATTAGCATTTTATAGAATATAAACTCAATTCAAGAGCCGAGGAAGAGATAGTGTTTTCAGCAAATGGCACTAGAATACCTGGTATCTGTATATAAAAAATTAACCTCAACCCTTTTTTTCCATGCATGAAAATAACTTGAAGGGATCTATGAACCTAAATAAGAAAGCCTAAAAGTATAAAGCTATAAGAAGAAATTATAAGGGAAAGTATTTATGAATTCGGGGTAGGCAAGAACTACCTAGGATACAAAAAGTATGATGTATAAAAGAAAAAAATTGAGAAATGAGATTCCATCAAAATTTAGAACTTTAAATGACATCATTAAAATGAAAAGTAGTCCTTAAACAGACCACATTTACAATACATATAACCTATGACCAGAATATATAAAGAATTCTTAGAGCTCATTAATAGACAACCCAATTAAAAAGTAGACATAAGAAGATGATAAATAGCCAGTATAGCACAAGGAATGGTGTGCAACTCTAGAATCAGAAAAATACTAATCAGTACAATAATAAGATTGAATTGTACACTCATTAGGGAGATGAAGTTAAAAATTTTAAAAGCCTTGTCATGACTTTTTCTTTTTGTTGGATTCTCCCCCTTTGCATTTAATTTGTCATGTCCAGTGGATTCATTCTGCTGGGTTTCGTGGGGTTGTGATCTTCATTGTGTTTTCCTAGGGTATTGTCTAAAATTTTTTGGAGTGCCGGTTTAGTACTCATGAAGTTCTTGAGGTGCTCTTTATCATGAAAATACCTTATTTCTCCATCAATTTTGAAAGATAGTTTTGCAGGGTACAACAATCTGGTTTGGAGGCTGTTTTCCTTTAGGGCTTGAAATACATCACTCCAAGCTGTTCTTGCCTTGAGGGTTTGCATTGAGAAGTCTGCTGTGATTCTGATGAGCTTTCCTTTGTATGTGATTTGTTTCTTTTCTCTCACTGCTTGTAGAATTTTCTTCTTCTGTTGGGTTTCTGGAATCCTAACTATTATATGCCTATGTGTAGCTTTTTTTTTGATTAAGGCTAGCTGGAGTCCTATATGACTCACTTATCTGTATGTCATGTTCTTTTTCCCTCCTTGGGAAGTTTTCTGCCATCACTTCTATGAACAGTTTTTTTATGTCATCTGCACTCTCTCCTCTTTCTTCATTGACTCCAATCAGTCTTATGTTATTCTTCTTTGCATCGTCTAGCAGCTGCTGGATTGATTTCTCATGTTCCCTTACAATTTTAAAGCAATTTTTCTTTTCCTCCTCACTAATTGCAATCTTATCTTCAATATGTGAAATTTTGTCCTCACATTGGTTCATTCTGCTGAGCAGACTTTCGATGGAGTTTGTAATCTCTTGGAAATCTGTATCTGTTTTGTGGATTCCATTTGTTTCCTGTGTTGGGATTCCATCATGTTCCTCAGATCCTCTATTTTTTTATCTGTGTCCTCTCTAGATTTATTAATCATGTCTTGCACCATGAGCAAAATCTTTGCCGTTATATGAGTGATTATTTCTGATTTCATTTTTCCCAGATCCTCTTTTGTTGCCAGTTCAGAGAGTCCAGGTGGTTGAGTATCTGATTGTTCCATCTGGTTTCCCTTTGGGGTTGCTGTAAGTGATCTGGAAGTCTGTTTTTGAGGCTTGTTTATGTGTTTTCTCATTACCACAGGATGGGGTGGTGCTTCTGGAGCCCAAGCGGCTCACCTTCTCTGCCCTAGGAGCTTGGGATGGCAGCGGGGTAGCTTCCTTCTGGGTTCTGGGACCGGCTCAGCTTCTCTGCCCTAGGAGCCTGGGATGGCAGTGGGGGAGCTTCCTTCTGGGTGCTGGGACTGGCTGAGCTTCTCTGCCCTAGGAGCCTGGGATGGCAGTGGGGAGCTTCCTTCTGGGTGCTCCTATTTATTTCACTTAAGAGTAGCGCCTCAATGTTCATCCATTTAGGAATAAATGTCTCTAATTTCTTGTTTTTTGTGGCTGAGTAGTACTCCATTTTATTTGAAAAAACCCACATTTTCTTTATCCAGTCTCCAGTTGATGGGCATTTGGGCTGTTTCCAAGTTTTAGCTATTACAAACTGGGCTGCTATGAACATGGGTGCACATATATCACTGTGGTATGATTCTTTTAATTCTTTGGGGAAGATACCCAGCAGAAGAATAGCAGGGATAAATGGGACTTCCAGTCCTAGTTCTTTTTTTTTTTTTTTTTTTTTTGGTACTGGGGATCAAACTCGGGTCCTTGTGCTTGTGAGGCAAGCGGTGGAACCACTGAGCTAAATCCCTGGCCCGAGTCATAGTTTTTTGAGGTATCTCCATACTGATTTCCACAGTGCTTGCACCAGTCTACACTCCCACCAGCAGTGGAGCAGGGTTCCTCTTTCCCCACAGCCCCACCAGCATTTGTTATTGGTTGATTTCATGATAGCAGCCATTCTTTCTGGGGTGAGGTGGAATCTCAGCATTGTTTTCATTTGCATCTCTCGAATGATCAGAGATGTTGAACATTTTTTCCTATGTTTATTTGCTATTTCTACTTCTTTGTCTGAGAAATGTCTGTTCATTTCAGATGCCCATTTTCGGATTGGGTCTTTAAATTTGGGAGGTCTGAATTTTTTAAGTTCCTTATAGATTCTAGATAGTAGACCTTTGCCTGAAGGACAGCTGGTGAAAATTTTTTCCCACATTGTAGGTTGTCTCTTCACACTGTTGGGGGTTTCTCTTGCTGTGCAGAAGCTTTTTAATAAGAAGAGATCCCACTTGTTGATTGTTTAGCACTTTCTCTTGTTTTGCTATCATCAGTTAGAGTTTAGAAATGTTTGAAACTATGAAAAATTATGTTCCAAATTAATCTAAATGTCTTAAAATTGCAGTGAACCTTTTCTAAATAAGCCTTCTACATTTTAATTGTGTTTTGTTCAAATCAATTAAAGTATTTAATAAAAATTTTAGCAAGTAATGTTTCCCAAAATCTTCAACTTTTGAAGACTTTAACAAATTTTAGGCAAGACAAAGCTTGAAAACAGGATATCATTGGCCTTACAAAAGCAAGCGGGAAGGCAAAAGTAAAGGGAGAACAGAAAATTAAACAATGAATACCAAAAATATGTAAAGAATTTTGAAAATCTATCACTGAGCACAAAATATTAACATGGAAAATATCTTTAGATGAAATTCCCATTTTTCACTGCATAAATTTGCAATCTATACAAAAGTGAAATGGTATTGAGAAGGACTATAACTTTACAGCATTTTAGTTTAGTTAGACATTAAAAAAATAGTTAAACATAATTTATTTAACAAGTTTTCACCTATAAAAATATTTCTTGAAGACAGGACATCTGATTAGGAGTTAAGACAATAGCTTGAAATATATTTGGTCTGAAATATTTATACACTATAAAACAATTACAATTAGGAATATCCTGTACAGCATAATTTAACCAGGTCAAAATATAATATACTAATATTACAATATTATTATAATGTTATAGTATTAAAACAACTGAAAATATCATAGTTTACATAAAAATTATTTGACGGTGTCAGTGTCAAATGTATTAGTCATAAAGCACAACTTTAACTAAAATTATGGAAAATTTTATTGAAAATTTTAAAATAAGAGGAGATTATAAAAAACCTTTTATACATAAAAAATATTAGTGACATTAAAAGGGAAATGAAAATATATGATTGTGTATCAAGAATAGCTATCACTGCATACAAGAAACACACTTAATTAAACAGGAAACTCATAGACTGAAAGTTAAAGTGTGGAAAGCAATACTCCATGTGATGGGAACCCGAAAAAAAGCAAGAGTAGCTATCCTCTTGGCAGATCAAGTAGATTTCAAACCAACACTGATTAAGAGAGACAAAGAAGGACACTACATCCTTGTAAAGGGAACAATCCAAGAGGAAGAGATAACAATCATAAATATCTATGGACCAAACACTAGTGCACCCAACTATATAAAACAAATACTAACGGACATGAAAAGTCATATATACACTAATACAATTGTAGTGGGGGACCTCAACACCCCACTGTCACAAATAGATAGATCAACTAGACTAAAAATAAGTAATGAAATACTAGAACTCAATGGAACTCTTGAACAAATGAACTTAACAGATGTTTACAGAGTCTTCCACCCAAAAATTCAAAATACATATTCTTCTCAGCTGCACATGGGTCATTCTCCAAAATAGACCACATACTCACACATAGAACATGTTTAAGTAAGTGCAAAGGAATTGAAGTTATCTCCTGTATATTATCAGACCATAGAGCAATGAAATTGGAGATCCATAGCAAAAGAAACTCAAAAAATTTCATAAACACATGGAAATTGAACAACACACTTCTGAATAACCAATGGGTCACAGAGGAAATTAAAGAAGAAATCAGACAGTTCCTTCGATTAAATGACAATGACAATACAACATATCGGAATCTATGGGACACAATGAAAGCAGTCTTAAGAGGGAAATTCATAGCGGTGAATATGCATATTAGGAAAACAGAACGAGCCCAATTAAACAACCTGATGCTGAACCTCAAGCTTCTAGAAAAAGAAGAGCAGCACAACCCCAAAGGTCATACAAGGGAGGAAATTATAAAGATCAGAGCAGAAATCAATGCAATGGAGACTAAGAGAACAATACAAAAAATCAAGGAAGCCAAGAGTTGGTTCTTTGAAAGAATCAACAAAATTGACAAACGTTTAGCCAACCTTGTCAGAAAAAGGAAAGAAAAGGCCCAAATCCATCCAATTAGGAATGAAAAGGGTGAAATGACAACAGACCCAGCAGAAATCCAAAGGATCATCAATACCTACTTCCAGAACCTATACGCCAATAACATGGAAAACACAGAAGAAATGGACAGATTCCTAGATATATATGAATTACCAAAGTTGAACGAAGAAGACCTAAAAATTCTGAACAACCCAATATCAACAATGAAATTGGAAATGTAATTAAAAATTTATCAACTAAGAAAAGCCTGGGCCCTGATGGCTTCATTGCTGAATTCTGTGAGACATTTAGAGAGGAACTGCTGCCACTACTGTTTAAACTCTTCAATGAAATTGAAAGGGAAACAATACTCCCAAATTCATTCCTGGAAGCAAGCATCACCTTGATCCCCAAAGCAGAGAAAGACCCAACCAAAAAACAGAACTATAGGCCAATCTCACTAATGAACATAGATGCAAAAATCCTTAATAAGATACTGGCAAACAGAATCCAGAAGATCATCAAGAAGATCATACACCCTGATCAAGTGGGATTCATCCCAGGGATGCAGGGATGGTTCAACATAGGCAAATCAATCAATGTAATACACTGTATCAATAGAGCCAAGGACAAAAACCATATGATTATCTCCATAGATGCAGAAAAAGCATTTGACAAAATCCAACATGCATTTATGATAAAAACCCTACAAAAAATTGCAATAGATGGTCTCTACCTCAAACTGATAGAAGCCATCTATGAAAAGCCAACAACCAATATCATACTAAATGGTCTAAAACTGAAATCTCTCACACTAAAATCAGGAACAAGACAAAGATGTCCACTGTCACCACTCTTGTTCAATATAGTTCTGGAAACATTAGCCAGGGCAATTAGACAAGAGAAAGAAATAAAAGGAATAAAGATAGGTAATGAAGAAGTCAAATTGTCATTATTTCCAGATGACATGATACTCTATATAGAAGACCCCAAGAACTCCACCAAAAGTCTTCTAGACTTAATAACCAAATTCAGTCAAGTAGCTGGTTACAAGGTCAACACACAAAAATCAATAGCTTTCCTCCAGACCAATGACAGACTCACTGAGAGAGAAATAGAGCAAATAATTCCTTTCACAATAGCATCCAAAAAACTGAAATACCTAGGAATCATCCTAACAAAAGAAATCAAAGACCTCTTCTCTGAAAACTATGGCACTCTGAAAAGAGAGATTGAAGATGATATCAGAAAATGGACAGACATCCCCTGCTCCTGGGTAGGAAGGATTAATATAGTGAAAATGGCCATACTTCCAAAACTGCTATATAGATTTAATGCAATTCCAATTGAGATTCCAGCAGCATGCTTCATAGACCTTGAGAAAACAATCCAAAAATTCATTTGGAACAAGAAGAGACCCAGAATAGCAAAAGCAATTCTAGGTAACAGAGACATGGCAGGGGGTATCACAATCCCCAACCTGCAACTGTACTACAAAGCTACTGTGATAAAAACAGCATGGTACTGGCAAAGAAACAGACCTGAGGACCAGTGGAACAGATTAGAAGATGCAGAAACAATGCCAGACACACTCAGCCATCTCATCTTCGACAAAGGAGCCAAACACCCTCACTGGCGGAAAGATAGCCTCTTTAATAAATGGTGCTGGAAAAATTGGTCTTCAACTTGCCAAAGATTAAAACTAGACCTGTATCTCTCCCCATGCACTAAACTAAAATCAAAATGGATTAAAGATCTAAATATTAAAATAGAAACTGTGAACCAGTTGGAACAGAGGTTAGGTAGAACCCTTGAAGACATCGATGTAGGAAAAGATTTTTATGAACAAAACCTCAGTTGCCCATGAACTAGCACAAACAATCAACAAGTGGGATCTCTTCTTATTAAAAAGCTTCTGCACAGCAAGAGCAACCACCAGCAGTGTGAAGAGACAATCCACAATGTGGGAAAAAATCTTCTCCTGCTCTTCCTCAGACAAAGGTCTACTATCTCGAATCTATAAAGAACTTAAAAAGATCAGACCTCCCAAATTTAAAGACCCAATCTGAAAATGGGCATCTGAAATGAACAGACATTTCTCAGACAAAGAAGTAGAAATAGCAAATAAATACATGAAAAAATGTTCAACATCATTGGTTATTCGAGAGATGCAAATGAAACAACGCTGAGATTCCACTTCACTCCAGAAAGAATGGCTGCTATCATGAAATCAACCAATAACAAATGCTGGTGGGGCTGTGGGGAAAGAGGAACCCTGCTCCACTGCTGGTGGGAGTGTAGACTGGTGCAAGCACTGTGGAAATCAGTATGGAGATACCTCAAAGAACTAGGACTGGAAGTCCCATTTGACCCCACTATTCCACTGCTGGGGATCTTCCCCAAAGAATTAAAAGAATCATACCACAGCGATATATGTGTACCCATGTTCATAGCAGCACAGTTTGTGATAGCTAAAACTTGGAAACAGCCCAAATGCCCATCAACTGGAGACTGGATAAAGCAAATGTGGGGGTTTTTTTTATAAAATGGAGTACTACTCAGCCATAAAAAATGAGAAATTAGAGACTTTTATAGCTAAGTGGATGCACATTGAGGCGATACTCTTAAGTGAAATAAATAGGACACACATGTATAAATACTGAATAGTTTCTCTGGTGTGAGAAACTGAAAGTGTAAATAAGGACTAAAATGTATAATAAGTAATGTGAAATAGGAAGAAAAGGGGCAAAGGGGAAGGAAGTGGGAGGGGCAGGGGAAAGGAAAGAAGGGAATGGGATTAATATGAGAAAGTGGAAAAATAGGAACAAAATCTTTGTAAATAGGGAGGAATGGAGGGTTGAAGGGAGGGCTGGGCAAGGGTGAAAAATAAGAACCAAGAGAGGTTATGTAAAGGTGCAAATTTCCAATGATGAATGTCATTATATTGTATACCTAAAATGTACCAATGATTAGAATGAATAATCGAAAATGCAAAATAAGAAGAAAAGGTCCAAAGGGTAGTGGTAGTGGGAGGGGCAGGGGAAAGGAAAGAAGAGAAAGGAAAAATGATGAGAAATGGAAAAAATTGAAATAAAGTCTTTGTATAGAGGCAAGGGTGGGGGTAGGGGGGTGACGGGAGGGCTAGGAATGGGGAAAAAAAAACGAACCAAAATGCATCATGTAAAGGTACAATTCCCAAAGAGAAATGTAAATGTGTTGTATACCTACAATGTACCAATAAAAGAATTTAAGAAAAAAAAAATATAGAAAGTGGGGCATGGCAAAGGTGGCTGAAAACACGAGCAGGACTTCTCAGTTACAAAATTCCACGACAATGCCAGAAGCCCATATGAGGAACTTCTGGAGAGCTCTAGCAAGATGTGTACTGGATGCCCCAAGGAGCCGCTGTCCTAAATTCCCACAACAGCCAGCACCAGGTTTCTCAGACATGGCATGTACTTTTATTTTGCTTTTGTCTGCTTTTTTTCAGCCCAAGTTCACGCTGCAGTGCTGGTTTCTCCCATACCCATTCACCCCTCACTTTTCAAATAAACTTTTGGCACCATTAAAAAAAAAAAAAAGAATAGCTATCATTCTGCATATCAAATCTTTGTAAATCAAATAATCAATTTAAATAAGCTTTTATCATTTTTTAATAAATTTTATCCCTTTACCCCCCTCAAGCCTCCTCTCCTCCCTGTGCACAAAAGCTTTGTTTCCATTTTTTCTTCTATTTCCACTTTTTTTCTTGTCCCTCCCTTTTTCATCATGTTACTTTGGTTTTTTCAAGAAGAACTTTACATTTGAAAACAGTTCTGAAAAGAGCTATTTTATAAGTTGATACAAAAAAGTCGATTTTTGTCATAAATATCTTAAAATTAATTATTTTGTAATCCTCTGACTGTGAAGGGTGATGATAAATTCTATGGCTACCGAAGGTGAAGAGGCACCAGAAACAAAAGAGGTACCTGAACTGTTGCTACTTTGGCCTAAAGGAAGGACAAGAAGTGGCTGTGGAAACCTGGGAGAAGAGTCACCTAGATTGGCAGCTTAAAGAACTTTTTGCTTGAAGGACATTAGTTCTTGATGTGCTCACAGTGGTAGAACCAGAAAAATCAATTTCTTTCTTTTCTTCCTCCCTCACCAGTGCTGTGCTGGGGATTAGCTGGACCCAGGTGGAGGCAGAGAAGGAATCTATGTGTATAGCCCACAAGGACAGCTTCCCAGACAAAGAGCAGAGGCAAGACAGTAGGAGTGGATCTAGAGGTATAAACAGAAGATATCTAGCAATGCACTAAATGTCCACCTCCAAGAGTGGTTTTAGATTGGTTTCATATTTTTAACTAGGAACCCTGTGTTCAAGTTCATTATTGCACTGGAAACCGAGTATGCAAAACAGAAAAGTAACCATTGTGAATGGGAGACCTCAAACTCAAAATCCCACCCAAGGGAATTCTGTTGAAAAAGGCTTAAAAAACACTGTTCTACAGTATGCATTTATGATTACATAGTATTATACTAATTAATGCACTATAACTCATAAAAACTATTGTTAAACATAAATTTCAAGTGTTTTCTCATGACAAGCCTGTTGTGATGAACAACCTCATGGCTAAATCTTGATATAAAACATCAATCACTTTTTCAGAAAGGTTTCTAGATAGAGTGACTGGTTCAAAGGGTAGATATTTTTGCATTTTTTTTTTTTTTGTACAGGGGATTGAACTCAGGACCTTGAGCTCATGAGGCAAGTGCCCTGCCACTGCACTAAATCCCTGGCCCCATTTTTGCTTCTTGATGTGTGTTTTCTCATTACCCTTCCAAAGGGTTATGCATTTTAACACTGTAATTTACAGTGCTTGAAAAATCCCAGTTCTTTCATATTCTTGCAACTTGGTATTATCTTTTTTTTTCTTTTAAATTCTTTTATTGGTACATTTTAGGTATACACTAGGTTTACATTTATCATTGGGTGCTTGGACCTGTACTTGATGTATCTTGGTTCTTATTTTTTTCCCCATTACCTGTGCACCCTTCACCCCCTCCACCTTTTTTAAAAAATAATTTTTGGGGTCATTTTTAGACACAAAAGTAATACTTCATTGTTAATTCAATTTGAGTTTCTTTTATTACCTATCAGGCTGAACTTTTTCCATGCAGGTTTATTTATCATTTAAATTCCTTCATTCATTGTATATGCTTCCCTTTGCTATTGATTTGTAAGAGCTCTTTATATAAAGGATATTTGTAACACGTACTTCCTTTGTGCATGATTTTATCACATTTTAGGACATGCAAAGTCCAATGTTTATGGATATACATTTATCAATATTTTCCTTATGGCTTTCTAGTTATACTTAAAACACCCCTTTATACCTCTAGATAGGGGTCTCTTAAATAATCCACTCTGACTTCTTTGTTCTTCGCTAATGAAATGTGAGATGCAGAGAGATAAAAGAAAATATCCATGAAACCAGAGACCTACATCAGCGCAGCTCTCAGTGCCTGCAGATTTGCATAACGTGACAGAGAATTCTGCTGTGAACATGGAGAGCCAGGATAAATCATGGTCTCAAGGAACAAAATATTCTCTTCCTATTTTCTGATCTGAATTGGTTTAGACCAAGCCTGGGGCACAGATAGGATAAGGTGGCTACCGAGAGGAAAAAGCTCCTCAAAAAGGCAGAGCTCTGTCTCCAGCCCTGCAAGCTGGCCTGCCCCAGGAGAGCCCTCAGCCTCTCAGACACAGGTGCACCCAAGTCCCAGCAATGCTAATAATTTGGTTGAAAGAACTTTTTACTATAGGATGCTTGAAAAGAAACAGTTTAACCAAAAATACCCCCAAAATATTGAGTGGGGCAAGGGACCCTGAGAAGGGGAGGAGAGCCCCCTCTCCCCCTTCTCCCCAACCTCCTGCACCTGGCAAAGCCCCTCTCTCCAGGGACCACTCCTTCCCTGGACAGCTGGTGCTCGCCACCCCTACCCAGGCCTGGCCCTGAGCCACAGACATGCTCCAAATGATACCTAGCCTACAAGAATCTTTGCAGATGCTATTATGATAAAACTATAATCCTTGCCCACCTCCTCTCCCCCTTAACCTCTCCTCTCCGTGCCTCTGTGTTTGTGAGTCTGTGTGTTTTGGGGAGGGAAGGGGTGAGAGACAGGGTAGCTTCAGAATTGGCAAACACAGGCTCCAGTTTCATAGGGTGGAATCATGTACGGAGATGGTGGCCTAGTCTCAGCTATTGGAGAAAGGCATTGCAGACAGCCTTCCTATCTGGATTTCAACTGTCTCAAAGCCTAACACAAGAAGGGGGGTCATTTTTTCTCCAACTATAACAAGGGATTTCATTTCCCCTCCTTTCCTCCCCTCGTCCCCATGAAAATGACCAGATAAAATACAACAAGAGTTAAATTTGTATTGCAGATCAATAACAATTCATAGGAGATAGATTTGTTGCTGAAATTAAAATTTAACTCAGTTCATTTGGGGTGTGACATTTTGTTTTGTTTTGTTTTGTTTTTTAATCAAATCTAGAAATCCTGTAGCTCCTCCCACTTAACACATTTCACTCTTCTGGCACTTACCATGCAGGGAGAAATGCTCTTTAAACTCCATTTTCTTTAAACTCCAAAAATCTTAGTAGTGGTGCTCTCTTTGGCAGCACATATACTAAAATTAGAAGGATACAGAGAAGATTAGCATGGCCCCTGTGCAAGGATGGCACGTAAATTCGTGAAGCGGTCCATATATTTTTAAAAATCTTAATAGTATGAACAACAAAAGCTCACATTTATTGTGCACTTAACTAGGCAATGAATAATATATTAACATTTATCAGGCACACAGGAAATGGGGTAAAAATAAGAACCAAGATACATCATGTACAGCAGGTACAAGCACCCAATGATAAATGTAAACATGTTGTATACCTAAAATGTACCGATGAAACAGTTTAAGCAAAAAAAATTTATCTACTTATATCTATGAAGTATATTAATGCACTGTACACACAACAACCCTATAAGTTATGATCTCTTATCTTTATCTGCATTTTGCTGATGAGTACAGTGAGGCAGAGAACCAACAATACCAATAACAAAATATCACAGAAAGGTTAAGCAGACACTGCTGCTGAGTGGCTGCTCAAGATAAACCTCCAGGAGGCCCACACTTCACTCAGCTCTATAAATTCCCTGGTGAATTCAACCCCTCTTCCTTATCCTTCCAGCCCCTGCTGAGTCCTGCTGGCTCCATTTCTTCCTCTGCTGGTCAGTGTGAGTGAAGAGGGATCCCACCTGTGGACAAGGAATATTTTTAAAGCTGGCAGCAGCTGCTGGCAAAAGAGACTCTTGCTGCCCACTCCTACTCCCACCCCTTGCAAATTCTACCCATTCACTCATTCTTGGAGGTCTTAGAAGCCCAGGAGTAGTGACTTTATTCTAGGCTTCAGAAGATAAATAAAGTAAAATCCCTTTGACATCACTTTCAATTATAGCTTTGGGGGAAGCTGGTAGGACCCAGCTGTCTGTGCTAAGGAGTTGATGGTCATTTTCTGGTCCCAACCTTAAGCCTCATGCAAAGGTGGAGTGGGTAGTGTATGAGGCTCCCATCCCCTGCATCCACAAGACCACCAGGCTAATGCCAGAAACACCCTCTGATGTTAACAACATAGAGAGAAGCCACTGGCCAAATGCACGAACTCAGCATAGTTCTGGGCTAACATCCAAGATGAGGCCATTACAAAACTTCTTTGGCCCTCATTCGTTCCATCTACAAAATGGTAATACTTATTATACCAAGTTCCTAGGGTGGTGGTGAGGATTAAATGAGATAGTGTGAAGCATCAGCATCGTGCCTTGCATGTAGAAACTAAGCTCTAGCCTTCTTCAGCGTTTCCTAAGAGAAACTTTTTGGTTGGATTCTTTTTACTAATTGTCATGTGAAAGCCAGGGCCCCATAGTTCTCACAACTTGGAGCAGGAGGATCATTGAGCCCAGGAGTTCAAGGCCAGAGCAACCCAGTGAGATCTCATTTTGTTTGTTTGTTTGTTTGTTTTCTTTTGTTTTAAAATAAAAAATAAAAACAAACTAATTGTCATGAGAAAAATTTAGGACCAAAATCCATCTGGGACCATTCATTCTTAAGAATATCATATTTAATATTGATTCATTCACAAAAAAGTCAAAATTTCAAATAATTATGGACTGTTTTTTCTGATATTCTCTCAATAAATACATATTATCTGCTGTGGTCTGGGTTTATGTTAGTACAGTGGGAAAATTATGCAGAAACATTATTTATAATGCTGCTAGATTTTTATAAAATGTCAGAGGATCCAATGAAAGGCGAATTCGAATCTACCAAAGCTTATTTCACAGTACTAAGTGGTAAATAGCAGAAATCGTTTGTTGTGAACCATTATTAACCTGTTATCCCAACACAATCAAGTTTTCAACTGTAGCAGTTGTGAAAGCTTAGTAGCTCCCCCAAAGATTTCAAACGAACATTAGAACTCCTGGCCTCAAACACTCACTTAGGACATACCTGGAACAACCCTAGTCTCCGACTGCTACAGAAAGCGATGCTCTCCATTTCACCGTCAATCGTGTTCCAGCTAGGTAGTGTTGAACCATTCAGAAAGGACAGTCACTTACCTCTACCCCCTCACCCAGTGCTCTTCCATAGGATCACCCTGAATTTTGATCTAATGATCCAACCCATACCCATGTTTAGTGCCAGTCATAACTTAAGAGAGTCACGTGACTGCCACAGTGTGCTTGGACTGAAAGATAGAGTCCAAGAGAAAGTCTCTAGAGAAGTACTCTAAATCTACTTCCTCAGCAACACATTCCCTCTGGATATCTATGTCTGTATAAGCTGCTTTTTAAGGCAACAACTCTCAGTGCTTTCTAGTCGCCAAGCGAGACCCCATTGTTATACTGTTTGCGTATCCTATCTATGTCTACTAATAAAATTCATTTACCTTTGTTTCCGTGTGTTCAATAAATATCTAATATTGAGGTCCTACAATGTACCAGTCAACTGATAGAACTATTAGGATTGTGTTTATGCATTTAAAGGCAACTGAAAAGATAACGCATCCATCAGGGTCAAGCACACAAATGCTATCCCGTCCTTCCATCCCTCTCTGCCTTGACTGTCTTTCTTCCCCTTCAATACAGAAGATCTCTGGCTTATCCTTCCTGGATCCCCATGTCATGCCCACTAACCTCCTTCATACACTATCGCACCTAGTTTCACACTGGCAGCCCTGTACTGATGGTACACAGTGTGTTGGCATAACCACTCTTCCAGTCGTAAGCTGGAAGAGGGCAGGACCAGTTGATTAGACACTGGGCCCCCCATAATTGGTACGGTGCCTGACACACAGGAGTGCCATAAATATTTACTAAACATTTAGTGGCTGCAGAATTGTTTTTTCCCTCAGACCACTATGTGGATGTTTATGTGTGTGTTGTGTATAAATCTACATATATACAAGCACACATGCAACTTACTAGTTATATGTCCCTGGGTATACACATCTCTGGGCTTCAGATTCTAAGAGAAAATAATAGTTCCTTCCCATAGAATTGCTGGAGAATACTAGAGTATGTATGTATATTATGTACACAGAACAGCTCTAGATATCTGTACCCTCCCTAGAATACCTCTGACCATCAGAGGCTAAGGACAAGGTAGGACAGCCCGGTTGGTGACCATAGGTTTGCAGAGAAACAAGTACAGAGAAAGTGCTTATCATTTTAGAAGGAAAGATAGTTCAGCTCTTATTTGTAGTTTTCTATGGTGACTGGCCTTTCCCTGCCCTCTAGATAAATTTTGGTAGACCTTGACCCTAAAAATCCAAGAGTGGTAACACCCTACACCTGCCTATATGATTACAGAACCCTGAAGGTCTATGAAGCACTGACTGAAACTCTCCTGGGGACCATCAAGGACATTGGGTGTAATGGGACAGACAGAAGGACCAGGCGCTCCGTGTGCACCTGCCCCCTGCATGCACCCCCATACCTGCCTGCCTTTCTCCGAACCTGACCTCTTGGGCCCACCCCACTGATCCCCCAGAGCCCTGGCCTCCCTATGACCCAGCAAGCAATGTCTATAATAAGGTGCAGAATGTCTTTTCCGTTGGCAGCTGGTGGATAGTGGAGACAGGGTCAGAGAGGCCAGGAAGAAAAGAGAAGAATGGAGCGAGGGTGGGAGGGAAAGAGACTTTGATGGAAGGCAACAGGGGTGCTTGTGAAAAAAGTCTCCTCATCAGCCCTTGGTCCCTGGAGACTTTCCATCTAGTCAAAACAGAAATTTAGTTCCAAAGGAGCACAGGAAACTTGTGGTTATCAAAAAGAAAAAGGAACTTTCCCATCCCGCTCTTTTCTCTTTCTCTCCCTGACCACTGACAGATAAAATTTCATTCTTGGGGCTTCTTGGGATAAACCAGTCTGATGATCAGAGTATCTACTGCTTCCAAAGGCAATGCTCTGCCTCTGTGAAGTCATTGAGGAGAGGCAAGTTCACCCTGCTTCCGCTCAAGGGAGACTTTGCTACTTTCCACACAGCTGGCTGAAAGCGCAGCTTTGCAGCTGAGTCACTGTGGTCCTGGAGGTCCAGGTCTAGGTTGTTCCTTAAACCCAATGGACAGTGGTTCTAGCAATTTGGAACAGGAGGGCTTTGGGTTAGACAAAAGGACGCAGCTCCAGGTAGAAAGGTCAAAAGATCCTGGAGCCTTCTTGCTGGAAGGGTGAGAGGGGGGACAATGTAGGAAGAAAACCATGGCCTTGGAGTGGTTCACACCTGCCATCCAATCTTGGGCCTCAGCAAGTGGTGTGCCCCCTTATGGTTTCAATTTTAACTACAAATTAGGAACTATCATCTGTTAAATTTTGTCTCCATATATTTTAAGTTTGGCTTAATGGTTTCTTTGTAACCTAAATTGATGTGTAAACAGACTGTACTCTATTCTTGTAACAAGTAGTTGAGTCTCAGCCAATCACAAGCAGCCAAGCATTCCAACCATGTTCAAATAAAAGAGATGCTAGCTATATAACCAATCAGGTTGTCTCTATATCTCACTTCTCTTTTCTATATGACATTTCCTCTTCTCTGACTATAAATGCAACCTGCCATGTGGAGTGGGCATTCTGAACCACTTTTGGTCTGGACTGCTGCCAGACTCTAGAATCACAAAGCCAATTAAGATCTGCAAAACTCCATTTGCTGCAATCTTTAGACAGCCTATGTCTGGAGGGTCTTTGAGAGCAGTAGTTCTGGATAAATTCAGCAAATTTAATATGCATGTCCTCAAACCAAACTTAGAGGCAAGAAGAAAAAGAATGGAAGAAGCAACCACAGAAGACAGAAGACATGAGGGACAAGTTTGTAGATGGAAAAGCAATGGGGGAAGAAAAGCTAATTCAGCAAAAGGGGCCCCCAGGGTGTGGGTTGGAGAAGAGACAACAAACATGTTCCACTACCAGGCTGTCAGATTTGTGCTGAAGTATAAGTACTAGGAAGCAATGGTAAAGCTTGCAACTGAAAACATAGCACGTGCTTGGATATCCCTAAGAAGTGAATAAAACCCATGTCCTCTTCTCCAGCCCACACAGCAATAAAACTCACCTATGCCCCTCTTCCAAAGAGGCAAGGTGAAAGCACAGAGGCTGAGTAGGATTCTGCACACACCCCATAATAGTCCCCACCCCCAGCAATGCCTTTTCCTTAGAACTCTGAACTACTAAAAGTTAGATGTTCACCTCCCAAGTAAGAGGTCACAGAATCCTCTGAAACAACTGCATGCACCCAGAGAACAGGCCCAAGACACTGGTGTTTAGGGGGCTTGCAATGAAAACTCCTGTTCACAGCCTAATCACCTTAAATTCCTGTGCCCCCGGTAAGTAAAACTGAGCAGTCAAAAACCCCTGCTGCAAAACCGAAGTTCCAATCAGTTGGTATTATATTGTAAAGTATAATGTACATAAAACATCACATATAAAGGACATATGAAGCTAAAATAATCATATTAAGAATAGCCACATGTACCTCCCATTTGACCTAGGAACTAGAAATTCACCAATAGCTTTAAACCACATATGAGTTTCCACCTCATGGTATCCTTCCCCGTCTCAAAGTAACCACCATGCCTGATTCTGTTTTAATGTTTTTGGCTTTTCTTTATGATTATACCACACATGTATATATCTTTAAACAATACATTGTTTTGTTTTACCAACTTTTGAACTTCGTATAAATGGTATCATACTATATTTATTCTATGACTTGCCTTTGCCTGCCCAATGTTATGCTTTTGAGGTTCATCCACACTGAAACGTGTATGAAAGTGTATTCTTCTCATTGATGTGTAGAATTATATTACATGAAAATCCTGTAATTTATTTGTTCATTCTCTTCTGAGTGGATTTCTGGATGTTTCCTGGCTTGTATTATGAACAATAACACTGGTGGATTTCATATGCGTCTCCCACTACATCTGTGTCATGGACTCTTTATAATGTACACAAAGAAGCTCACTGGCTGGGGCATAAATTTAGCTCATGCTTTACTAGATAATGTAAAATAATTCCCAGGGTGAACTTTATTACTTATACCCCAATAGCTGTATGAGAATTTCTTCAGCTCCACATTCTCAACAGCATTTGGTACTATCAGGTAATTTATTTCTGCCAGTTTAGAGAATGTTAAATAATTCGTGATTTGGTTTTAATTTGCATTTTTCTGATGAATAAAAAGGTTGTGCATTATTTCTAATATTTACAGGCCATTCATACCTACTGTTTAGTAAAATACTTGTTCATTTTATTTGCCCATTTTGTAAAGTGGATTGCAAGTAATTTTCTTAGATTTCTTTATATATTCTAAATACTAGCCTTTTGTTAATTACATGACCTGAAAATACTTTCTCCTGTTTATTGATTTATCTTGAGAAATACAAGTTCTATGGTCAATTTTATCACTCTTGTCCTTTATTGATAAAGTTTTTGTCTTGTAAAAAATAAATGATATAGGAAATAATCTTTGTGACCTCTGAGTACAGAATAGTTTGTCAAAGTTTTAAGGCTTTATATTTCACATTTAGGATCTGGATTCAACTAGAATTAGCTTAAAGATATGTTGTCAGTTTGTTGTCCATTTTTTATTACTACCACATCAAAAATGATGTTCAGAACTATTCTTTAAAGAGTTTATCCTTTTCTAATGACCTCCCTTTGTCATATATTGGATAAAAAGAGTCCTCCAGAGGTAGGAAAGAAGAATAAAGATTGGTTAAAGAGAGAGAGAGAAGGAAAATGATCATTTTAAACTTGTACTTTTAAGAAAAACTTCAGCATCCAGACACAAAATTACCCAAGGTTAATGTGTCTTTTTTCCTCCTAGGAAACTCACTCCAAAAAAAGAAAAAAAATCCCTACGGGTTTTAAAGGTACAATGAGTCTGTAAATTGAGTCCATGCTTTTCACCTGTAAATTGAGGCTGTACTTTTCCTCCCTTAGACCTCTGTCCCCAGGGAAGCAACACTTCTCAGGGACAGCATAGCTCTAAACTTCAGACACATGAAAATGGTTGTGTTCTAACCTGGCCTAAAAAATGGGTCACCTGACAGATAACAGGGATACACAACCAGATAGCTCATCTTTAAGACACCCCCAAGATCACATAAAACCCTCCAACCCCAGACCATAATGTACCTCACTCTCTTCTGAATGTGCACTTCCTTAACTCTGCATAATAAATCTTTTTATTACCTCTCACTCATGTGTCCAGTAATTTTTTTCCATTGTGTAAGTCAGTGAATCTACAACCTATTCCATGGGTGGGTGAGCTGAGGCCTCTATCTCCCTTTGGAGGAAGCTCCTCAAACCTGATTCAGCGATGCTCCCTCATTATACACAGGGGAGTTGTTCCAGGACCCCCTGGTTAGGAAAATCCACAGGTGCTCAAGTCCCTTAAAGAAAATGGTACAGTATTTGCATACAACCTAGGTATAGGCTCCAATATACTTTAAATCATCTCTAGATCACTCATAATACCTAATACAACCTAAATGTTACATAAATGGTTATTACACTGTACTATTCAAGGAATAATAACAAGGAAAACATCTGAATATGTTCAATTCAGAAGCACAGTTTTCTTCTTCAATATTTTCTATCCAAGATTGGTTGAATCTATACATACAGAAGGCTAAGCATACAGAAAAGTGTTTGGTACATGAGAAGCACACCACAAAAGATGCTTGTTAATTTATTTAATCCTCATAGCAATATGGGGGAATAAATGTAACTCCCAAACTGCTAGATGTCAGATATGCTGACTTCATGTTCCCCCAAATCGAAGAGTGAATTCTAGGGAACCACGGAGGTTAAGAGTAGGAAAAATTTATTGAGAGAAATAGCTCCTGAGAGACAGGAGGAGACCCAAAAGTGGGTCTCTGTGGACCCCACTTCACAGAGGAAGTTTTATAGAGCAAAATCATGAAGTGGGTACAAACTCACAAGGTAGGTACAACATGGGTCAAAACTATGATCAACCAATAAGATTACAAATATAGCTGCTTAGGTAATATTCATCCAATGGGGAAGCCAGTCAAGTAGCAGGTGTACATAGAAAGAAGAAGGATCTTTTTTGGAAGAGATGGATCAGGAGGTCCTGGTCACCCACATGGGTGACTGATGTCTATCTAGACTTTACTGGACTAGATGATGCCAGTTATAGTATAATCTTCAATTTATTGCTTATCCCTCGGGAGGCATGTAGGCCTGGTCTTCCTGTCTTTATCTTGAGGCCTGGCCTTCAACAGATGCACCATAGCCACAATTGTAATGTGTTCTCTTCCTCTGCACTGACTCCCTCTAGGGCTTATCCCTGTCTGACTGCCTAGAGTATTTCTGCTTAGCTTGGCTCTCCATAATAATAGCAACTTTTGAGATAGGAACTCCTCATTATGAAGATGAAGAAAGAGAGGCACAGTGAGGGTAAATAATTTGCCAAACATTGAACAGCAGCTATCCTGGCTGCAGACCCAACACTTTTATCCTTTGTTCCTGCACTAGCCAGCGTCATGGCCCCTGGCCACATGTGGCCCCTGAGTGCATGAAATGGGACCAGTGTGCCAGACAGCCTGAGTTAAAATACACTGTAAGTCCAGAAAATAATGTAAAATATCTCATTAACAATTTATATTGACTACATGATGAAATGATAATATTCTTATTACAGCAGGTTAAATAAAACATAGTTAAATTAATTTCATCTGTTTCCTTTTGATTTTGCTAATTCACCTACTAAAAGACCTTTGCATTATACTTACTGTGGCTTAGGTTGTGTTTCTAAAAGGACAGCTCTGCCCTATCCTACTCTCAGATTTTCATTTACGTGTGGGTTTATCTGAGAACTAGGATGTAATCAAGCAAGTATGCTATAGATCCAGTAAAAATGGTTTCAAACATCAAACTATGTACCTAGCTATGTACCTAGCTAGACATTTGCAGGTAGACAAAGTCATAACTTTTGCCTTTCACTTATCCTTTAAGATATTACTGAATATACGATCAAAAAATTAAGGAGTAAACTGGGAAGCAAGAGGTCATGTAACCAAGAAATGTGGGACCCAACACAAGAGAGTAGAGAAAAGTAATGATCCCAAGAAAATGGGGAAGGAAGTCCCAGAGGGACAGCTGGACAGCAAATTTGCCAGGGGCAGGACATAAGACTGCAGCAGGGGAGACTCCAGGATAAAGATGAAACCTACAGACAATTTGGCACATTGGTTTACATGGAAGATGACATTGAGAGATGCTTTTGAGAGAGGAAAAAATAATAAGTATATAAAAAGTCAGAGACACAGAAAAAAAGACATGAGAAATGTTTCGGTACCTAGGAAACAAAAAGATATTTTAAGAAAAGAGCCATAATCATAGTATGCTATCTGGATCGTCAATGAGCAATATTTACACAGTTATTGTAATATAAAGACTGGTCATGATAATATAAGACTGGTCATAAAAATGATTAGGATTAAAGTGGTAGAATGTCTAGGGAAATAAAGTGTAAACAGGCTAAGATTTCATCTTGCATAAGGAGCATTTAGTAAATAATGGCTTAAATTGATAAGACAATGGTATTTAGGACAATGAAAGACACTGTGAAGAATTAAACCTGCTCGGACCCAGGAAGAAGGATGACTGGGGCAGGTAGGTGATAGGAAGTTATTGTTTCATTATATCATGTTGTGCTATTTGACTTAGAATATATATATATATATATATGCATTACTCTAATAGAAATGTAAATGAATCTTTCTTTTCAAAAGCATTAACAAGGATACAGAACCTGGCACATTAATGGTGCTCAAAAAGTATAAGCTATCTACTCTTTTCTGTGTGTGTGTGTGTGTGATATTGAGATTGAACACAGGGCCTTCACACTGAGCTACAAGCCCCACCCTTTAAAAAATGTACTTATTGGGCCGGGGATTTAGCTCAGTGGTTCTGCCCCCTGCCTCAAAAGCAGAAGGACCTGAGTTCAATCCCCGGTACCAATAAATAAATAAATAAATAAATAAATAAATAAATAAATAAATGTGTACTTATTTATATTTTGAGACAGGGTTTCACTAAATCCCCAAGTTTTCCAGGCTGGGCTCAAACTTGCAATCTTTCTGCTTCAGCCTCTTAGACTGTTTAGATTACAGGCATACACAACCATGCCAGATTGTTTGCTCTTCTTTAAATGTTGCCATACATCTGAAATATGTTTATCATCTTCACTCTGGTTCTCTTGAAATGCAGGGTCTAAGACAAATGCTTGCGTGCAAGTGGTTCATTTTGAGAAAGTTGCCCAGAGTAAATAAGAACTAGAAAAATGGTACAGAAAGAGAGGCAAAGCTGGTCAGAGTATTTGTGGTTGAGCTGCATATGCTTCTGTGGGCAACTGGGACTCTATCATTCTAAAGACCCTCTGAAGAGTCACATACCTCAGATTCCTCTGAAAGCACCAGAAAGAAGTGTTGGTCTTCCAACTCTGATGCCTATTGGTCAAGATTGCCCTGAAAAGAGTCAGCTTTTTGGCACTTCAGGCTGGCTAAGTAGACTCACCCTGGCTTCTCAACTGCAGTGGAGAATGGGCCCTAGCAGATCCAAATGAGAGGGCCTGAGCAGGAGAATAAAGATGGCCATCAAGTGAATGTTCCAAGCCACCTCTTGCCTCCAAATAAGCACCATAATCCCATTCTCCCCTGTGCTCCACATACTCAAAAAAGCACTCTTTGTGAATATAAATATTTACCTCTTCTATGATGTGCCAGTTGAGCCTTGTCTTTGAATGGCTACTTATGCCATCGAGATCAGATGTTGCTCTTCAGGTGGCAGGAGCCACATCTGCCTTTGCCCTCCAGCCCAGCATCCACTGGAGGATAGAATGAAAGTTATGTAGCCAGACCTTTATGCGGAGAATATGGAGGACTTAGTGACCTTGGATGGGTGCATAGTAATATGGAGGCAATCACATTTAACACTGTCTCATTCATTCTGCTGTGTGTTTTGGTAGATGATAGATAGATCAATCAATCGAATGATCGATAGAGAGATAGAGATATATAAACAACCCTCTCTCTGTATCATCATTTTCTGTCAACCATCCCTGAAGAAGTGTTCAGAAGAAGGAGACTTACTACCATTTCTTTATCTCTATTTTCCAAACTATCCCAGTTACTGAACCACAAAAAGTAGATTTGGCCATAGGAAGAGCCTTATAGGAGTCAAAACTCTTGCCACAGAGCAGAGGTTCTTGGTGAAGCAGGGTTGAGAAGACTGTGGTAGCCTTCTTCTGTCTTACAGTCATGTGTATGAAGAAGGTGCCAAGCAAATATTTGACTAGAAGCTAAGAGAGTAAAGTTGTCAATCTCCTTCCCACACACAGGAAAAACATGAATCAGATTATAAACTCTTCAAAGACAAGAGACATTAACAGTGCTTTCGTGATGAAGAATTTCAAAGAATTTCTAAACCAGAGGTTCTTAAAGTGTAGTGCTTAGACTAGCAACATTAGCAACTCAGAAAAGTGCAGAATCTTGGGTCCCAGCTGAATTTATTGTATCTGAAACTCAGAGCATAGCACCCAGTAATCTGACTTTTTTTTTAGTAATCTGACTTTTAACAGGCCCTTCAAGTGATTTTAACACACATAAAAGGCTGATAATAACTAGTCTGAAATTATTTAGCTCCCTTTTTTGCAGATGAGGAGTGTGGGGGTAGCTAGGAAGCAGTGAATCTCAGAAAAAGAGCAGTTTGCTGATTTTCAAGTCAGTGTCCTGTATACTGTTCTATGCTAGGACATTTTCCTTCTGCCATTTTGGCAGTCATTTCTAGAAAAAACAGTTTATGTGCATCTGGTAAAGTCAGTTCATGGGTGAAGGTCACTAACAACCCAAGGATCATGGATTTGGGACCCATTATCCTTCTCCAGTTCATCTCGGGAAGGCATTCTCTTGGTCAACAAGAAAGTACAAAAATAGAGAAGACTTAGTGAAAATGAATATCATTTCTACTGGGTAAATAATACAAAACATGTCCTATGTGTTGATGCTGTGATGCTATCTTTGTATAGGAAGAGCCATGTGTCCACATCGTACATGTATTACAGCATATATGTTAAGCGATTGGAAAGTTTCACCAGTAGCCCAGTTCTGGTACCCACTGCTGGAAGTGCTCCTTCTTTTGCGCCTCTACTTCCTACTTATTCTCTAAACCAAAGGTCCCTATACTTTAAGGTTTCATGTATCAGTAATGTTTCTAAAAATTGGAAAGAATAATATGTGATTGTTCTTCTTCTGACTCAAAAAATGAAAATATGGACACAAAAACAACAGCTATTTTTATTACTCTTGCTACCACCTGATATCACTGTCATTATGTATAAGATACCAAAAGTTTGCAGAATCTCAGATGAAGGAAAGGCAGGGGAATGGGGAAAAATAAGAATCAAGATATGTTATGTAAGCACAGAGGAGGCTTCCAGGCCACCATACCACTTCTCCTAGTGCAGAGGAGGCTTCCAGGCTGCTGTACCACCAGTCCTAGCACAGAGGAGGTGAGCCACCTGGGAACCAGGAACACAAAAACCCCCATCCCATCAAAATGAGAAGACACATAAACAAGTCTCAAAAATAGACTTCCAGATCACCTACTGCAACCCCGAAGGGAAACAAGATGGAACACTCTGGTGCTCAACCACCTGGACTCTCTGAACTGGCAACAAAAAAGGATCTGGAAAAAATGAAATCAGAAATAATTTCTCAAGTAACAGCAGAGATTGGGCTCATAATGCAAGACAAGATTAATAAATCTAGAGAGGAGCTGAGGAGCATGATGAAATCCCAACATAGGAAACAAATTGAATCCATAAAACAGATGCAAACAGATTTCCAGGAGATTAAAAACTCCACTGAAAGTCTATGCAGCAGAATGAGCCAATGTGAGGATAGAATTTCACATACACAAGATAAGATTGCAGTTAGTGACCAGTAAAAGAAAAATTGCTTTAAAATTGTAAGGGATCATGAGAAGTCAATCCAGCAGCTGCTAGACGATGCAAAGAAGAATAGCATAAGACTGACTGGAGTCAATGAAGAAACGGGAGAGAATGCAGATGACATAAAAAAAACTGTTCACAGCAGTGATGGCAGAAAACTTCCCAAGCAGGGGAAAAGAACTTGACATATAGATAAGTGAGGCATATAGGACTCTAGCTAGCCTTAATCAAAAAAAATCTACACATAGGCATATAATAGTTAGGATTCCAGAAATCCAACAGAAGAACAAAATTGTACAAGCAGTGAGAGAAAAGAAACAAATCACATACAAAGGAAAGCCCATCAGAATCATAGCAGACTACTCAATGCAAACCCTCAAGGCAAGAAGAGCTTGGAGTGATGTATTTCAAGCCCTAAAGGAAAACAGCTGCCAACCCA
This sequence comes from Heterocephalus glaber, assembly GCF_053883595.1. Lineage (NCBI taxonomy): Eukaryota > Metazoa > Chordata > Mammalia > Rodentia > Bathyergidae > Heterocephalus > Heterocephalus glaber. The sequence continues at coordinate 8,070,136 of NW_028258153.1, forward strand.
GATTTATGCACCCTGCAAAACTATCTTTCAAAATTGATGGAGAAATAAGATACTTTCATGATAAAGAGCACTTTAGGAACTTCATGAATACCAAACCAGCACTCCAAAAAATTTTTCACAATATCCTAGAAAAAGACAATGAGGATCACAACCCCAGAAAGCCCAGCAGAATGAATCCATTGGGCATGACAAATTAAATGCACAGGGGGAGAATCCAACAAAAAGAAAAAGTCATGACAATGATAACTCAATATGGATCAGTTACAGCTATCAATGTTAATGGTCTCAATTCACTAATCAAAAGAAATACACTGGCAGAATGGGTCAAGAAGCAAGATCCAACAATATGCTACATACAGGAAACACACTTAATTCAAAAAGAAACTCATAGATTGAAAGTTAAAGGGTAGGAAACAATACTCTGTGTGACAGGAACCCGAAAAAAAGCAGGACTAGCTATCCTCTTTGCAAGATTTCAAACCAACACTGCTTAAGATAGACAAAGAAAGATGCTACATGCTTGTAAAGGGAACAACCCAACAGGAAGAGATGACAATCACAAATATCTATGCGCCAAAGGCTAGTGAGCCCAACTATATAAAACAAATACTAACGGACATGAAAAGTCATATATGCACTAATACAATAGTAGTGGGGGCCCTCAATACCCCACTGTCAAATAGATAGATCAACTAGACAAAAAAATAAGCAATGAAATACTAGAACTCAATCAAACTCTTGAACAAATGAACTTAACAGATGTTTACAGGGTGTTCTGCCCCACAAAATCAGAAACACATTCTTTTCAGCTGCACATGGGTCATTCTCCAAAATAGACCACATACTCACTCATAAAACATGTTTAAGTAAGTGCAAAGGAATTGACATTATCCCCTGTATATTATGAGACCATAGTGCCATGAAATTGGAGATCAACAGCAAAAGAAACTCAAAAAATTTCATAAACACATAGAATTTGAATAGCACACTTCTGAATAACCAATGGGTCATGGAGGAAATTAAAGAAGAAATCAGACTGTTCCTTCAATTAAATGACAATGACAATAAAACATATCAGAATCTATGGGACACAATGAAAGCAGTCTTAAGAGGGAAATGCATAGCAGTGAATACTCATATTAGGAAAACAGAAAGAGCCCAATTAAACAACCTGATGCTGAACCTCAAGCTTCTAGAAAAAGAAGAGCAGGACAACCCCAAAGCTCATACAAGGGAGGAAATTATAAAGATCAGAGCAGAAATCAATTCAATGGACACTAAGAGAACAATACAAAAAATCAATGAAGCCCAGAGTTGGTTCTTTGAAAAGAATAAATAAAATTGACAAACCCTTAGCCAACCTTATCAGAAAAAGGAAAGAAAAGGCCCAAATCCATGCAATTAGGAATGAAAAGGGTGAAATCACAACAGATCCAGCAGAAATCCACAGGATCATCAATACCTACTTCCAGAACCTATATGCCAATAAGATGGAAAACACAGGGGAAATGGACAGATTCCTAGATACATATGAATTACCAAAGTTGAACAAAGAAGACCTAAAAATTCTAAACGACCTAATATCAACCAATGAAATTGAAAATGTAATTAAAAACTTATCACTAAGAAAAGCCCAGGTCCTGATGGCTTCACTGCTGAATTCTACAAGACATTTAGAGAGGAACTACTGCCATTACTGTTTAAACTCTTCAATGAAATTGAAAGGGAAGCAATACTCCCAAATTCATTCCTGGAAGCAATTATCACCTTGATCCCCAAAGCAGAGAAAGACCCAACTGAAAAAGAGAACTATAGGCCAATCTCACTAATGAACATAGATGCAAAAATCTTAATAAGATACTGGCAAACAGAATCCAGAAGATCATCAAGAAGATCATACACCCTGACCAAGTGGGATTCATCTCAGGGATGCAGGGATGGTTCAATATACGAAAATCAATTAATGTAATATACCATATCAATAGAGCCAAGGACAAAAACCATGATTATCTCCATAGACGCAGAAAAAGCATTTGACAAAATCCAACACATATTTACGATAAAAACCCTACAAAAAATTGGAATAGATGGTCTCTACCTCAATCTGATAAAAGCCTTCTATGAAAAACCAACAGCCAATATGATACTAAATGGTCAAAAACTGAAATCCTTCACACTAAAATCAGGAACAAGACAAAGATGTCCACTATCACAACTCCTGTTCAATACAGTTTTGGAAACATTAGCTATGGCAATTAGGCAAGAGAAAGAAATAAAAGGAATAAAGATAGAAAACAAAGAAGTCAAATTGTCATTATTTGCAGATGACATGATACTCTATATAGAAGACCCCAAGAACTCCACCAAAAGTCTTCTAGACTTAATAACCAAATTCAGTAGAGTAGCTGGATATAAGGTCAACACTCAGAAATCAATAGCTTTCCTCTATACAAACAACAGACTCACTGAGAGAGAAATAGGGCAAACAATTCCTTTCACAATAGCATCCAAAAAACTGAAAGACCTAGGAATCAACCCAACAAAAGAAATCAAAGACTTCTTCTCTGAAAACTATAGCACTGTGAAAAGAGAGATTGAAGATGATATCAGAAAATGGAAAGACATCCCTTGCTCCTGGGTAGGAAGGATCAACATAGTGAAAATGGCCATATTTCCAAAACTGCTGTATAGATTCAACGCAACCCCAATTGAGACCCCCAACAGCTTACTTCATAGACCTTGAGAAAACAATCCAAGAATTCATTTAGAACAAGAAGAGACCCAGAATAGCAAAAGAAATTCTAGGTAACATAGACATACCAGGGGGTATCACAACCTCCAACTTGAAACTATACTACAAAGCTACTGTGGTAAAAACACCATGGTACTGGCAAAGAAACAGACCGGTGGACCAGTGGAACAGACTAGAAGATGCAGAAACAACCCCAGACACACTCAGCCATCTCACCTTCGATAAAGGAGCCAAACACCCTCACTGGAGGAAAGATAGCCTCTTTAATAAATGGTGCTGGAAAAATTGGGTTTCAACTTGCCCAAGATTAAAACTCTTCCTATTTCTCTCACCATGCACTAAATAAATGGATTAAAGATCTAAATATTGAAATAGAAATGCTGAACTGACTGAAACAGAGGTTAGGTAGAACTCTTGAAGACATTCGTGTAGGAAAAGATTTTATGAACAAAACCTAAGTTGTCTGTGAACTAGCACAAACAATCAACAAGTGGGATCTCTTCTTATTAAAAAGATTCTGCATAGCAAGAGAAACCACCAACAGAGTGAAGAGACAACCCACAATGTGGGAAAATATTTTCACCAGCTGTCCCTCAAAGGTCTACTATCTAGAATCTATAAAGAACTTAAAAAAATCAGACCTCCCAAATTTAAAGACCCAATCCAAAAATGGGCATCTGAAATGAACAGACATTTCTCACACAAAGAAGTAGAAATAGCAAATAAATACATGAAAAAATGTTCAACGACACTGGTCATTCGAGAGATGCAAATGAAAACAACGCTGACATTCCACCTCACTCCAGAAAGAATGGCTGCTATCATGAAATCAACCAATAACAAATGCTGGCAGGGCTGTGGGGAAAGAGGAACCCTGCTCCACTGCTGGTGGGAGTGTAGACTGGTGCAAGCACTGTGGAAATCAGTATGGAGATACCTCAAAGAACTAGGACTGGAAGTCCCATTTGACCCCACTATTCCACTGCTGGGGATCTTCCCCAAAGGATTAAAAGAATCATACCACGGTGATATATGTGTACCCATGTCCATAGCAGTACAATTTGTGATAGCTAAAACTTAGAAGCAGCCCAATTTCCCACCAACTGGAGGCTGGATAAAGAAAATGTGTTTTTTTAATAAAATGGAGTACTACTCAGCCATAAAAAATGAGAAATTACAGACATTTATAGCTAAATGGATGCACATTGAGGCGATACTCATAAGTGAAATAAATAGGACACAGATGTATGAATATCGAGTAGTTTCTCTGGTGTGAGAAACTGAAAGTTTAAATAAGGTCTAAAAGGTGTAATAGATAATGTGAAATAGGAAGAAAGGGGGCAAAGGGGAAGGGGACGGGGAAGTGGGAGGGGTAGGGGAAAGGAAAGAAGGGAATGGGATTAATATGAGAAAATGGAAAAATGGAAACAAAGTCTTTGTAAATAGGGAGGGATGGAGGGGTTGAAGGGAGGGCAGGGAAAGGGAGAAAAATAAGAACCAAGAGAGATTATGTGAAGGTGCAAATTTCCAATGATGACTGTCATTATATTGTATACCTAAAATGTACCAATAACATAAAATTTTTTTAAAGATATATTATGCAAAGGTACAAATGTCCAATGATGAATGTCATTATATTGTATACCTAAAATGTACCAATAAAATTTTTTTAGAAAAACATTCTAACAAACAAACAAAAAAAGATTGTATTGTCCAAGAAATGTGAAATCCCTCACACAATGTACACAGTACTAATTTTTTTCTCATTTCTCCTCTGACTCAACGGTCAGAAAATACTTAGCATAGGATGCTATTGACTCTCTAGATCAGTTTAGGACTGAACTCTTCTTTTGTTCAGTACTGCCTTCCACGCAGCCTGGCATGGGGTCCCTCTGGGCTCCCCCAACACACTGTGGCTATTCCAATGGTTGCACTTTCCTTATTCATTTAAAGTTACCTGTTGATGTTTCTCCCACTCAAGCGTAGTTCTAGAGAATAAGAATTGAGACTAATTCTGAATGTCTGTTTTTGTTTCTTTAGCATCTATCTGACATATGAGAGTTAGGTGATAATTATGGCAGGAGAGAAGGGACGAAGAGGAGGGACGGAGGAAGGGAGGGAGAAAGAACTGTGTTTTTCCACAGATAAGATCTCCTCAACATCTAGGTATTTCTACTCTTAATTCTTAGAAGTAAAAGGAACCCTCAGATTTGGAGATCTAAGCCAGATATCCTCACCTGGCCTACAAAGGAGTATCTAGATCTAAGTCAAGCCCACACAACCAATTTCCATCTTACTAGAGATCCAAGATGGCTTTTCTGTGGCTTCTCACAGTCTGGAGACAAGTGACATCTGAACTTCCAGGAGGAAAATGGGGGAAGTAGAAAGCTGGGGAAAGGAAGCGGTTGTGGAGGAACTCATGAGAGGGGACTGGGGGAAGTTGAATTCATTAGAACCATACTCTTTGGAGCTAGCAGGCAGGCCAAGTGCTGGTTTGGAAATTGAGTTTAGAGGTCTTTGGGTTCATGGGGTTTACTTCCTTTTAAAGGCCACATTGGTAGTTGTCAGTTATGAAAGTATCTTTGGAACAGGAAGCTCTGGAGAATTTAAGAGGCAGCCATGGTTTTTACTTTCCTACTTGCACAAGATGTCGGTTGATGTACTACGATGCAACAGGGTTTGCTATTTCAGAAAGGCAATAGACAGGACAAAATCACCTCTGTGCCAGCAGAGGAGATGGGAGGAAAGGAAGTGGGAATGTTAAAGCCCATGGGCAAGACTGTTTAGTTTCCATAATCGCATCCCAGATGGCAGGAAGGTGCACACACCCCCAACAAAATCCCTCAAGGAATGGGTGAGTGACACCATCTCCTCTTACCCCACCCACTTCCTTGTGCTAGTGCCCAGGAAATGGCGTCATGGAAGACAGATCAATGCCCTCATGTCTGCAGCCTTGGGACTTTCCTAAATGGAGAGAGAATTTGTGTTTGGGGAATTTTTTAAAATCTTTGTGTTGGATGTCTTCCCCACGTCCAGCTTCCAGGCTGGAGCAGTGGATGAATGAATGTCAGAACTTGCTGAAAATAGGGGAATAGATTTCATGACCCTAAAAGGACCCCATCAGCAGAAGGACTCAGAAAAAGAAAATAAACAAAGGAGGCAAACGATACAAGAGTCAGTGGGTGGCAGAAGCCAGGAGTTAGAGCTGATCTGAAGTTCATGCAAGGACGTTTGAAAGAAGTGGGAAGTGATTATGTGACCCTAGTGATTCACTCACTCATTCCCTAAGCAAATATTTACAGAAGTCCTACTACCTGCCAGGCATTGTGCTGGGCCCTGCTCCCAGGGAGCTGGAGAAACAAGGAAACAGACACCTTTACATAGGGCCAGCCGATGTCACACTTGCTTCTAAGTATTATGTATTTAATCCTCTCAACAAGCCTTTATTCATATTACTCTCATTTTACAAATGAGAAAACTGAGGCACTTTCCCTGTGTCATCCAGGTATAAATGCTACAGCTGGAGTCAGAACCCTGAGTTCTTAATATATTGTACTAAGAGGCAGTATTAGTGCAGTGGTCATGTTCACAAGGAAAGGACCAGGAACTAGGATGACAGGAGGAGGCTCAGTGTCTCTCACATTGTCAAAGCTGAGTTCTGAAGGATAGTGAGCAACTCATAAGAGAAAATCATTAAAGCTTAAGCTAAGGGAGAGAAAATGAACTAAAGTTCTCTCTGTCTTTCCTCTTTCACCCATACACACACACACACACACACACACACACACACACACACACACACAAACCCATATTCTATTGGTTATGGTTCTCTGGAGAACCCTAATACACGTGTCAAGAACACAATATAATTCATGTACCTTACAATTCTATGGGGGCTCTGAATGGACAACCAATCGCATTAAATAAGTGCCTTTCATACAAAGTGAACCCGAGAGTTGGAGGACCCTGGGAAGGCCCCGTGCATCTTCTCAGCTTTGCCTTTATCTGGAAACTTCAGGCTTCAGAACCTGAATTTTTCTTTATCTGTTTTGTTTTGTGTTTTGGTAGTACTGGGGATTGAACCCAGGGCCTTTGCACTGAGCTATATCCTCAGCCCTTTTAATTCTGTCTTTTTTGTTTTTAAGAGCCTTGCTACATTGCTAAATTGCCCAGGCTGGGCTTGAACTTGTGCTCTCTTGCCTCAGGCTCCCAGACTGCTGAGATTATAGGGCATGTGCTACTAATCCCAGCCTATGGAAGCTATTTTCCAGTGTCTTTTTCTGACTCTAGGTGGGAAGGAGAGAGGAGGCAAAAGGAAAATACCATCTATAAGCCCCAGAGCAGCAAATGTATATGTGGCCATTGCTTTCGCACTCAATTGTTCTTTGTAATTAATATTCCAGGGGAGTAATTATGTGGTTAATTGCTCTGGTACAAACAAGGCCTAGGTCTACACTAAGGCAGGAAACCAGTGGCAACTTGTGCACAAACAGGGAGCAGTGACTTCTAGAGGTCAGCTCATCCCATTCTTGTCTTTCTTCAACCACTCAACAAACACGTTCTCAGGAATTTGCCACCGTAGAAGAAACAGGAATGTGCTTTACCCAGAGATGAGTTTTATTTGGCCAGCGTGCCATTTTTTAAAATTAGGAAATTTCAAATTAAAATCCAGATTCTGGCTTCTCTGCAAAAATTAGCATCAAGCACATTCTGCCCACATTTTTGTACGGCAGTAACAAGTCAGAACTAAGTCAACAAGGCCAGACTTTAACTCTGCTCATACTACCGTCTCCTGTGATCACACAGTGGCCACGTCTGTTGTCTGCTGTGTGTCTCCTGGGCACCTTGAACGTCACTGTCCTAGACTATGATCTTGGGAAGGAAGACTTTGCTTATTCATCTGAGGGTGCCCCATGGGTCTCCTCACTGTGCCTGGCGGCTCACTCAAAACTATTCTCCTACGTGGGTGAGACACAGCTTCAGCTAACTCTAGCTGCGGTGACAATTTGACTTCTGTAGTGGCAGGCAGGGTCACTGTCTGCCAGCAAGAAGGGAGTGGAGGTAGGGCCAAGGGAAAAATCCAGTCTCATTCCCAGAGCAAAGCCTTGGGGAGGGGGCGTGTCAAGGCCAAGAATGCTGCCTGGACAATTTCAGATGACAGCTTGGGCGTGCCTGGAGACAGGACAGGGTGGATGGATGTGCTGTGCCCTAGGACACATTTAAAGTCACAGGGGCTGAGCAGAAAATACCTACGGTACTGTCAGCCCTCCAAAGGCTAAGTCCCAGGTTGGTGGGCAGGAGGGAAATGAAGCCATCACATCTCACCTAGAAAAGAAGAGACACTGCAGTTGGAGAAACTGACTAAATACTAGTTGTTTTCCACCCCAGCTTTTGGGCTCCCTTAGATCTCCAGCTGTAGCCTCCCTTCTTATTCTTACAATGGTTTCTACAAGCAGTTTCAGAAGAGCGCCTAAAAACTAAGTGCCCCTTCCTCAATTAGGCTGCCTTAGCTTTCCACCTTGTCTCTGTCCTGTCTTCCCCTGGCCTCAGCCTGTCTGCATCCCATCCTCTCCTCCAAACACATTCCATGTGCCACCTGCCCTGGGGCCCCCACCTGATAGCATCCCTTCTTTGCATTGCAAGGTCCACACAGAAAGTCTCAAGCTAGGGACTGTGCACTGAGTGTATTTAGACACAGCCCTGGGGCCTTGTTTGGGTCAAAGCAAAGAGTCCCTTGGACTCTCAGCCAACTGAGGCCACAGGAGAAACGACTTGCCCATGGTCTCAGTGGTAGTGGCAGAGGCAAAATCTAAACCCAGGCCCTGGAATTTTTTGTAATTCTTGCCACATTTTAAAGTGCAGCCCCAGTGTCTGGGGAGCTGTGGCAAGTCCTATGCCAGTACCACCTACCTGAGTGACTTTGGAAAAATGACCTAATCTCCCTGCACCTCCCCTTCTGGCCTGTACCATGTGGATAATAACAAGACCTCTGTCCAAGTGCTATTGTGTGTATTAAAGCAAAGAACCCATTTATGGAGCTTTTTACTGCTGCCAAATGCTGAGCTGCTAAGAGAACTGAGTGAAGAGAGATTGTGTAAAAGTGCTTCGCAAAATGCTCTTATTCAACTGAGGGGCACAATTACTCCCCAGGTTCCCCAAATGTTTTGGAACTGTCCAAAATGATAAGTCACTAGCCACTGTGGCTATGTAAATTTTAATTACGTGAAATTAAACAAAATTTAGAGTTCAGTTCTTCAGTTGCCCTAGCTGCATTCCAAATGCTGGGTAGCCACCCGCAGCTAGTGGCTCCCATTTATAATGTGCAAAAACAGACCATGTCTGCCAAGGTAGAGCATTCTATCCACTGGTGTTTGAGAAACTGGCAAGGACCTGGGAGTCTAGAGGAGCTCTGGAAAAGAAGTAGCTTCTCTTTGGGCTCTTTGGAACAATCCCCTTTCTTTTCCTTTCCTCCTGAGCCTTTGATCTGAATTAGGAACAGTTTAATTCCGGAGGGACAAATCTGGGAAGTATTCTGATTGCAGTCTATTCTTGTAGGGTAAGGCTAAAGGAGGAAGGAGGCAGTTGGTCTCTTCTCCCAGCCAGGGTTCTGATGAGCAGTTTCCAGAAGGAAGAGAGAAGGAGATGGGACAAAGGCACTGATACATCCCCTTCCAATGTGAGAGGGACAGGTGTGCAGGGCAGAGGCCATCTTGACTTTCTTTGGAGCACTGGAGATTTTCACCGTGGCCTTTCCAGGGAAGATAGTCTATGTGAGACCTCACTCACACTGGCCCATGCCTCAAGATCTAGCATTGCTTTCGGACCACCAAGGTCCACGGGTGTTAGGCTGAGATCAGCAGGATTAGAAGGAAGTGCCTCCTTCAGTTAGGGCTCTCTAGTCAGAAAAATACAATGCCCAGAACCTTCCCACATTAACACCGTGGCTACATTATGGTTCTAACTTTGGCTAAGAGAAAATAAGGGGGGGAGAGAGAGAGAGAGAGAGAGAGAGAGAGAGAGAGAGAGATTGAGATTGAGAGAAAGAAGAAGGGGGGAGGAGGAGGAGGAGGAAGAGGAGGAGGAGGAGGAGGAGGAGGAGGAGGAGGAGGAGGAGGAGGAGGAAGAAGAAGAAGAAGAAGAAGAAGAAGAAGAAGAAGAAGAAGAAGAAGGAGGAGGAGGAGAAGGAGAAGGAGAAGGAGAAGGAGAAGAGAAGGAGGAGGAGGAAGAAAGAAGAGGAGGAGAAGGAGGAGGAAGAAGAGGAGAGGAAAAGTAGGAGAAAGGAGCTAGGAAGAGGAAGGAAAGAAGAAAGAACCAAGAAGTTCACTGAATCATGAAGAGACACCGGGAAGAAAGGGAGAGCAGAGCCTTCGGAACAGAATGCCCCAAGATGAAGCAGGGGACAAGATTGTGGTTCTGGCCACCTGCTCCTCTCCCAGTTCAGCTCCTGGCGGCAGCTCATCAGTAGGACCCAGCGCTGACCAGATGAGAAAGCTCTGGGAAGGGGCAGAGGGAGGGGAGATTTCCTTCCTCCCTCAGACTTTGGAATAAGGCAAAATCAGGAGCCTCTCCCATGGCCTCACCAATGCCCTTATGTCCTGCTTTGCCACTGAGGTCTTTCTGTTCTTCAGTGGTCACATTATGTATAGGAATGATTTCTTCTCCAATCCCTCTCAGCTGTAAAATTCAGTTTTGTGCTTTTACCAATAAGGAAATTGAAAACCAGAAAAAGAAGCTGGCCAGATGAAGGACACTTGGCCCAGAGGGATCAGGCCAAGGAATTGGGAATCTGGATTCCAGGCCCTCTGTTTCTCCTCTGTTGTCCCCACTGCCCCCTCCCCATACTCTGCACTAAATGGGGGACAGATGAAGTTAACAGTTCCATACTCGGCAGCAGAATCCAATAAGATCTCCACCATCTCTTCTTGGCATTCTGTATCTTCTCTGTTAGAAGTGGACATTTCTGATTTTTCACTCTTTTTTCTTTTAAACCACTCAAAACTGATCTTTGGGATACCCCTTTCCCAGGACTATTTTAGGGCTAAGGGGAGGTTAATGTCTGGAGGTTTCACAATGGTCATAGAATACACAGATGTATGTGTACAAGGTCCTAGGGACTGTCAATGACCCCCCTCCATTCACCACAACCTTCACCATCCTGTCAGAGATTTGCTAATGAAAAAAATTTCATAGGACCTTCAATGTTCCTAGAAGTGGCAGAGGCTGCAGGCAAGTGAAATGGGAAGGCACCACTTCCAATTTCCAAACAAACAAATTCACAACTCAATTGTGCTGCCTGGATAGTTCCAAATTCTGCCTGCTAAGCCTGATTTCCCTCCTACTTTTCCTTTTATCAAAAAAAAAAAAAAGGCCATCTGCCATCCATGTAGGAGGACGGAGATGGCCAGAGGGCCATGCAGATCCTACGTGATGCCAGGCACAGAGTGCTTGCCTCTGCCAAGAAGCCCCCACCGTCCAATCCTACAAAATGCCTGGAAGTTTCCAGTTACTCTTCCGCAGGGGTTTTCTGCTTCTTCTCAGAAGAAAATTAGTTTACAAGGGTAGATGCAAAGCGCACACAGCTAGGAGCAAGAGGTCATGATGTGGGATTAGTTTAGCTAAAAGGCCTGCAAGAAAATCCCATGGCAACATTTTCCTTGAGAAAGTCTGGATTTTGCATGGCTTCTAGTCCCTGTTGACTAGAAATTCAGAAAGTTAGATTTTCACATGAAGGTGCTTTGTACTGCCTCCCACACCCACTGGATCATCAGAAAATCTAGTAATGTGACTTAACATCAACAACCTAGGTTTACAACAACATGGTTAGAGTGTAACACAGACTTATTTTGCTTAGTTTGCATGTGAGCTCTAGGAAACCATGAGAGATAGGTATGCCAGTCCCCCTGACTTAAAGAGTTAGCTAATTCTTGAAGGTAAAGATTGCTTTAGCACAGAAATCTACAAACTCACAAAGGAAATATCTGGCTGAAAGTAAATCACCCTAGTAGTGCTGATGATAGACTTATGAACCACCTGTTGGTGATATTAAACCCTAAGGCTCATGGGTGTTACAGAGATGGCTACTAGTTTTAGCATTTTACTTGGTTGGGTCCCGTGGTCTCTGGACCCAGATTGTCTGGATTTGAATACTGGTTCTTCATTTTGCAGCAGGCAAGTTACTTAACCTCTTTGTGCCTTGGTTTCTTATTTTATAAAATGAGCATAATTACAGTACTTATATCATAGGGTTGCTAAAAATATTTAGCAAGTTAGTGCGTGTAAAGCTTTTAGAATGAGCAATTAACAGCTGTCACATTTGCCGTTGGCTATACCTAGATACCCCTTCCAGGAACAGGTGTCACCCTTCTTATTATGCCTGATGCAGAATGCTGTCCTATGTCTCCAAACAAGAACACTGGACTCCTTTTCCAGAACTTGCAGTCCTGCCTCCTAAGGCCTGGTTAAAATAAGAACTTCAATACCAGGAGCTCAATTGCCAGGACCTCAGGCAGCAGACAATAAAGTTGAGGCTCATCCCTATAGCCCCCATAGAGCAAGAAAGACCTCCAAATTCACAGCTCCCACATGAAAATGTCACATGGCTGAAAAGGATCTGTGGTTGATTAAAGCTGATATCAATTGAGAGGAGATTTATTTCCCCTCCCCTTGAATCTGGACTGGTCTTCATACCTTGTGTGACTAACAGAATGTGGCAGAAGTGACTCTCTGGGACTTTGAAGGCCAGGTCTTTAGAAGCCATGCATCTTCCTCCTCAGACTCTCGGAACTCTGTCTCTTAGAGCCTCATATAAGAAGGTCAGCTGTCCCTTGGCAGAGATCACAGTCAATGCTGAGACTATGTGGAGAGGAAGAGGAGCCCAGCTGAGCCCAGCCTTCCTGCCATCCCCACCAAGCCACAAAAGATGTGAATAGTTAGTTATGTGTGGTGGATGCTCCAGACCAGTCCACCTGCCAGATAAATGCCACTGAGTGACCCTAGTTCCCACATATAGAGCCAAAGAGTCATGAGATTGAGACTTGTCCAAAAAATTTAACCCATAATAGAAAAAAGTATGACAAAATTTTTCTTATAAACCATCAAGTTTTGGGACAGTTTGTCACATAGCAATAGATAATGATACCTCTATTGGTTCCAACTATAGCTAACAGCTGCTAAGTCAGATGTGTCCAAAGCAGTCTATGAGTTGGTTCAAGGGACACTAGTAAAATCTGCCCTGGGTCCTTTTCCTTGGGAGGTCACTCCTCCCTTGTCCTCTCATAATGTTGTTCAGCCTTATGATTTGTGGCAGAAAAGGCTACTCATTCAACAAACTTCTTTTCTCTCCTCCTAAGCTCACAACCAGACTATATTCCCCAACACCATGACAGTCTTTTTGTGTGACTGAGTTTTCACTAATGAGATGTGGACTTGGTCTATGAAAAAGAAGCCCTGTGTCATGACCCAGTTTCCCTTGCCCTGTCTGTTGGCTAAGCAGTGATGGTCTTGCTGACCTTAGAAATCATATGTGGAAGATGGCAGGGCCTTAACCAGAATATTCTCCTGGTTGGACTTTATGTGACTGAAAGGTAAACATCTATTGTGCTGGATCTTAAGGTTGGTAGGGCTACTTGTTACAGCAGCTAGGGCTACCTTACTAGTCCACTGTGGCAAGTAACTCTGTCCTGGGCAATCCGAGAAATTCCCTGGTCTGGCCACTGAGATTATTCCCAGGCTAAATTCAAAGAGTCACTTCCTGAAATGTGGTAAGAAGTCTTTCTCTGAAACCCATAGGCATTAATGAACTCCTAGATTCAGCTATCCCTAAAGCTAGACAACTCCTTGGACTATGTCATAACATAAGTCAACAGATTCCTTCTGGGCAAAAAGTTATTGGCATTATAGTTATATCCTTTACTATGGAAAAAGTCCTAACTAACCCTGAAGAATTATCTTAGATTTAGGAAGAGTCATTGGCAGCTAATAGATCCTGAGTCCTGTGTTCATACTGGGCTCAAACACTCAGAGCTCCTATAACATTTGGCCTTGATAATTAGTCAGAAGGATCTTGTATTTGATTTTAAAGTCACTTTACTACAATTCTCACACCGGCTAGATAGATAGCTCTAATCTAAGAAATGAAGCCTGGATAAAGGACAAGAGTCAGTTCTGCCTCTCTGGGTAAAACAAAAGTATTTGCCCCCAATATCTGTCCTTTTGGGAATTTCAAATAATATGAGAAGCATTCCAACTCCAAAACTTGGTGGTATTCTAAAATCTTAGGGATGGTGTCTGGGAGGTGGAGGGGGACAGATAGCAACACATGAGTAAGTGAGGAGACCAAGGATTAAGGAGAAGGTATAAATCTTAGGTTAAAATTCCATTTCTTGAGTGGAATGCCTGAATACTAATATGCCACACACTGGTCCTTTGGAATTTGGTTTTGCCCTTTTTTATCATCCCAACTTTTTATATATTCCCATTGTAGTGGGTTGTATTGTATCTTACCCCCAAAATTATCTTCAAATCTTAACCCCTAGTGCTTGTGAATATAACTTTTTTTGAAAACGGGATATTTGCAGATGTAATTAATATCAAATAATGTAATTCTGGATTAGAGTCACCTGTAATCCCATGACTGATGACTTCATAAGAAAAAGGAGAGGAAGATGTAGATGCAGAGTCAGAGAGGAGACAGAAGGAGGAAGTCCTTGTGATCACAAAAGCAGAGGCTGGAATGCTGTTCCTCCAAGCCAAAAGGCACCAAGAATTGTCAGAAGCCACAAAAAGCTAGGAAAGGATAAGGGAAGATTCTTCCCTAGAGCCTTCAGAGAAGCTCGGTCCTGTCAACACTTCAAATTCAGACTTCTGGCCTCCAAAGCTGTGAGAGAATAACTATCACTTTTTGCTAATTCAGAGATAATTTGTTATGGCAGCCCCAGGCAACTAATATACCTGTGGTTCTCATGTAGGTAAAAATGTTCCTTTTAGTGACTGAGCCAAAAAGAGGCACCCACAGTAGTCCATTCAGTCATGAGCTAGAGAAAAACAAGCCCATCCAACTGGCCAGTGATACTATTATAGATAGATAAGCTGGGCTGAAATATTATAGGCAGTCAGATAGGGCTAAGTCCTGGAGAGGGCCAGGACAAAGGTAAAACACACCACAGCTGCACATCGGCTAAAAACCAGGCCTCAAGATGGAGACAAGATGACCAGACCCACCTACTTCTTCAAAGAACTGGGCTTTGTGAAGTCTACACAGGCATCAACCACCCCGGGGGTGACCAGAGAGCTCTGGACCCACCACCTCCTAGGAAAATCCTTGTTCTTTCCATCCACACTTGTTATGTGACTTGCTTTCCAATTGGACCGCCATTATCTAAGTGACTATACTTGTAACCTTATTGGATGTTCATGGCTGTGGCCCACATGATACCCACATGGGTTTCACCCTATAAAACTTCTCTATAAAGTGGGGCCCTTGGTTACCCACTCAGGACTCCTCCTGACCCTCAGAAGCTTTCCTATCCATAAATATCTTCCTACTTTTAACCTCCGTTGTTCCTAAGACTCATTCTTTGGTTTCTAAAAAACAAAAACTCAGCATATCATACAGTTAACAAGTTGAGAAATCATATTTCATATTCCCCACAACAATACCACTCAAAATAAGTGCTTGGAAGAAAGGATGTGTTCCTATTTCTTCCTCTATCTCTCTGCCTGAACTCATGTTCAGATAAGTCTCACAAGTATGTGCCAATCAACAGTGAAAAGATCTCTGCCTGGAAAGATTGTTTCTCCAAATTCCACCATGAAGGAGAGTAGGATGGCTAAGGGTACAAGCATGGGTGCCAGACTTCCCTAGTTCCATGGAGTGACTTTGAGCAAGTTCTCTAAATTGTCTGAGCCTCGCTTTCTTTGTCTGTAAATGGTAAAATCACAGTAGCTCCCTCCTGAAGTTGTTGACGAGCTGCTGTCTATAAAGCACCAGGCTTGGTGCACCGGAAGGCCCAAGGTTAGCTGTGGATTTTATAAGCTGTTGTGAATGACACAGACCCTGGCAGACCAGCACAATGGAAAATTTTAGGCACAACAACTCTGTCTTGGCCTCTGTCCCCATCTCCCCGTTCAGCTTTCTTTTCTCTCTCCTTCCTGTTTTTCTCATACATTCACAATTGCAGATCTTCCCCACCCCAATTCCACCTCTAGTTGTCCAACTAGCTCTCCTCCCTTGCCTAAATGGTCTGGTCTGTTTGTTAGCCTCTCTCTTCCTCACACATGGCCTCACTGAGGATGTCTTCCGCATCATGCCACCTTCCATGGCACCTGCTGCATCAATACAAAACATTATTTATTATGGACCCAGCTGATTTCACTTAAGGGACAAACTCCCACCCTTCACTCTCCTCCTGCTTCCTCGGGCTGAGGTGGAGACATCTGGAAATGAGTTTAATAAGGTGCCTGACAGGCAGCTGGTTCCTGGAGTGTCTCACGGGGGCTCTAGGGAGCCGTTGTGCAGAGGAAGCCGGAAGAAGTCAGGTTGATGGACGGCTGGCCTCAGTGAGAATCCACCCAGCTGCTCCAGGAAGGAGGGGGCCACCTCCCCTGCACTCACAGGGGGCCCCACCTGTAAAGACCAAGAGAGGAAGAGGTGGAGAGGTTACAGAGGAAAGGCTCCTGCATGCCTGCTGTGTCCCCCGTGAGCTATGTGACCCCAGGGAAGACCTCTCCACATTTTGCCCATTCAGAGATGGATTTGACCAGGTGAATTTCCAGGTCCTTTCTTCCCTGAACATTCTAGAATCCTGGGGTGGAGCAAAGCCTGGTCAGGGACAGTCAAGAAGAAAGAGCAGGAAAGACCAGCTGCAGTTTGTACAACCACCACTTGGCAGACCCCTTGGATGTTGTGTGTGATGCACCACTAATATAAATAAAGGGGCTTGCAGGTTAGAAGAAGAGATGGAGCAGGTGTACAAATTGGCCCAATGTCCCACATCAGAGCATGAGCTGTAAGAGTTTCTCCCAGTAAAAAGCCAGTGAATTCCTTACCTAGTGGGAGAGATAAATCTTCCATTGCTGGATATTAAGAGACCCACAAAGTTGAGTATAACTGATATGACCAAGTACTGGGCAATGGCACACCTGCTATATAGCCCTGTAGAAACTGAGCCATAAAGAGCGTAAATTAATGGCTAGGCAGAATGGTTAGTGCATGCCTGTAACCCCACCTGCTTGAGAGACTAAGGCAGAAGGGTCCCAAGTTGAAGGCTAGCCTGGGCCATAGAGGAGACCTTGACTCAAACATTTAAAAACAAATGGAGCTGGGGATATAGTTAGTGTGATGCCCTGGGTTTAATTCTTAGTGCTAAAATACACATACCTCCATATATGTACATACGTACATAATACTGACCCATGCTACAACTTGGATGAACTTGAAATAAGCCACCAAGAGCCACATACTATATGATGCCTTTTATATGAAATATCCAGAAGAAATAACTTAATAGAGAAACCAGGCAGATAGACCAGTGGTTGCCATGGAAGGAGAAAAGAAGGATGAGGGTAGGATTGCTTAATGAATATGGCCTGAAATGACCAAAAAATGTACTGAAACAAGAGGTGGTCCTTATACAGCACTGTACACCACTGTCACTGAGTTGCATACTTTTATTTTAAAGTAAATAAATTTTTAAAAAATGATTTTTCAAAAAGTTATGGAGGAAGAAGAGTGGCTGTGTTTTGGATTACTGGGAAACATCAGTCTTACTGTCCATGGAGGGTGGCAGTGTAGAATCACAGCCATCTGTGCCAGCAACATGGACTCTGGTGCAGACATCCTGAGTTCAAATCCCAGCTCTGCCTCCTGCTAGCTGAATATCTTTGGACTACTTACTCAGGTTTTTGTGCCCCTCTGTTTTTGGTGCTCCTCTGCTTGTGCCTCCTCTGTTTGTTTGTAAGATGAGGATAATATTTTTGTATTGGAGTAGGCCTGATCTATAGTAGGTGGTCAGTAGATCTGAGCCATGCCTGTTCCCAAAGGCTTAGCACTTTGTCACCTTCTGCCACCACCACATTTTAATGTCATGCCATGCGTGTATTTAAACTCAGAGCATGTTTAGGCTTGGAGGTAGATTAATGGGACCACAGGCAACCCTGGGCCTGGGTAATCAAACTCATGTAAGCAAACCTTTCCCAAGCCAGAGCACTGAAGATAGCCCCTAGTTCTAGGAGCAAAGTGAGGCGTGGAAAGAATATAGCACAAAGTAACACCAGAAGAAAAAAGCAGAACTGTGGCCCTACCAAGCTCCAGGAAAGAACTAAGTGTGATCTTCCCACCCTTTCTGGCAATGTGAGACTACAGGGGGTTTCTCCCTTCTACCCCTTCCACCCCCACAGCTGTAGCTGCAGAAGTTGCAAGGAAAATTGGAACTGAATTCTCCCCAACTTCAGGAATTTGCATATGGTTTCCATAAAGGTAGTTAGTATTTTTATTTAATTAGACTTCCTTCTTTACGTCAATAAATGTATTTTATAGGAAATTTTATGTTACAACAAACAACCACTTGCCAGTCGAATCCAGCAGCCACCTGTTTTTGCAAATAGAGATTTATCGTATTGCCCATGGCTATTCTGTTTGTTTGTTTGTTTGTTTGATTTTTGGTACCAGGGATCGAATTCGGGTCCTTGCGCTTGGGAGGCAGGTGCCGGCACCACTGAGCTAAATCCCCGGCCCTAAGAAAGTTTTTTTTTTTTTTTGATACCAGGGATTGAACTCAGGACCTTGTGCTTGCAAAGCAGGTGGCGGAACTACTGAGCTAAATCCCCAGCCCGCCCATGGCTGTTCTTAGGCCACAGCAGCAAAGTGATCAGAACAAATGCCTTATGACCTGCACAGCCAAAAATCTTTACTAACATCTCTTTGCAGAAAAAGTTTCTCTACTCCCACTTACAGGAAGGGAAAAGCACAAATTAATATTTTGCAAAGTGAATATCATTAAATTCCAGATTCTGTTATTGACACTCAAGAAGTATCTGCCCATCCTATCTGTGTATTCATTCTCTGTTGAACACTCACATAAGCCATCCTGTCCTCGGATATGGAGGCAAACAAGGTACAAAATTTCCTGCTTTCATGTGATTCACATTCTGATGGGGAATAAAGGCATTGGAAAATTAAATAGCCATAGTTATCTTTGGCTGTTATGATAACCAAAGATAACAAACCACACAGTTCGGGACTGAGCATTAAGTGGAGATCTTTTCAATTATGAGTCAAGGAAATCCTGTGTAAGAAGGTGAGTGTGGGCACAAACTCCAGCTTTTTTGGCAGAGAGAACGGAAAGTACAAATGCACTGAGGCAACAATGGACTAGATAGGTTTTCTCCTGGACAGCTGGATGCATCCAGATGACCACCATCTCTAATATCATCCTCAACTTTGGCTTGGTTGTGCTGGAATGCATTTTAGAGCCCTGCACATCAGCTTTACGGGTCCTTTGGCCTGGAACTGGGATGAAGCATGACTTTGACCCATCCCTGTGGAGAACCATGAAGTAGGCCCATTTGGGTGCTCTGGAAGCAGATTCTTGGAGAGAATCTGGATGTATGATGTTCACAACACTCACGCAAGAAGAGGGACAGAAGCAGGATATGGCAGAGGTAGAAGCTGAATGTGACAGTGCCAGTGAGGCGCTGGCCACCGCGTAAGGAACTCTGAACTGAACATCATCACTGATCAGCCCCATCCTGGGTCAAGCGGAAACGTCCTGTCCTCAGTAGGTCACTAGAGGTGGACTGCCCTGAGAAGAATGTGACCTTGACAAGGTGGCTCTCAGAAGCTGGGCCTGACCGTGAAGGAGCTGACAGCTGGAGACGTCTGCTGACCACACTCAGAAGCTGGCAGAGGGGTCTGGGCAGCACATCTCCAGGGCACTCTCAGAGAGTTTGACCTTCCTCTAGCTAGTCCTCTGCCTGACTCCCCACCCCTCTGGGCCTCTCCTATTCTTCCTCTGAACCTTATAGCCGGCTGCCCGAAAGGTGACCTGAAAAGTTAAGCTGAGCTACAGCCTCAGCTGGAGTGACTTAATGCAAAGCGTTTTCTTCAAGACTAGCAGACAGGAAGCGATCAGGACCCAATAAGCAAATAAATTGTTCATGAATGTATATAATAAGAAATGATGAATCATTGCTGTGCGCAGCAGGCAGAAATTTGGGAGGTTCTCAGACACTTCGAGACTGGGGTTAAAGACATTTTCTAGCTCTCCTTGAAACACACACCCAAAACACACACCACCTTCTGAAGTGACTCGGAGCCTGGCCCCATCCTGAAACCCTCAGTGAGGCTGGAGCCTCTCTGACCACCAGTGGCTGCTCAGTTCCTGGCTGGTAACCAACTACCACCAGAGGGAGGGAGCCACATTTCAGTTATTCCCTGAAAGTCACTTGTCCCAGTGAGCTCAGAGGAAACCTGCACATTCCCCCAGGAAGTCCTGGGGTGCCTAGAAGTAGAGTCCATGTGCTGGGTCAAGTCTCCTCCAGTCATGTTGGGGTGATGGGGTGGACATGATCTTGTGTTCCCTGCTCTGCCCCCACCTGCCTGGAGAACAGTCACTTCCTCCTTCAGAGGCTGCTGAAAAGAGACACCTGCTAATTACTTCTTGGCTATCAGTCTCGAGGCCTGAGCTCCAAACTGCACCCTTTGGGAAGTAGAAAATGGGTTTGTGAATGTAAAAGCAGTCAAGGTTGGTGGTACAATTCAGGGAGAAGATGTGAGTGGATGGGTTGTGAGTCAGACACTCTGGCCGGTGAGTTTTAAAGAAGTCTTCTGCATCAGTGCCTCTGCAGATGACTTTCTATCCTAGACTCCTCAGAGCCAGAGTCAGGTCCACCAGGAGGTCCTGAGACCCAGCTGCTCAGCCACTCTCAGCATGGGAAGGTGTAGAGCCTGGACATGTGAGCCCCCTATAAAAACAGCCTGCATAATTCCTCCAGCTTCTGCAGATGCACCTGCTCCCCAGGTACATCTGTACACATGGTCTCAGTTGGTCCTCCCAAGCACCCTCAGATGCAGAAAAGGACTGTCACCATCAGAGGCAAGGTGGCCAACCCAAACCCAGATGTGCGGTGTGGTAGGGTGGGAGACAGGCCTCCTGAGAGCATGAACTACCCCCTGACCAAATCATCACAGCAAGAAAAAGAGTACAAGTCATGAGAAAACCTGTGAGGACATATGGCAGCCCTGCCACCAAGAGAGGACGGGATGGTCAAGGTCAAGGTGTAAGGAACCAAAGGACCCAGGCAAGGCTTATGGGGGAGGGGATGAAAGGGCCATCCCTGGAGCAGTGGCGGCTGGTAGGAGGGAAAGGTGGGAGAGAAGAAGCCAGTGTGGAGGGACTGCAAGTACTCTGGTCTGGATATCTAGGGAGAATCTTGGGAAGCGCTGTTCTTGCCAGCGCCTGGAAGGGAGTGGCTGCTTGGGGATGTGTGTGAAGACTTCCATTCCGAAAGGAGACATCTGTCAGTCTCCATCTGCTTCCAGCCAAGTGGAAACAGGAAAGGCTTCAGGATGGCCAGGAGCCCAGGGATCTGAGATGGGAAGTGATAATGTCACGAATCACTTGGGAAGAAGAGAGGAAATGAGCAAACATGATTCTTCTCCAACTCATTACTGGGTATCTCCTTCTCTGATCCTTTGTATCCTCTGTCCCAGTGGCCCAGAGCCAAAAGACTGCTCTTTCCTTCACCTGTGACAGGACAAGACTGGCTGTGGCCTTGAAGGGCTATTGTTTTTCCTAAGATTGTGGAGCATGATGCAATATTAAGGAATAAAGAAGAGGTTGATGTGAAGACCTTAAAGCAAGATGTGGCAGAGAAGCCAAGAAAGCCTCTAGGAGACCATCAAATCTCCCAGCTTCTACCCTGGCTGTCCCTTTGCTGCTCTTTCCTGTCTGTTGTGAACACCTAATTACAATCTTTAGCCTAACAGTGTTCATCCCATTGCAGGGAAGAAGGTCATAGGTTGGTGACACGTTTTTCCTCTCCCCCATCCGTACCAGGAATCTCAGAGCATCAGCCTGACTCTGCAGCTGACCAGCCACCCCAGGAAGTATGGGAGGAACATAGAAAGCCCCCACCCTAAGGTTTCAGATGGCCGTGTCAGGTCAGAAATGCTGAAAGCATTCTTTTGCAGTGGACCTTTAGAGTCCTGTCCACTCTGAGCAACATCCAGACAAGCAATGCAAAGATAAATTTATATCCTCTGGTTTCCACAAACAAATGTATATGGGGACTTACGGTTTAGTTTGCTCCTCTCTTCCTTCTTGCACCCAAGACTTAAAGCAGAAGTGGGCCAGCATCAAGGGAGGGGAGGGGGTCGTCGTATGAGGCCTTCATAGGAGATAATGTCTATGCCTAGTGCACCTCTTCTCATTCCTCCCCGAAGGCCGCCTGTACACCAGCAGTGTCCATCCTCAATCCTCTCACTGTCCCAGGCTTTCCTGGGCTCCGCAGCATGATGTGGTCCTCATGGAGCATGTGGAAAGGGATTCTGTGCTCCAGGAGTAGGCCAGAAAGGAAGTAGGCCAGGAAGGGTGAGAGTTGCTACTCCCTGGTTTCCTCACAGGGTGGGCACACCTCAGAGTACCCCCAGAAGGACTCAGCCCACTCAGGAAACCTGCTCACTAGCAAACACCCTTTACTGACTCTCCTCCCTCCTTATTGTTTTCTCCGTCTTTCCTACGATGTTCTCTGGAGTAACATTGTAAATAAACCCTTTGTGTTAGTCAGTTTTCTCTTTGCTTAGACACAATACCAGACATCTACAATTTAAAGGAGGAGAGGTTTAATTTGGCTTATGGTTTCAGGTGTTTAAGTTTATGGTCAGTTGGCTCTGAGGCAGAAATGTCATGGGGGAAGAGCACGACAAAGCAAAGTTGCTTAGTTCGCAGGAACCAAGAGCAAAGCAGGGAACAGCACCAGAGAGGAAAAGCCAGGGACAAGATAGAGACCCAAAAGTCTCATTTCCACGACACACCCAGAAATGTCCTTTAATCTTCTGGTTATTTCCCAAACCAATCGAGTTGACACAATCAAGCATAATTGGCACATCTTGCACCCTACAGAAGTCCATTTTTCATGACAATAATGAAATTCCTAAGCTAGGTTCTTAGAAGAAAAGAGGTTTCTCTAGCTCACAGTTTGGAAAGTTGCAAGTTCAAAGTCAGGAGGCCTCACTGATTCAGCTTGTGGTGAGGCCTTTATGGCAGATGGCATCAAGGTGTGATTTCTGCACATAGGTGCCTCATCTTAGTGACTTTAGCATCTCCTGATCCAGCACTTGCAAAGACTTAATAGAGCAGTCTCCAGAAAATCTTGGTGGCCTGGAAAACGGTAAGCATGAATCAAGAGAATTTGATGTTGCTTGGAAAGAAATAAACCTTGTCAAACTGCTTTCCAAACCTGAAGCCAGCACACAGCCATGATCGTGGTCCTTCCCTGCACAAGGCACATGGCCCATCTTCTGAGCCTTGAGCTGCCTCCTCCCTGTGCCTCCCTTCCTTTCCTCATTCATCTCTCTCAGTAGTTGAGCTTTCTGCTCATGGCCCACCCCAGCTAGTTGGCCACTAAACCACAGGAGATGAGGAAGAATTCCAGGAGAAACCCACAGCGCACTGGGTGGCCAGACAGTGAGCAGTCCCATCCTCGAGCCGCAGAGGGGAAGTGAGTCCCTGGCATGCAGGCCCAGAGCCCAAGGAGGTGGGGTGACTCTCCTGGATTCTGAAACCCTGTGTATCTTCAGGGAAATTTTATCCATATGTTTCTGATTCATTAACACTTAAGTCATCAAAATGTTATTCAGGAAGAGCTTTTGAAGTTCAAGAACCTTGTAACAGCCTGTTTAATGAGCCTAAAGGGCTTTATACTCTTAGATTTTGAGAAGGAGGTGAGGGGGTTTTTTTCTCTTTTCTCTCCAGAAAAGCAAGTGGTCATATCCTGTTCAGTGATTCAGGCCTATGAAACAAATTTTTGGAAAAGAGCATGAGACAGAAAAACCAAAGTTTTTGTATTAGGCTTGGATCTGCCTTGACTAGTGTGATCACCCCTAGATTGTTCGTGCTCTCGGAGCTTATGCTGTCATCCTGTGTCAACCCTCAGGTGGCATGGAAAGATGCCCAAAGCAAAGGATGCTCACACCACAAAGCTCCTTCAACCCCCCGGCCCCTCTTGAGTACTGGGAATTAAACCCAAGGTCTTTGCACTGAGCTAGATTCCCTAGCCTTCTTTTATTTTTCAATTTTTAAACAGACTCTTGCTGAGTCACTAAATTGCCCATGCTAGTTTTAAACTTGCGATGCTCTTGAGTCAGCCTACCAGAATGCTGGGGTTAAAGGCACACACTGCCATGCGTGGCTCATTCTGAAATGTATTTGTTTGTGGCCATCCCCTCACCATCCATGCCTTGTCCAGGCTTCAATAAAGTAAACCCTGTTGTTAAGGAGAATCTTCAAGATGAAGAGAACCCCCAAGAGAAGTGTGAATGTGGCAGGGCCCAAAGTCAACTACTTAATGGATGTTAAGTCTTACTCCTGAGAATCAGCTGTACCTCAGCAGAGGTGAAAACAGGGAACTGTTGCATAAAACGAGCAGCAGGAAAAACTGAACATAAAGAGCAAGAGATAACAGATTGATAACTGACAACAGTGTGGAAACTTCCTGCACATCCTAAATGAAAAGGGGGTCAGACTCACCTTCTCATTGCATCTCTGACCTACTAAATTGCCAATTAGCTGCCCTTCCCAGAGGCATAGGAATGGGCAAGATGACCTTCAGAGAACTCTTGCTCACCCCAGGGCTTTTCCAACTCTCCCAGCTTAGCTCAGCAGCGTCCACTAAAAACAGAGGGCTATTATGTCATTCTTCCCTTAAGACCACAGACTCCCAGGGATGAAAAGGTCAGATGCTTCCAGTGCCCTCTGGGACAGCCCACAGATGCTAGTGCTTTGTCATTCAGGGAGAGGACAAAGCCAAAGGAGTAACCATCAGGTCTCCCAGCTGGCAAACCTAGCCCCTGCCTTTCTCTCTCATCCAGCCAGGGTGACACTGGGCTATTTTGATAGTTCTGGCACCTGAGCAAAAAGTGGAAGAACCAAGAGTTGTATGTGGCAGCTTATATAATGAGATAATGTCACGTACTTTTGGTGGGAATGAGGAAACTGAAGTCATCTGTGTGCAAGTGGATATTCATGTCTGTAGATCCCAGATACAAAGAAGGTTGTTGCTTGCTGAATACCTAAGTCTACCAATCTTCACTGCAAAGGTGGGGTCCAGTCTTGTACCACTTTTTCCTCCCATCCCAAGGTTCCAGTTTATGGATGAAACAAGTCTTGTGGCTATCAACATCTTTATTAAATGCCTGGGGAGGTAGAGAGAAGGTGCCTCAGTCTTTTTGCAATGTAATCTTGGCAGTGATATCTCATGGCTTCTGCTGTACTCTGCTTCACTAGAACCAGGTTGAAAGTAGGCTCAGCTGACCCTCAAAGTTGTCACATTTTGACCCACAAAGTGGATCACACAAGGGTGTAATATGGGGTGGGAGTCAGCAGGAACCATCTTGAGGCTTCCTTCAACAACCTACTGGCTTGGAAATCAGAAGATGTGCATTCTAGCAGCCTACTTTCTGGGCATAAGGCTCAGGCCAATGCTTTTCATGTCTCCAGGATTTCCATTTTGTCTACAAAGTGAATGCATTAAGATGATTTCCCAGTTAATAAGAGCCATAACCCAGTGCCCTTGGAGACTGAATGACAAAGTCAGTCATGAAAAAAAAAAGCTCATAGAGAGTCAACCATCCTTGCATCCTTATAGGGAAACCTTCTTAGCCCCTACCCTTAGACCTCCTGCTGAAATAGCCCTCCTGAGGAGGACACCAATAACATGCATGTAATACTTTAATTTGTCTTCCTGGAGTCTAACTTTCTATCTGTTCCAATGAAGCTTTGTCACTTTTTATCTGTGCCTTAGGTCGCTGGCACCAGAGAACAGCTTTTTCAGGCTTATCTCTCTAATAATTTTTATGCAACTTGAACAAGGAACACCTGCCCCCTAGGAACCTGGGTGACACATGACTTCCCATTAACAAGCCAGATCACTGGTGCCTAAATCAGACATGAGGAGGTGATGTTTGACCACCCTTTTCCACATGACACATTTTCTAATTGACTTGTCCATTGAGCTTTTTTTAAAAAAAAACCAAGAACCATAAATTAAAAATGATAGTAAAGAAACAGAATATGACATGGAATTAAGACAAGAGAGGAGAAGGAGTCTATACGAAATTAAATTTAACGCTACTAGCATTTAGCACATGATCTCATTGTCTCTTACTAGCAGACCTCTGTGAAGCTCATTATCCCCATGGTGTAAAGGAGGGGATTTGGGCTCATGCCCACACAGCTAGTATGTATCAGAGTCAAGACCAATCCCAGGTCTGTTTCACATTAAGCCAAGACCCACTCTTAAGCCTGGCTTCACCATACTTTTGATTAGTTTTGAGTAAAACAAACCTTGCTTTAACCAGTAAAAGAGAGCCTCGTCAGAATTCTATAAGGGTTGAATCAACAAAGGCCACCAGGGGGCCTTCCTTTACCCCAACGTCTGGTCAGTTATCCTCCTGAGGGCTTTATGAAAACAGACTTCCTTAGGACTATGGATATCATCGGGGAAAGATCAGGGGTAAGAACGTTTGGATCCCAGCGGTTGCTGGGACTCAGCTCTTCAATCAGCGAGTGGGTCAGTCTCAGCCCTAGTCTTTCTCCCCCCGACCGTGTCCTGGGGAAGAAGGCAGTCGGACCCCTTGAGGTTGATCCAAGTTCTGGAAAAGGAAGATCCCCCACCCCCAAGCTCTCCTTTCACTTCTCTCCTCCCCTCTCCCTCCAAGACCCACCTAGATCTGGGAGAAGAAGGAGCTTCGGTTCATGCTAACTTCTTTCTGGATCACATATAGCCTGGCTGAGGAGGAACAGCTGTGAGCATGGAAGGCAAAGCTCATAAAAGACCTACGAATTTTATTCACTGCCATAAACACATTAGAATAATTAGAACTTGATGGTCCCTTACAACCTCCCTACATCTTTCCTCCCTGGCATTTGGAGAAGAACCTGAGACCAACTGACCAGCACCAAGGCCAAGATTTCTTGAGGCTCAAATACATGCTCCCCCTTCTAAGGGATTTCCCAGTGCCCACTAGTAATTAGTGACTCACTGATGAGAGCAGCTGCCCCAAAGTGCTGCAAAATTATTTTTCCTCTTGATACACTGATCTGATGCACAAAGTGCCTCTTCAAGTGCACAGAGCGGGCTTCTGCTTCATCTGTCAAAGCCGTGGGCCCTTTTTAATATATCAAGGGACTGTAAGTACCAAAAGCCTGATGTGTTCATCATGACTCCAAAGCATCCAGCCCTGTGGGCCCTGTATTCTGATTGTCCTAAGAATTATTTCCTTTAATCCTCAAAATAGCCCTGTGAGGATAGCTCTTTGCAAAAGAGAAAAATGATAATGAGGGAGATTAAGAAAGAAACTTACAGAAAGTTGCAAAGCTAGTGTGGCTGAACTAGGACTTGGACCCAGGCAGTCTGACTTTCTCAGCTTGGTGAGAAACTCTTGATGAGGACTCTTGATATTCCACACCTCTCAACAAATTCACCAGGAGTTTCCTTCTCCCTTTGGGAAAAGCAAATCCATCCTTATGTGTGAGATGTCTTTGCCAACAAGTTCTCTCTAAGGAGAGTGTTCTCCCAAGTCAGTATGAGGCCCTAAGAGATAGGGACCACTTTGTTACCCTTCCTTTACAGCAGAGCCACTAGAAAACTTCCTTCTACGGTAGGACCACAGTCTTTTACTGTGAAGTTAGCAATCTGTCCCCAACATTCATGCCCTATCTACCTGGAGCCCCCAAGTCTT
The DNA here is from genome assembly GCF_053883595.1 of Heterocephalus glaber. Taxonomy (NCBI): domain Eukaryota; kingdom Metazoa; phylum Chordata; class Mammalia; order Rodentia; family Bathyergidae; genus Heterocephalus; species Heterocephalus glaber. Next base: position 8,097,846 of record NW_028258153.1, read on the forward strand.
GCTCCCCATATAGAGGAACAAGAAGTACAAAGAGCAAGGAATTCTCAGCCCTGGACACGGCAGCCCAGCCTGTCTGGTGTTCTTGAGTGCTCTTCAAACCCAGTGCTTAGAGACTATGGAGTGGGAACAAAAGGAAGGAGCAAGAGACAGATGGCATCTGCAGTCTTGTCTGTGAAGTTCTACCGAAGAAAAAGCAAACATGGCAAGGGCAGGATGCCCACTCAAATTAACTCATGAATGCAGATTTTCAAGCTGTCTCAGGCCTTAGAAATCAACCAGCACAGTTTCTTCATTTTACAGATAAGGAAAATAAATTCTAGAGAATGGCTTTTGAAACCCTGTCACACTGAATCCAGTCCTGGTTGATCTACTACATGTACACATCCACTAGGTCTCCCACTGCCTGCATGCAGGGACTCATCAGAACCTTCCAGACGGCTCTGAGCTGGCAGTCCCAGGTACAACTTGTTAGCCCAGGAATTTTTATATTTCCAGGAGAGGAATTCTAGAAAGGTGAGAAGATTGTAGGTAATGAGACCACATGGCTTATTGTATACACTGTTACCCTTCTGCTAGGGTTAGGGATCAGGGCATACCAGGAAAAATGGGGACCTATAGTCACCCAAAACATATGAGGTCTTAAGGTCTTTCATGGTGGAGAATGAACCATTGTGTGATTCATTGAGTCGGCAGCCACTTCTTGAACATCAACAGTGTGACCATGGCAGTGCTTGACACAACAGTGAGTAGACAGATAAGGACCCACATGCATACAGCCCAGCTCTTGGTTGTTCAGCTCTTGCCACCAACTAGCTGTGTCTGTCACTAGACACTCTCTCTCTCTCTCTCTCTCTGGATCTCCTTTTCATCTTTAGAAAATAAAAGAGTTGAACCACATCACCTATCAGGCCCCTCCCTTCAAGCTGTAGCGTCTGGGAATCTGTGGGACCCCTGGCTGAGAGAAGAGGTCCCAGCACAGTAGCCTTTCCCCTTGCCAGCCCATTGCACTAACCAGCAGAACACATGGCCTGGCCCCTCTTGGTCTCCAAGCCCCATTCTTATCCAGTCTGCCCCACCTCCCCCCAAATGGTGTGGATGATGTAGAGCAATGCCCTACAGGAGGATGGAAGAAGTGACTTGCAAAACACACACACACACACACACACACACACACACACACACAAATCAGAGTAAACATAAAAAGTCACAACATTCAAACAAGTGCAAAGGACATGCCAAGAACCCTCTGGCACTGCCTCTGCAAAATACCTGATCATGTTTAACCCAAGCCCCAAATGTGATTTCCACATGGGCGCTCTTCCTGGCAGGGGTGGTGAAAGGCAGACTGGACACCCTTAGCATGGGCCAGGCTAGCCTCAGTCACCCCACTGCTTCCTAAGGGACAGGTTCCACTGGTGCCAGGCAGCATCTGACAAAGAGGGAGTGTGCTACCACTCCAGGTCTCTGCCATGGTCTTGCTTCAAATGTGCTCTTTAACCTAAGCTTTGCCACTACCTCCCTTGGAGCCAACAGATGGGGAAACAGAAGGGAGATGGCTGGTAGGGCCCATTGGGTTCCCATGGAGGACCTCAGCCTAATAGAAGTTGTCATGTGTCAGCTTAGGGCATGAGCTATGCCGCTTGGCCAGCAGCTGCTTCAACGGCCCACGGCCAACCTGGGGCTGATGTGACAGGGCCCATTCTAAGGCTAGAGAAGAAGTCCTGGACCCAGGCATGAAGACAGCCAGGCACAGGTGAATGAGAAAGGAACTCTAGGTACAAAACTAATCTGGTTTTTTTGGCCAGGCCAGTTCCTAGCAGTCAATACTGCTGCCTTCCAGATGTGGTAAGAAAGAGGAAAGCAGGGAGGACCTGATGCTGTGGAATCCACTACTAGACTTTGTTCAATTTTTCCAAGAAGTCCTAGATCTTAGATTTATGAATCTGGGAGGCTTATGGTGCTTGACACATTCTACAGATGAGTAACCAGGTGCCTGGAGATCCTCCAGGGATCTATCTCATGCGATGCAGCCACAGAGCCTGAATCATACAGCTTAGCACTTTCCTTTGTACTCTGTTCTCTTTCAATTCTTCACACCAATAAAGTACTTAAACATGATAAGACTATGGATTCATTCACTTACCTTTTATTTGAAGTATCATATTTTTTTTGTTTTGAATCTTTGCACATCTCAAAATACTACATTTTTGCAAATAACAATACTAATTTTATAATGCCATATATTCCAATACCAATTCTACTTAAAAGAGTTAAAGTATAGAGCCTATATTTTTAAACACTGAGGCTATTACAACATTTTACCAAATTTGAGTTTTCTTTACAACCAGCCAAAACACACAAATTGTTTCTGGCCCTCCAGATAACCTTCATGTGACATTCGAACCTACAGTGCATGGAGCTTTCCGTGATTCATATTATTCTCATTCAAGATGTCTTGAGTTCCACTGGTCATGAATTCTGAGTTTCTCTGTTGGGGACAATAAGAAAAAGTGTTTAGTCTTTGCAAGACCAAGAAAAGATATGAGAGGCAAAATTGCTGAGGGAAAGTTGGAGTCTGGCCATCTCATACAGGAGAAGAGAGAGGCCGGGCCTCCAGTTTCAGCTCTCATCTCAAAGCCCTCATGTAGTGAGCGCAAAGAAGGAAACTGATGGATTCAGGGTCAGAGGGTAAGACTTCAACAGGGCCAAGTCTTTTAAATCCCATGTGTTGGGATGGAGGCTTAAAAAGGGCCCACTCAGCTCTTCCAAGAAAGTTCAGCAAAAATTAACTGAGGCAGTCCAACATTCCAACTTACCAGGGCCTCCCTGAGTCCACAGTACTCCCAGAGATGGTGTAGCATCTTAGTTGTAAAATCACATCGGCTATTTGTGTAGAGAGCAGAGGCGGAAAGCGTACCTTTTACGCTCATCATAGGCAGCAAAGCAAAATGAATGTCAAGCCTGTCATTAAAACAGCAGGGGAGTGAAATCCTCAACAGTTCTAGCAAACAAGGGAAAGAAATGGAAATAAAATAGATAACAATGGGTATACTGTAAGAGGATGATGTGTAAAATATTTTTACAAAGGCAGAGCACTAAACAAAGGCACTCTAATTTATTTTAGTAAATGTAGTTATTCATTATCTAGTCCTTTATAGATTTTCTACTGTTCTCAAATCCAACATTCTTATTTTTATTTGAGCTATTAAACTTGTCCATAGTAAATTCTTAAGTTTTCTTACTCTGCTTTTGTGTGTGGCTTTTTTTTTTCCTTTTTCAGAAAACCTACCTTCCTTTTAAGGCAAACAACCACACATACACATTAAGTAAGAAAAGCCAGGAGTAGGGCTGATTAATAACAACTGTGTGGGTAATTAAGGAATGGTAAAGCATCGTGCTGCTGGTTCACATGTCCCCACAATATATAGTGAGATGTTTCTAGGACACACCATGATCAGGTGGCTGGATTTATGGGCCAGTAATAGTTTTAACTAACTCTTTGATTTGAAGACAGGAATAGTGCTAAGCCCCTCAGAGGCCCTCAGAGGTATACAATCAAGTAGTCTGGTTATCTCAGGAAAAAAAGGAAGGAAATGAGTTCATAAAATTAGGAAGCCAGGCACCATGGTGCAAGGGAAATCACAGCACATTCATGATACAGACCTGAAATCATTTCTCCTTTCTGTTCCTCTCTGAGTTTTCATTCCTTCACTTACAAAGTTCTGGAAATGATGCCTATTTTACAGTACTGTGGTGAGGACTAAATGAAATGAGGTTTATAGAAGGTGGCTTGCATGCTACACATTGCTTTGCAATTATTATTTTAATGACTAAGACTCTAAATCTCTGTCAGCTGGGAATCTTAAAAGTATAAAGAACCTTTATTAGAAAACAGACATGAATAGAAGTCTCCACTGTGAGCGAAAGAAATTTGACTAAGACATCAGAAAGTTCATCCCCTAGACCCCACCCTAATAAAGCTTGCTGAAAACTACAAGTGAAAACTCCTCGGGAGAGCTTTCTTTACATGAGCTCACCCCACTTCTAAGGGTACAAAGGAGCTATCACTTCCCTCTGGAAAGAAGACCGACATTGAAAGAACTTTCAGGTTAAGAGCACTTTCAGAGTGTAAATAAGGACTAAAATGTATAATAGGTAATGTGAAATAGGAAGAAAAGGGGCAAAGGGGAAGAAAGTGGGAGGGCTAGGGGAAAGGATAGAAGGGAATGGGATTCATATGAGAAAATAGAAAAATAGGAACAAAATCTTTGTAAATAGGGAGGAATGGAGGGTTGAAAGGAGGGCTGGGCAAGGGTGAAAAATAAGAACCAAGAGAGACTATGTAAAGGTGCAAATTTCCAATGATGAATGCCATTATATTGTATACCTAAAATGTACCAATGATTAGAATGAATAATCGATAATGTAAAATAGGAAGAAAAGGTCCAAAGGGGTAGGGATAGTGGGAGGGGCAGGGGAAAGGAAAGAAGAGAAAGGAAAAATGATGAGAAATGGAAAAAATGGAAATAAAGTCTTTGTAAATAGGGAAGGGCGGAGGGGGTGAAGGGAGGGCTAGGAATGAGGAAAAAATAAGAACCAAGATGCATTATGTAAAGGTACAATTCCCAATGAGAAATGTAATTGTGTTGTATACCTACAATATACCAATAAAAGAATTTAATTTAAAAAAATGGCAGTGGAAAAAAATTAAAATAAACCAGACCTGAGGATCAATGGAACAGATTGGACAATGCAGAAACAACTCCAAACATACACAGTCATCTTATCTTTGACAAGTGGGACAAGTAGCTTCATTGGAAGAAAGATAGCCTCTTTGATAAATGGTGCTGGAGAAACTGGCTTTCCACATGCCAAAGATTAAAACTACACTCATATCTTTCACCATGCACTAAAATAAAATTGAAATATATCAAAGATCTAAATATTAAAATAGAAACACTAAATATACTGGAATATAGAATAGGTAGAATTCTTGAAGACAGAGGTATAAGTAAAGACTTTATGGGGGAAAAAATCAGTCACACAAGAAATATCACAAAGAATCACCAACTGGAATTTCATTTTATTAAAAAGTTTTTGCACAGCAAAAGAAACCACCAACAGAGTGAAGAGACAACCCACAGTATGGAAAAAATTGTGCCAGCTTTTCATCAAAGGACTATCTAGACATATAAAGAAATTTAAAAATCAGTTCTGCCAAATTTAAAGATTCAATCCAAAAATGGGCATATGAAATGAATAGACACTTCACAGATGAAGAAGTAGAAATGAAAAATAAATATATTAAAAAATATTCAACATCACTGGTCATTTGAGAGATGGTAATTAAAACAACACTAAGATTCCATCTCACTCCAGAAAGAATGGCTATTATCAAGAAACCAAACAATAACAAATGTTGGTGGGGCTGAGGGGGAAAAGGAACCCTTCTCCACTATGGAAATCAGTGTGGAGATTCCTCATAAAACTAAAACTAGAGGTTTCATTTGACCCAGCTGTTCCCCTTCTTGGTATCTTCCCAAAAGAATTAAAAGCTTACCACAGCGATATATGCACACCCATATATATAGTGCTACAGTTTGTAATAGCTAAATATTGGAAACAGCCCAAATGCCCATCAACCAATGAATAGATTAAGAAGATGTGGGTTTCTCTTCTATACAATGGAATAATACTCTGCAATAAAGAGATGGATAGACCTTGAGACCATACTCTTAAGTGAAATAAATCAGACACATGAAGTTAAATAAATCAGACACATGTTTAAATGCCACATTGTTTCTCTGGTGTGAGAAAACAAAAGGGTAAATTTGTAATAGATATTGGGAATTTGAAAGAAAACATTAAAATGGGAAGGGGGACAGGGATTGGAGAGTGGAAAAGGAAGGGAGGGACCAGAAAAAAAAACAATAGAAGGAAAAATTGAAAACAAAGCTTTTGTAAATAAGAAGGGGAATAAGGCAGGGAAGAGGGCTTGAAGGGAGGGGAGGGAAAAAAGAAGCAAGATATATCAGGTACAAGTACAAATTCCCTATGATGAATGTTAACATGATGTATATCTAAAATGTACCAATAAAATTTTTTAAAAGGTATTAATGTATGAGCTGTTTTATCTAAACTAAAACTTCAGTATTCAGATTCAATTGCAGTGTTTGCACTTTGTGATAAATAAGTGGGTTTTGGGTTGCAGTTTGCCACTTCTCTGAAAGGTTTACCATCACTGTTCTGTTTTGACAATTTCCTGTGGAATTGTAGGTTGCCCAATATTGAACCACTAGGGTGTTAGCAAGAAGGAAATATTCTAGAATCTAGATCTGGAAGAGGCTTTCAACCTAGCTACATGTTAGAACTACCAAGGGAGGTGCTGAAATGTTAAGAATCCTCTCCCTGAGATCCTAGTTTGACTGATGTGGGATGAGACCTGGGCATCTTTTTTTGTTTTCATTTGTACTGGAAACCGTGATCTCTGAGGTATGAGGTACGATGTATTCACCCCTAGGGCATGTGCAAGACAATCTATGACAAGTGAGAAGAAAAGCTTCAGTTTTCTAGAAAAATGCATTTCTAAAGTTTAAAATAAGAGAAAAGAAGCTTTAGACCTTTAATTTTTACAGAAAGCTTAGAATTTCTCCTCCTAAGTTCACAAGAAAAAGACAGAACTGAACATAAACAACTTAAATGTCTCAGAAAACTGAAGTCACAGGACAAACTCTGGAAAGACAGACAGATACAGAGAATCACACTTATAAGGGGCAGGTGCCCACAGCAGGGGCCATTATCTGTAGGAAACATTTGAATTGTGATTGGTGAATTGCTGAGGGCTGATGTGGACTTGTTTGAGACTTAAAACTTCAGAGGGGCCCAAAACCACACACTCTCCTGAATCTTGTCTCACCTCTCCAGGTTCTCACTATAAATACCAGAGAAAACTCACTTCTGGGAGGAATGAAAGGAAAGGAACAGTCATATTGAAATGTGCCCAGAGTTCTCTGCTTTTCTCAATGATACCTGCCCTCTAGATAAACTGTGTTATGAGCGCCTGGCCAACAGGGGTTTTACTAGAAACTAATCAATGAGAGGAAAGGGAAATATTCAACTCTGACTCATGGAAATACCAGGACCTAATCAGAGAATGGGAGGATCTTTCCCTTCTTCTTACATTTTACCACAGCAATAATAGGAATCCTAGATAATAATGGGATTCTAGCTATAAGAGATACAAGCCTAAAATTCCATTTGAGAAATCTCTAGGAAAACTTAAAGATGAAAGAGGAGACAAAATTCAAGGATGCTAGAGAAAATTTTAGCCTTTGCCATCACACCTACAGAAAATAGTAAACAACCTAACTGCCAGCCAAATAAACATAAGCCCTCATTAAAAACAAAGACCTATCTACCTCAGTTCTTTTACCAAATACATCACATCGGCTTTCAGCAAAAATCACAAGGCATGATAGAGGACAAAAAAAGACTGAAGAGGCAAAGCAGTCATCAGAACCAGACGCCAATATGACAGAGTTTTTGAATGATCACACAAAAAATTTAAAATATGCTAAGGGCTCTAATAGAAAAAATAAAGAACACACAAGAATAACTGAGTAATGTAAGCATAGAAATGAAGATTCTAAGGAAAGATCAAAAGGATGCTAGAAATAAAAAACTGTAACAGAAATGAAAAATGCATTTGATGAGCAAGGCAAGCTACAAACAGCTGAGGAAAGAATCGGTGAGCTTGTTCAAATGCCAATGAAAACTTCTAAAATGGAAGTCCAAAGAGTGAAAAGAAGGCAACAGAATACTCAAGAACTGTTTCCTTCACCTCTCCAAAATGCCACCAAATTATGATCTCATCATTGCATTAATACATAGATGACATTAAAGCCTTCATGATTCAAGCTCCTCCCAAAAGCCCATCAGCTTGCCTTCAAGGGACATTTTAGGTCCAAGTCATAGTAATATTTAAAGTAATAATGGCCAACAATTTTCAAAATTTAACAACACATTTCAAATCAAGCACAGACCAGGAATTTCAAAGAACACCAAGAAGAATAAAACCAAATAATAAGTGCACAGGTGTATGATGTTTGAGCTATGGAAAGACAAAGACAATGAAAAACTCTTGAAAGACATGAGACAAGGAGAAACTTTGCCTACAAAGGAACTAGAATAAGAATTGAATTGGACTTCTCTTCAGAAACCATGCAAGCAAGAAGAAAATGGAGTAAAATGGGTATTGAAAGAAGAAACCACCAACCTAAAATTGTCCTTCTAAAGAGAGAAGAAAGATTAGATATTCTTAGACAAACAAAAATTGAGGGAATTTATCACCAGTATAGCTAGCTTCCAACAAATTTTAAAGTTCTTCAAAGAGAAGGAAAATTATATAAGACTGAATGTCAGATATACGTTGAAAAAGAAAGAGTATCAGAGAGGAATAAATGAAGATAAAATGTTTCATTTTTCTTATCTCAATTGACTTAACAGATAGCTTATTCAAAATAATATTACCAACAATATACTTGGTGATTATAATTTATGGATAAGTGAAATGAATGACAGTAGTATTATAAAGGACAAGAGGAGTATTTTCTTGTTAGAAAGTACTTGCACTACACATGAAGTCCATTGAAAGTGGACTTGGATTAGTCGTAACTACATACCACAAGCTCTAAAGGAGCTGATAAAAAAAAGTATAATTGATATGCAAAAAATGGGAGAAAATGGAATCATACAAAATCCTCAGTTAAAATGAAAGAAAGCATAAAAAGACTAAAAGACCAAAAAAGATGCAAAACTGAAGGAAATAATTAGAAAATAGTTACAAATACAGTAGCTGTTAATCCAAGTATACCAATAATCATTTTAAATATAAATGATGTAAATATACCACTTAAAAGATACTGTCAATAATTTTTTTCCATTTATTTTATTGGTACATTTTAGGTATGCAATACAGTTACATTCCTCATCGGGATCTTGTACCTTTACATGATGTATCTTGGTTCTTATCTTTTCCCCATTCCTCTGCCCTCCCTTCACCCCCTCCACCCTTCCCTATTTACAAAGATGTTGTTTCCATGTTTTTCCTTTTCTCATATTTTTTCTTTTCCCTTCTTTCCTATCCCCTTCCCCTCCCATTTCCCCTATCTCTTTAAACATTTTCTATTTCAAAAATTAATTATACAAGAATAATATTTTTCCTTAGATTCTTTTATTGGTACATTTTAAGTATACAATACATTTACATTTATCATTGTGTACTTGTACCTTTACATGACATATCTTGGTTATTTTTCTCCATTTCCTGTCCTCCCTTCACCCCCTCCACCCTTCCCTACTTACAAAGACTTTGTTTCCATTTTTTCTTTTTCTCATAATTTTTCCTTTCCCTTCTTTCCTTTCCCCTTCCCCTCCCACCACCCCTACCCCTTTGGAACTTTTCTTCCTATTTCAAATTATCAATTATTCTTTTTAATCCTTATTTATACTTCCAGTTTCTCACACCAGAGAAACTATTTGGTATTTACACGTGTGTCCTATTTATTTCACTTAAGAGTATGGCCTCAATATGCATCCATTTAGCTATAAATGTCTCTAGTTTCTCATTCTTTATGGCTGAGTAGTACTCCATTTTATTTTTTAAAAAAAACCTCATCTTCTTTATCCAGTTTCCAGTTGATGGGCACTTGGGCTGTTTCCAAGCTTTAGCTATTACAAACTGTGCTGCTATAAACATGAGTGTACATATATCACTGTGGTATGATTCTGTTACTTCTTTGGGGAAGATTCCCAGCAGGGGAATAGCTGGGTCAGATGGGACCTCTAGTCCTAGTTCTTTGAGGTACCTCCATACTGATTTCCACAGTGGTTGCACCAATCTACACTTCCACCAACAATGGAGAAGGGTTCCTTTCTCTCCACACCCACACCAACATTTGTTATTGGTTGATTTCTTGATAGCAGCCATTCTTTCTGGAGTGAGGTGGAATCTCAGTGTTGTTTTCATCTGCATCTCTCAAATGACCAGTGATGTTGAGCATTTTTTCATATGTTTATTTGCTGCTTTTACTTCTTTGTCTGAAAAATGTCTGTTCATTTCAGAAGCCCATTTTTGAATTGGGTCTTAAAATTTGAGGGGTCTGATTTTTTTCAGTTCTTTATATATCCTAAACAGTAGTCCTTTGTCTGAGGCACAGCTGCTAAAATTTTTTTCCCACATTGTAGGTTGTCTCTTAGCTCTGTTGGTTTCTTTTGCAGTGCAGAAGCTTTTTAATAAGATGGGATTCCAGTTGTTAATTCTTTGTGCTAGATCCTGTACTACTGAGGTTTTGTTCATGAAGTCTTTTCCTATGCCAATGTCTTCAAGAGTTCTACCTAACTTATCTTCCAGAAAGTTTAGTGTTTCTGATTTAATATTTGGATTTTTTAATCCACTTGGTTCTTAGTTTAGTGCATGGTGATAGATATGGGTCTAGTTTTAATCTTTGGTAGGTTGAAATCCAGTTTTTTCAACATCATTTATTTTGGGGGGGGGTTGGTTTTTTTGGTACTGGGGATCAAACTCGGGTCCTTGCGCTTGTGAGGCAGGCGACGGAACCACTGGGCTAAATCCCCAGCCCATCCAACACCATTTATTAAATAGGCTATCTTTCCTCCAGTGAGGATGGTTGGCTCCTTTGTCAAAAAATAAGAAGCTGAGTATGTCTGGAGTTGTTTCTGGAACTTCTAATCTATTCCACTGATCCTCAGGTCTGTTTCTTTGCCAGTACCATGCTGTTTTTATCATAGTAACTTTGTAGTATAATGGACTTCACCTTTTTCATTCTTAATTGCATGGATGTGAGGCTTTTCTTTCCTTTTTTTGATAAGGTTGGCTAAGGGTTTATCGACTTCATTTATTCTTTCAAAAAACCTACTCCTCGACTCATTGATTTTTGTATCATTCAATTATGCTCCATTGCATTGATTTCTGCTCTGATCTTTATAATTTCCTCTCTTTAGAAGCTTTGGGTTTGTCATGCTCTTCTTTTTCTAGGAGCTTGAGGTTCTGCATTAGGTTTTTTATTTGAGCTCTCTCTGTTTTCCTAATATGGGCATTCACTGCTATGAATTTCCCGCATAGAACTGCTCTCATTGTGTCCCATAGAATCCTGTATGTTGTACTGGCATTATCATTTGCTTGTAGAAACTGTCAAATTTCTTCTTTAATTTCCTCTGTGACCTATTGGTTATTCAGGAGAGTATTATTCAATTTCCATGTGTTTGTATAGGTTTTGTGGTTTCTTATGCTATTAATCTCCAATTTTATTGCATTATGATCTGTTGATATACAGGGGATAACTTCAATTCTTTTGCATTTACTTAAACATGCCTTATGAGCTAGCATGTGGTCTATTTTGGAAAATGTCCCATGTGCAGCTGAAAAGAATGTATATTCTGATTTTGTGTGATAGAACACTCTATAGACAGCTATTAAGTCCATTTTTTTCAAAAGCTTGGTTCAGTTCTAGAATTTCATTGTTGATTTTTTTGTCTAGATGATCTGTCTGTTTGTGACAGTGGGGTATTGAGGTCCCCCGCTACAATTGTATTAGTTCTTATTTGGTTTTTCATATCCGTTAATATTTATTTTGTATAGTTGGGGGCATTCAGATTTGGTCCATATAAATTTATGATTGTCATCTCTTCCTCTGGGATTGTTCCCTTCACCAAGATGTAGTGACCATCTTTGTCTCTCTTAATTAGTTTTGATTTGAAATCTATTCAATCTGCAAATAAGATTGCTATCCCAGCTTTTTTCTAGGTTCCTGTCACATGGAGTACTGTTTTCCATCCTTTTACTTTCAGTCTATGAATGTCTTTTTGAATTAGGTGTGTTTCTTGTATACAGCATATTGTTAAATTGTGCTTATTAATCCATTTTGCTAGTCTATTTCTTTTGATTTGTGAATTGAGGCCATTAACATTGATGGTTATAATTGATAAATATTGACTCATCCTTGTCATGATGTTTTACTGTTGTTGGCTCTTTTATTTTTTATTTTTCTCCCTTTCCCTTTAGTTTCTTGCCTTGCCTGGTGGCTTCCCTCTGTTGGGCCTCAAGGAGTTCTGACCTTCATTGTCTTTTTCTAGGATATTGTTTAGAATTGTTTGGAGTGCCAATTTGGTGTTCATGAAATTTCTCAGGTGTCCTTTCTCTTGGAAGTATCTAATTTCCCCATCGATTTTGAAAGATGATTTCATAGGATACAACAGTCTAGGTTGGAAGTTATTTTCTTTTAGGGCTTGAAATACTTCACTCCCGGCTCTCCTTGAGAGTTTATGTTGAGAAGTCTCCTGTGATTCTGATGGGCTTTCCTTTGTAGGTGATTTGTTTCTTTTCTCTAATTGCTTGTAGGATTTTGTTCTTCTGTTGCATTTCTGGGATCTTGACTATTAAATGTCTAGGTGTAGATTTTTTTTATTGTGGCTTGTTGGAGTTCTATATGCCTCACTTATCTGTATGTCAAATTCTCTACCTCTGTCTGGGAAGTTTTCTACTATTACTTCTGTGAACAGGTTTTTTTATGTCATTTGTACTTTCTCCTGTTTTTCATGGACTCCTATCAGTCTTATGTTATTCTTCTTTACATCATCTAGCAGCTGCTGGATTGATTTCTCTTTGTCCTCTACTATTTTAAGGAAATCTCTGTTTTCATAGTCACTAACTGCAATTTTGTCTTCTATATCTGATATTCTATCTTCACATTTGCTCAATCTGCTGTGATTGAAATGATACTTTCATGGATGATACTTTCAATGGAATTTTTAATCTCCTGGATATCTGTTTGAATGTTTCATGGATTCCATTTTTTCCTATGTTGGGTGATCATAGTTTCCATTTCTTTCTATGCTGGGCATTCAAGACCTCTAGCATGGTTCTGAGCTCATCTATTTTTTTTATCTGTTTCTGTTCTAGAGCCTCTAATCATGTTTTTCACTCTTCTCACCATCTCTGTAGTTATCTGGGAAATTATTTCTGTTTTGAATTTTTGTAGAGCCTCATTCATCTATTTTGTTACTTCCTGTGCTATCAGTTCAGGGTGTCTAGGTGCTTGATTATCATATTTTTCCACCTCATTTCCCCCAGAATTTGCCTTTGGTGAATTGGAAGTCTGTGTTTGTGTCCTGCCAAGGTGTCTTCTCATTTTTAATTCTGTTGTTGGTGCTGTTTTCTGCTTTAATTCCTGGGCTGATACTCCAATATTTCTTATTTTGAGTATCTTTATTACTGGTATTTAGAACCCCTATGGAGTGAATGGTTCTCAGAGGTATCTTCCAAGTATAGGTGGACTTTTTAGGCTTTGAGTCTCTAATGACTCTTAGACAATCTCATTTTCAGTGTACTAGGGAGAATAACTGATTATATCAATCACAACACCTTAGCTCAATTGACACAATCAGCATCAAACACAGCTTAGAAAATGACAACTTGTGGTAACAGTTTGTCACCTTTAACCATGTGAGCTAGTTCAAAATCTAGGGCCAGCCCAAAATATGTTTGTAGTAATTAAACCCTTCAAAATGGCAAATTTATCCTTTGGGATAAGGATTTACCAGGGATTTGGGAGGGAGGGGTAGAGAGATAGTGGGAGAGCGATGAGGCTAGAGGACACGGGAAGATCATGCAAATTGTGTGGATCTGTTGAAGACAGAAGGAGAAGACAGAGTGACAGAACAGAGATAAGTACAGAACAAACTGACAACAATAGGGTAGCTAGAAATTGTATTCACATTCCTATAAAAGTGATAGTCAAGAGGACAGAGAGAGGGGAAAAAATTCAGAATGGGACAGGAACAGGAACAAAGAGGGAGAGAAATATAGAGCCAGGAGGGATAGAGAGAGAGAAAAAGAAAAGATAAAATATATAATATATGTATAAATAAAAACAAAAAAAATGTCTCCCTCAGGTATGTCTCTGCTGTCCTGGTTGGCAATGTGGGCAGCAGTGTGCAGGTCTAAGTCGATTAGTCTCAGCAAGCAAGCTGTAGTCTACTGAGATTCAGGCTGATTTCTGGCTGCAAGGTCCAAGTTGAGGTCCCTGACCTCCTGCAGGATTAAATTCTGCAAGGTTCTACTGAAAGTTCCAGCTGTCCTCCCCATTATGCAAGTCTGGGTTTCTATGGGAAGTGCTGATCCCACCACCTTACCAACCACAGTGGTCCAGTGTGCTTTTGTTAAAGAGTTTTTCTTCACTTTCCCAGTGGGCTTCAATTTTCATTGAGGATCATCAGAAAGGCCCTCTCTGCTGTTCACTTCCGCTCTATCTTCAGGGGCTCATAACCATGGCTTTTATGTTCCCCTGGTAGCCTCTGCTGAGCAGATTCAGATGCCGTTTGCAAGCCGGGGGGGGGGGGGGGGGGGACAGTGCAGGCTGCTCAAGAATAAATTTTTTGAAAAGACCCAACCATACAAGAATCTTTACTGATATTTCATATTGATGGGGAAGTATATGATTCATAATGATATACTAAAAATACTTATAAAAGTGTATTTCATAAATACACTTATGAAAGTTATATAGTCAAATATTTCTTTAAAAATGGGAATGAGCAATCCAAAATGTTTGGGAGGTACTGGCCTAGAATGGAAGCACTTGTCACATTTTATTGTGCATAGGAATCACATGGGGACGATATTACAGTGCAGATTTTGAATCAGTGAGCTTAGCATGGGGCTGAGATTCTGTACTTCAGAAAATATGCCCAGGGATACTGATGCCAGTAACTTCAGACCTCCTCTTAAGCACCAAGGCTATAGAAAACATATCCCAAACTAATAACCATGTTGCATCTAAGATGGGAAAAACAGATCTGTATGGCTGAGAGATCCCTCCCTGCAATGACAATACATTCATATACTACTGGTGTACTTACCTTTAAAGAATTTTTAAGGCAAAAAAACAAACAAACAAAGAAGGTATCTAAATAGTGAAAAAATGTGAAAGAGAGAAAGGAAGCCAAGAAAAGGAGGGGAAGAAGGGACAAAGAATGGAAATAATTAGAAATGGAGAGAGGAAATTTCAATGGACAGGAGATTCGAATGGTTGCCATCTCCAAAACTCATGTTAAATTTAACTGCTGTTGTGAGTGTGTGGAGACACAGAATCTATAAGTGTGTTTAAGTCATGAGGGCTCCACCCTCACAAATGAACTAATGCCATCATCAAGGCAGTGGGTCTTTTCTTGAGAATCTATTTGCCTACTATTCCTCTCTCTCTTCTTTCTTCTTCTTTCTTCTTCCTCTTCTTCTTCCTCTTCTTCTTCTTCCTCCTCTTCTTCTTCCTCCTCTTCTTCTTCCTCTCTTTTCTCTCTCTCTCCTCTCTCTCTTCTCTCTCTCTCTCTCTCTCTTTCTCTCTCATTGCTTTCTCTCTCTGCCCTTCTGCTCTTGGGATCTTGTGTTGCCCTCTGCCATGTTATATCAGCAAGAGGGCCCTCTCTAGATGCCAATGCCTTGTTAATGGACTTCTCAGCTCCAGAACTATAAGCTAATAAATTTCTCTTCTTCATACATTACCTACTTTGAGGTCTTCTGACATGCTGCATAAAATGTACTAAAATGTACAGGAGGAAATAAACTAGAATACAAGAAAACTCTATTTGTCTATTTAGTGGGTGATAAATCAAAATTATCCAGAAATTGAAAATTATGCATATAAAAGTTCAAAGTCTCACTTTTATGACTCACTTATATTGCAAGTTATGATTACACTACAAGGAATATTTTAAAATATAGGCCTAGGGAGCAGGCTTTAATTTTTGGTTTCAGTTTTTACTGCTACTGAAGGGGATCTATGATGAGACCTCTTCAGAGGCTTTGTGGAAGAGGGCCAAATGATATCCAGTATCCTTAATTCCTAGGGGAGTACTTTGGGAGCAAAACTTGACTGTCTAGTAGTGATCTGAAGGCAGAAAAAGCAGGCAGGAGCCCGAGACCATCCAAAGGGGAGTGAAAGAAAGTAACGCAGGCCTGGATGCTTCGCCATCCCTTTAGCAAAAGCTAAAGCTGAAGATCCTCTCAAGTAGGTTTAAGGGAGAAATAGATAACTATGAGAAAAGCTACAGATCTGGGAAGATTCATAGAGGTTTCTTGAACTATTTCCACACTTCTTATTTACTCCTCAGTAAGCTTTGACCTGGTTACTGCTCTCTCTACACTCTTTATTGCCTCTCTACTGAAAGTAATTTCAAAATCCAAAAGACATTTCAGTGTTTCCTAAGATCTGCTCAAATATCTGACCCTAATGTCACTAAAAGAATCAATCAATAAACAAATATAAATATATAGGCTTTGAGGAGAAGAGAGTGGTCCAGTGACTCTGGGTTTCCTCCCATATGCCTGGTAGCTCTTCGGTCTCTTTCTTTGGCTCTTCTTTAGCCAGCCTTTAAGATGTCTGACTGTCTCTTCTTAAAGTGTGGTTTATAGACACATCATATAGGCCTGACCATGGGTGGATATGATGGAAAGTCCACTCTCGTTGACTTTTCTAAGAACCAGAGGCAAGTATGACAGTATCCATACTGACACTGTTTGCCTAGATTGCACAGTGAATATTCTTCACACAAATGGATCTAACTCCCCTTGCCATAAGGCAAACCTAAGTGCAAGATCTTAATACAATGTCTTACAGAAATCAGTACAGGTAATTTATAACCATTTCATTTTTTAACCAAATGATTCTCTTTTCTTAAAATACTAACTACATAGGGAGATAATGCTGTGTGTTATTGTTTGCAAAAAAAAAAATCATATCATTTCATGGCAAATTCCATTAACAAATTATTGTTCCATAAAATTAAACACTAATTACTAAAAGTTACCCATTATCTTTCTTACATAGTTGAATGTATTAAATACCAATGAAGCCAGAGAGTACAGTTGGTGATGGCTACAGTGAGCAGCTGACTCCTAATGACATCCATCTCTGGCACTGACTCTGCTATTTGGATTGGAGCAAATCACTTCTTCCCTTGGCCTTTTCCCATCTGTAAAATGGGCCTGTTGGATTTCTAAATTCTGTTTTGCTTAGGCCACTCAGCCTGGCCATATTCCTTCTTCTCTGTTCAGAGTACCTCATGGCCCTTATAATTGAGCCTCTCTCTAGTTCTACCTTCCAAGATCACATTAGCCCTCCTACCAGAATCCTTATCTCTCTGAACATAGCTATTCCATTTTATCTTCTTCTGGGCACAGGTCCTATAGCTTGCACACATCATCCCTTCAACAATATACCAATGAGCAAGGACAAAGAAACTGCATTAGCAAAGTGAGGTTTGCCACTTGACAATACACGTAAAACACAGATAAGTAGGTTGAGGTCAGATTAGTTTCTGTATTATGAATTTCCATTGGATTTCTTGGCACAGTGTAGTAATAAATGCAATCCTGAGAAGAGTCCTTTAGGAAAGTTATCTGTCTCTAGGCCTCTCTTGGGAGCACAGATCTGTTGTGTTAACTTGGCTCCACTTTAAAAATAGACTCACCCTTATTGCTGGGTTCCCCTTCTTCCAAGCTGCCTGGAAAGCTCCAGTTGATCTCTTTTATCCTTCCAGCTGCCACAGAAAGTGGAGAAACTGGTTTTTCCTGAGCTTCTCTGGGGCACCTTTACTTTGCCCTTGGTTCATTCCCTTCTTGGGGACCCCTTTCAAAGTAGAGGTCAGAATTATCTTGCTTCCCACTTAAAGTTTCTGTTTTCAAATTTTTTTTATTGAATAGGGGCCTGCAGGTGTCAACACAAGGAGTTTGTGTAGCAATGGACGCAGGTTCTTGGTCCCTAAGGTTTGGCCCTTGCCTTGTCATGCTGAGTGAACCACACAGCAGAACCCAAGCAGAGAATTCTTGGGCTGAAGGATTCTGAGGGTTTCTTCTCCCGCCCTGTTTGTGTCCCTCTCTATAAAGTCTCACCTACTAAAATGACACTCCACCCTGTTTCTACAGCTTTCTAGAGGAGCACTTCTGCACACCTCCTCAGCCACCTATTTCTGCACTCCTTAAAGGAAATTCCATGTTTACCTGCCAGTATTTACTCGAGGAGCCCTTCTCTGAAAATGAACAGCATTTGAAAAGAACCACTTTATAGAAGAAAAAATGGATTGCTTTTATTTGCAAGCTGATAATGAATGAAAGAAGCCAAAAGTGAAGGTCAACTGTTTATTCAAAATTTTAATCCCATTTACTCAAATCCTTCTGGCATTTAGATTAGCATGAAAATCTGCCTTCTGAAAAGTTCAATAACTATCTGTTTTGAGATAAACCTTTCCCACTTTTGGAAAATGATTGTGTTGTGGCTTTAAGAAGGACAACCCTCCCTGCTCCTTCTCATACCAAATCAGCGCTCTTGCATTCAAAGGCCTTGAACAGCTGAGCTGTTGCAGATAAGGGAAGATAAGGGAAGAGGGCTGTCCAC
The DNA here is from genome assembly GCF_053883595.1 of Heterocephalus glaber. Classification (NCBI taxonomy): domain Eukaryota; kingdom Metazoa; phylum Chordata; class Mammalia; order Rodentia; family Bathyergidae; genus Heterocephalus; species Heterocephalus glaber. The sequence goes on from NW_028258153.1 coordinate 8,116,313, forward strand.
GTGGCAGGTACTCCCTGGAGTCCTGCCAGACTGACGCTGTAAAGGACAGCATGACACCCGGGTGCTCACCCACACTTACATTTGCTGTTTGGCATGATGGATACACCCTTAGGACTGCAGTTCTTAAATGTGGCTAAGTTTGCCCTCCACGAGATATGTGGCAATGACAGGGAACAGTTTTAGCTATCACAACTGGGGTGTGTGAGGGGGAGGGCGTGCTAATAGCAGATAATGGGTAAAGGCCAAGGATCCCACTATACATCCCACAAGACAGAGCCCACGAAGAGTTCTCCAGCTCAAGATGTCAACTGTGCCTAGATCGAGAACTCTGCCTTTGGGTACTTTCGAGTAATTTGCAAAGAATGATCTCTGATACGTATTTTCAGACCCACCCTCGTCCAAGCCCCAATTCTGAATTCATTCTTTATTTATTAATGCTATATGTATTTATTGAGCACCTACTCCTATATGACAAACCCTGAGCAAGTGCTTGAAAAAAATGGCAACCAGAGTTAACCACAGTCCCTGTGCTCAAAGAGGATACACTCTTGCAGGAAGAGATGAACATTAAGGGTATATACTCAAAATGACTCACTATGTGGTACACATTGTTCTAAGCACTTATTAATTCATTTAATTCTTACAACAGTCCTGTGGGGCAGGTACTATTATTACTGCTGTCAAATCTACAAAATAACTGGGACACACATAATCCCAGATTAAGTGACTTGCACAAGGTCACACATACAACTGCTGTTGGAAATGTGATTCAAAACTAGGCCACTGGACTCCAGGGGCTGTTTTAGCCAGGACATTATCCTGTCTCACATAAAACAACTAGAATGACAGCAAATTATGAAAAAGGAGAGGAAAACAAAATGTATATTTTTAAAGGGTGCTCTAATACACTCAGGAGGCCAAGAAGAGTTCTAGAACTGATGAAGCAACTCACAGAGAGAAGAGCATTCTAGGCACAAGGACAGCATGTGCATTCATTTCCTACTGTTGCTAAAGGAAATCACAAACTTAGTGGCTTAAAACAGCACACATTTCTCTTACAGTTTTGTGAGTTAAAGTGTGAAGTAGTCTCACTGAGCTCAAATCAAGATGCTGGCAGGGCTGCATTCTTTTCTGAAAGCCCTAGGGGACTCTGTGTCTTCTCAGCCTCTGGAGGCTGCCAGCATTCTGTGGCTTGTGGCAGCACCTTCAAAGCCAGCAATGCCTGATTGAGTCAATCTCTCATCAAATCACTTTCTCCTTCTCTCCTACTTCCCCCTTTCACCCCTGTGAGTACCCTGAGCCCACCTGGCCAATCCAGGATGATCTCTCTATGTGAAGGTGTGCTGACTAACAACCTTAATTCCTTTTGTAAACTTACTTTCTCTTTGGCATTTGATGCTAGAGATTGAGAGATGGATATCTTTGGTGGCCTATTATTCTCAGATAATATCACAGATAATATATGGCAAAGTTGTGCAGAAGAAAAGAGACAAGTATTATATAAGTTACTTTTCTCATTGCTGAGACAAAATACTCAACACCCGAAGTTAAAGGAGGAAAGGTTTATTTGGCTCATCGTTTGTAGAGGTTTCAGTCCATAATCAGCTGACTCCAAGACAGGGTGGTGTGGCAGAGGGGCATGGCAGGGGGGAAATAGCAGGCAGGCAAGAGCACATTAGCTTTCTTTCTCTCCCTTATATTTTATGCAGGCATGCACCCTAAGGTGGATGTAGCACTCACACTGTTAATCTTAGCCAGAACTATGCTAAATCCATGAGTGGACTGGTTTAGTAATCACACACCCTTGATCCTAGCACCACACACTCTAGAACCAGCCACCTCTGAAAACCACCCCACCATGATTGCATGAAGCTTTGGGGGGACTTCTTGATACAAGCCACAACAAGTATGAAGGACAGAAGATCCCCATGTCATTCAAACAGAACAAGTGTGAGGCAGACAAGAAGTTAGGCCACAGGGCCAGCCTGATATGCACCGGGAGCCATGTTAAAATTTGGTCATCCTTCTGAGAGCAAAGGAAAACCACTAGAATGTATTAACTAAGGCACAGATGTGATGGGATTGTCATTCTGAAAGGCCACTCTGGCTGCTGAGAGACAGGGAGAAAGCAGAGGAAGGGGTCAGAAGGGGACAAGTGAACCAGCAAGATGAGGGGCGAGAGGCCAGATGGAGGTGATGAGAGTCTGGGCAAGGCTTTAAGACACAGAAGCAGGAAGGTGAAGATTCAAGAGGGATTTTGGAGTAAAAATTAACAGGACTTCAGGCTGGATGAGTGGGCAATGGAGAAAGAGGGAGAGGGAGAGGACGGAGGCTCTAGGCCTTTGGACTCAGGCAAATAGTAGTGCCATTCCCAGAGAATGGGAGCGATTGAGGAGGAATATGTGTGGGAAAGAAATTTGGCTTTGGATGCATTGAGGAAAGCTCAGGTAGGCAGTTGAATCTGTGAGTGCGGGCCTCAGAGGAGAGGTCTTTCTCATAGCTGGTGAATGGACCACTGAAGGCCTCCAACTCCATGTCCTGCTGGCCTCTCAAAAGTGGTATGTTTCAGTCCAAACCCCGTGGGGGTTTTCTCCAAGCTCACTCCAATATCTGCATCTTTTTATGTTAAGGTACCATCTGACAGGGTAGAAACCAATGATGTATCTTGCCAGCCCCTCCAAGGCCCAGCAATATGTCTGGCCCTTTATAAGAGACTGATAAACATGGTAGAATAAATAAGTGATTAAACCAATATATGAATCAATTACTTCTAGATATCTCCTCCCCCATCTCTCTCTCTCCCTGCCACTCTGTCCCATTCCTGTTGCTGCCTTTGGGCAAAAGTCAGGACTGTTTAGTTTAGAAGGCTCTGGGGTCAAATTCTCTTGTGACCTTAACACCTGGAGCCACGAGACCTTTGATGTAAACACTGTGAAGGGCTCTCCTCCCTCAGCAGCTCATCCAGGCACTCTGAGAGACTTTATAAAATTGACACCCATTGCTGCATTTTACTATTTGTGAAGAAATATGCTTCACAAAGCACTGCGGTAAATTGATTTGTTTAAATACAAAGTTGTAGCTTTTCCAATCAGATAAATATATTCCTGCATGCATGTCATTTTGTGAATTCCTGTTCCTTATTCTTTAGGGTTTCCAGGAACTCAACACTTTTCTACCACACAGAACAGGGAGGGGGGTGCTCCTCACAAAGGAATGTCCCACTGGGCCAGAGCCTCCCTGGGCTTAAACCTTCATAATCAATCAGTCAGAAAAGCATCCATTAAGCTCTGCTGTATTAGTCACTGCAAATAAAAAAATTATACAGATATAGTAGTCTAAAAGCCCACAGCCTGCGACCATCTTCTACTTTCTTTTTTTGCATGACACTTAAGATCATTCAAGAAGAAATTGGACAAAATACAGCAGATTGTTTAAAAAGAATTCTGGAGTTCTTTTTAGGGCAAATGTTAGTTTACTCTATTTCAGCAAAACTAAGGCCAGACAATTCTCCTCTTTTTAATCTATTCATCTATAATTTCCCTTTTTTTCATCTATCCATTATAACTATCAAAGAACCTATTATTTACAAGGCAAGGTGAGTATAGAAGAAGCTTGCTCCAGATCCTCGCTGGGGCTTATATTCAAGAAGGGGAAGATAGGCAATGAGCTATATATAAATAAACAAGAAAATATACCAGATCTCAGTGATGACAATAGGATTGTGTGAGATGATGGAGAGGGAACTAAATTTTAGGAAAGGCCTGTTGCAGTAGCAGATATTGAAGCAGAAACCTGAATGACAAGAGGAAAAAAAGTCATTAGTACATAGGTCTAAAGAAAAACACCTAGGCATTTCTTGACTAAAAGCTCCACAACAGCAGAGTTTGGGTTCTGTTTAACATTATAGTCACCAGAGTTACTGCAATACCAGCAGACCTTAGTTCTGGTAGGCACTCAGTGAAGACCAGATGTTTCTGATCTTTAGAATGTGGATGCTTACCTCCAAGACCTACCTCCAGAATCTTACTTTGCAAAACTTCCTGAACTAGCATTCATTACAGAGCTATGTGCTTAGGCGCTCAATCATAAATCAAGTCGTTCCCCCTGTCCTATGGGTGTGAGTGTTCTAACCTCGACTATCACTTCATATTTTATGTTCATTTATTGTTCACCAGGCTCAAGGCTCTGCCCAGTTTCCAGGTGGGATCTGCTGTCGTACCTTAGGAATAACAGCAGGAAAACCTTTCCCTTCACTTCTGAGCCACAGTGAAGGAAATTCATGAGCTCAAAGAACCTGACCCACTTAGCACCTTGCCTCCTTTCCCACAAGGCCCTGCCTGAGCTGAATTTAGAGATCAGATTCTCTTAATCATCTCTCTGAAGTTGTCACATCCTCCACCATGGGAAGGCCTTTCTGTGACCAGTCCCTCCCAGCTGCAACCGCAGTCCATTTCTGGGAACTGGTTCTTGATGCTGGAAATGAATAACTGACTCATCTGTAGACTCAACACAGCCAAGGAAAAAGTTGGTGAACTTGAAGAGGGGTCGATTGGAATTAAAAAGACGGAAACACAAAGGCAAAAAGGCTGAGAAAATAATAATAAAAAAATTAAACAAAAATAGAACGGAGCATCCAAGAACTGCAAGACAATCAAAGAGGGTGGTGGAAATCCAGTGGTTACATCAAGTGGAAGGGTCCTAGGGTTCACACAGTCCCACCTACTTCCTTTTTTTCCCTGCTTCCTTTTTAAACAGAATTAACTTCACATCCACCCTGAAAATCAGCTCTCAACCTTCATTTCTAAGACATACTCCTTGGCTAGCAAATTCTAGCCTAATATAGAGACAATCTTAGTAGTAATGAAAATAATGTTCACATGGTATAATTTAGGGACCGTTAATTGCCAGACAAAATACAGAACACCCAGTTCAATTTGAATTTCAGATTTCTGGTATAATCTATGTCTTGCACAATATTTGAGACATGCTCATACTAAAATTGTGCTCATTCTTTTCCCGAAATCCAAATTGAATTGAGCATCTATAATTTTTCTTGCTAAATTTCTATTAAAAGCCACCATACAACCCACTCCCAAGTATTTCCTTCCGAACCACCCATGTTGCCTATCCCTAACAAAGCCATGTCATGGCTTGGTTTACCTAAGCAGCTTGAAGAAGCATGAATTGCAAGACAGAGGGGAACAGGAAGAGAACTGCTACAGAGGAGAATCATTCTGGACTTGAGATCCAAACACCTTGTTTCAGAACAAGCTCTACTTCTTACATAAACTGTCTCAGCCTTCTAGTATGAGAAATGGTAATGATAGTCCCCACCCAACCCTATTCTGTGCTCTCAGATGATCCTGAGCACAGATTTCCGTGGGAATATAATTTGAAAAACATATAGGGCAATAGTTCATCTGATGGTGGTATTATTGTTACTTACACAAAGACACGGGAGTGAACTTCCATAGGCGAGATGATGGGTAAGGGAAGAACAGGCCTCAGGTCTCTGCCCCTCTCTGGTATCCATCAGAGCTGCCCATTTTCTACCACTCCTCGATTACATTTCATTTCTAATGATTGGTCAATAGTATTTATTTTTGGATTTTGCCATCACCTTCACACCAGGCACAAGTAGGTTCTGTTATGTAAGTGCTATAGAGCTTGGCCTAGCCTGTGTTTGGAGGGAAACCTGCCAAAGGGATCATGGGAGGCAGCCGTGATTCGAGACCCTGTCCTCTGAGTCAGCCTGATGCCAGCTGGGTGAGGTAAGCCTCCACCGGGGCCACCATTCACCTGCTGGCTCCTGGCCTCTCTCCGGCAGTGACCTACACCCTACAGGCTTGGCTAGGGCATGAATAACAGGGCAGGATTGTTTCCTGTGGCTCCTGGCTGGAGAGTAGTGGCCTGGATTTCATACATCAGTAAGAGGACAGTGAGCTGGCTCTGGCCTGGAATTAGTGCTCCCAACCCAGCTTTCCAGTGCTGCTCAGGCCACCTCTCTGAACTTCAGGCTGCAAATCCAAGACTCAGCTACCATACCTGAGAAGTTTTATGGGTCTAAAGGGTTTGTTGGCAAAGCGGGACCCACCTCACTTCCTGTGGCTCCCTCATTAATATAAAAGGCAGTCTCCAGGTTAAGGGGAAATAAAGCTTAGGTGTTGCCTCTGTATCTGTAAATGAAATTTGCATGAGCAGTAGCAAGCTACCCGGGGCTCAGTCAGGGTCTCTATAGTCCAGTGGTGGCAAATCTACGGCATGCGTGCTGTTGTATCACTGAAAGCTCTAAAAGGTTCACCATCGCTGCTCTAGTCTATAAGAAGAGAAAATATGCTGTGGTGTAGCTAAGGAGGTTTGAACTAGGCAACAGAATGCACTCACTGTGAAGAGACATGGAGCAGAAATAGTAGGACAGATTACTGCAGGAGGTCATGGAGAGCCCTGCCCTTGAACTTCATGGCCAGATGAAAGTATTAGGTGGGCCCAGAAGGAAAGCTCCTGAGAAGGGAGTACTTGAGATTCTCTACACCATGAGGATCAGCTAGAGCACATGTGAATGTCTGCCTACAAACACAACCTCCATGGAACAACTTCAAACACAATAGGTCTTCTTAATGCCCAACTCTGGTGACAGGAAATCAATGGGTTTCAAACTCCTCCAGCCAGTAACAAGCAGCCCTTGCACAGGCCTGTCAGCTCCATCCACTCATCACCCAGGCCACCATATTGCCCTCCAGCCCTTCAGAAACTGCCATGGTTACCTTGGGTGCATGAGGCTAGGAGCTATACAGAGGTAACTGCTCTGGTCTTTTAATGTCCACAGAACGCATAAGAATCAATAACCCTAAAGTCCACTTGAGAAACATAAGGCTGGAGAGACCCCTGTGGAAAGACACAGATTGTCCCCAAGGACAGTTGCCCCTGGGGTGCCCTTTGGAGCACTGTCACCCAGTCTGGCCTGCAGCCTGCCTCTCCTCGCCCTCTCTGAAATGGCTTCTCCCTGCCCCTCCAGATCAGATTTGGTTTCACTAGACTTGGAACCCTCTGAGCCTTTTCCTGCTGTGAACTGATTTATTTGGATGCATCTGTCAGAGTGTGACGGAAGGACGTCTGGCCAGCCAGGAGTCCAGCTGTGGCAGATGTGGCCTTGCAAGCCAGGCTCACAGGGATTCTGCCCACCCTTTCCCTCGTTCCTCCTGCTTCCTCTTGGAAAAGGCTGTCAGAGGAGCTGAGGACATCTGAAGGAACCATGAGAACCAGAAAAGAGCACAAGGCATACTGGGGGCTGGGAGGGCATAAGGAGGCTGGCATGCTGGAGCCACGGCCCAGGGAACTGGAGCTAGACCTTGTGCGGCCACCAGTGAAATATGTGGTTGTGAGCAAGTCAGTGAGCCTCCAAGTCCCATCCTCTGAGTTGATTTTTAGCTCTGAGACTCAGCTCACAAACTCTGGGATGAATTTTACAACTCTGTAGGACCAGCCAAAGTCCTCTTCCCTTTGATCACACTGCACCAGGTTCTTCTCTATTAAAAACACTTGAACCCAGAACAGACACAGTACAGGGTGTTAACCAGTGGAACACTGGTAAATAGTTGACAACTAGCTCTCCAGGGGAAAAAAATTCTTCATAAAATAAATTCTGCCGATACAAGGATATATAACATATAACTTTAAAATATCAATAAAATGAAAGATACAATACTCTTTATTATAAGTTTCACATGGCAAACTGATCTCACAGAATGCTTTTGTGGATTTTTGCAAACTCTACAGTCACATTTCTACCATGGTTGGATGAAGGGCTACATTTGACAATCAGCCTGCAAAATTCCCATTTGGAGCGATGGTTCCAATATCCACTGAGCTGATCCCTGCACTGGCCAGTGGGCACTTGAGGGCAAGGCCCAGGCTTACTTCTCTATACCCTCAGCATTCATTGCAGACTGACAAGCCTCCCATCACGGTGAGCATTCAAGCCACTCCCCAGAATAAGCTCAATCTCCTTAATTCACCCAAAGAAGAAAGCCAAGCAAGCCAGGAACCGATCAACTAAGAACAGGTATCCAAAAGGAGCGAATCCAAGAATTGCAGGCAGCAGGTGGTGGGTAGTCGAGAAGATTCCTTAAGCAGAGTGAGTCAGGGAGGAGGGAATGGTGGGCCTGGTATGGGGAGAGCAGAGGTCAAGGAGGGACCTCCCAGAGGCGGAGACTGCACAGGTAAAGGCATGGTCCAGAGGTGCCTGCCCCATCACTGAGACATCCATACTTTCATTCTTCAAATGTTTATGATCCACTGTGTGCAAAGCACTATTCCAAGTTAAACAGTGCCCCTGCTCTGGTGGAGATTAAGTTCTACAAAGGAAGAGACCCAATAACCAGCAAACAAGAACCCCCAACAGAGAAGGACACTGTAAGTAAACAGTGTTTACCTCAATAAAAGGAAGGACTTAGTGCAGAATTTAATCCCTAGACATGTTAAACAAGTGTTTGTCAAACAAACATGAGGCATGGCTAAGCAAAGAAAAGCCAGTTTTTTATGCAAGACTTCTCTGATCCTTGGATTTACTATTGGATGTTGTGAGTTACCAGCAGGGGCTAAATGGCTGCAGTGCTTGTTAGACTGGCATAGAAGGAAAATAGTGTGTGGGGGGTGTCTAGGTGAGGATCCAGAGGGTCTGACATTCTAAGGGGCCAGCCACAGAAATACCTGTTCAAAATAAGGTCATTCCAGACACACATCTGCTCTTGTCGGCTGAGCTGCTGCCTCCCTGCACTATCCCAGGCTCCCCAGTGGAAATACAGCCCCCAGTCCCTGAAGGCACTTGCCCTGCATAGGAGCTCACGCCATAATCTTTCTAGAAACAGAGTCCACTCCTGGGCCATGGAGCAGCAATCCAGTCCTGGCAGGTAGATGGCCCCTGAGTATTGATTGGAGCCTCCTGAGATCTCCTAATGGAATCAAGTAGATTTCCCAGGGGGTTCTAAACTATGTCCCGTGGGTTGTTGAGATCCTCCACAGTGGCTTAGAAGCCACCAAGAGAGGTCATGAGCTGAAGGGCTGGGGCTTCTGCCTCATCCCTACATCAGTCACAAAAGACCCTCTCCTCTATACTGAGTCTCTGTACTTGTCTGATAATTTAAAAGAAAAGCACATTTCCATCATACCTCCTGCCCCTCCACAACTACAAACAGCCACCTCCTAAACTCTTCTTCTTTACTAAGTATTCTGCCTTCTCCATGAATTTGGCATTGGCCTGGATGCTCTTGCTCCTCCAGCCCTGGAGCTGGAAGACAGATGAAGGAGAAAACTCAGGCCCAAAGAGAAGGGGTGCAGCGGGGAGCAGAATAGAGGTGGCCTGACGAGTCCTGCATCTGCCACTTCCTGTTCGGAGTGCCCTCCCACAACCACCTCTTCCCTGCTCCCAGTCCAAACCCTCTCACCCCAACAGCTTGTGACACTGCTCTTCTGGACCCCCTTTCTTCACTTCACACAAAGCAGATTTGACCAATTTTTGAGCCAGCCTTGAATGACAGTCATTTTCCCCAGGATTACAGATCTCGTTCACTGATGCTTCAGGCCTCACAGGCTAAGCCTGGGCAGTACATCTGGGAGGCACATCGGCAGACCTCCCTCACAGAGGAGCTTTTGTGAGCATGAGCCCTGGTTCCTGCCATACCAGCAGGATGGGCCTCAGGTCCCGGCTCCTGCCAAGGATTTAAACAGTGAGAATGTTAACAAGCTCCCAAGCTTGTATCCAGCTCTGCGCAATGTGGGGAGACACTGCTCCTTCACTTTACTTAACAATGCATTATAAAAACAAGCAAGGCAGTAGCCAGAGGATGGGCAGACTCTTCAATACAGAGAATCAGCAGTCATTTGAAGTGACAGTCATCTTGCAATGCCATTGAGACATACAAAGGCATGTTTGCTTTGCAGCAGATTCAGATAGTTTCAGTCCAATTCCCCTTTCTCTCCCGCAAAAGCCAGCTCAACCTTGACAGAGACCTTTACCACTATGATTTTCACAGAAGCCCTACATAGTCACCCCTTATCTTTCCTGGGAATTAACTTGCTGTGGTCTGACTAGTAAAGGAGAGAGAGTCTAGCCAAGGAGCAGCATTTTCTGGAGGAGAGATGGGTGGGGAAGGGGGTCAACCCTGCCAGCAGGTCTGTTTCTGGCACCATCTACAGACCTCCCTGGAGCCAGCCAGTCCGGCCAGACTGATTAGGCCAATGTGCTCTTTATCTGGGTCCAGGAGATAAGGTTGCAGCCCTAGAAGGGTGACAATAGGATGTGCCGGGGTAAGGAGACCCAAGGAACACTGTAGCAGATGGAGAATTTAGGGAAAGGCAGAGTTCTGTCAAGGGCCTCCTTGTGGGTTTCAAGTGGTTTCCAGGCAAGATGGGGACACTGGGCCTCAGCATGTGTCCCACTTGGAGACACTAGGCTGTGCTCCTCCAGCTCTAGCAGCATGGAGTTCACCTGGAGAGGTTCACCTGGAGAGGATCCCTCCAAACACTGATTGCTGAGCACCTCTCCAAGCTCTGATTCACTTGGTGGGAAGGAAAGATCTGTGGATCCGCATGTCTGACAAGTTTCCTGCATGTCTGACAAGTTTCCCGGTGATGTGGGAGGAGCACCACCCCTGGGGAGCCACTGCCACAGGCCCTAGACAAAACCTACCACATGCAGCCACAGGAGCCCCATCTTTCAGCGCTTCCTCAGATCTCTCTCCCTCTCTCACTGCTCTTAGGAAACAAAGAGCTCAAAGTCCTTACAACCAAGAAAGGCCCCAGCAGGGAGAGGAATAGTCACCTCTCTCCCTGCAACCCAGGGTAGTACAGGCTCACTGCACACCACTGTCCTCATTTGTAGAAGGAGGAAGTTGATGGAGTAATTTTAAGCAACCCCCTTCCCACATGAGAATTCTCTACTGCTGTGAAAGGGAAGAAAATGCCCAGCTTGCCCTGTGAGTTTGCCTAAGCCCAGCTCATTCTCTCTACTACTAGGCACTATATTAAAGGGCTTTTTTCCCCAGTACTAAGGATTGAACCCAGACCCTTTGCACTGAGCTACATTTCTACCCTTCTTTCATTTTTCGTTTCTTTGAGACAGAGTTTCACTAAATTGCTAATTGCCCAGGCTGGGCTCAAATGTGGAATCTTCTCTCCTCAACTACCCAGGTTGTTGCCATTACAGGTATGCACCACCATCATTTTTAACCCCTAGCTCCCAAACCTTTAATTTATACACAACAGAACCTCTAAATATCTGTCTGAAGACTTACTAGTTGTCAACTTTCCACTTTCCACCTCTGTCTCCTTCTCTTTGCCACTTCCCTGGATATAACATTTGAGCAGAATTTTAGTTCTGTGGATAAAGATGTTTGATCCATTTTTAAGACTAGCCACCTTTCTCTGGGGCCCTCTGGTGTGGCCCCCAGAATAGAACCTTGCCCACAATCATCTCCCCAGCAGACCTTCCAGGTGGTGCCCCTGCTAGTATTAGTCACCTAGGCTGTACTGGAAGCTTTTTCGGGTCCAACCTCAGCTCAAATCACAGTAGGTAGCCCAACAAGAAGCCCAGACTTTGCCTCTGAATTTCTAGTAAGATTTCTGTCACCTGCAGGCAGATATTCCTGTCTTTGCTGTCAAATGACAGTCTCCACCCAGCCCATGGCCCCTTTTATGCCATCTTACCTCTCCCATGAAACCTAGAAGGGAACTCAGAAAGTGGGTTGCAGTTCTGGGTCCAGTTCCCACAAAGTGAAAGACCGGCAATGTAACCAGAGGCTATGTATTTTCACAGAGATCACCCAGTGCTCATCGCTGTGTCACCCAGGTGTCCTGCCAGACACATGTGCATTCCCTCATTTGACTGTCACCAACAAATCATGGAGCTGGCCAGAGGCATATTGCCCTGGTGCTGCAAGTAAGAACAGAGGAGAACTCGAGAGGAACAAGTAGTTGCCCAAGGTTGCACAGCTAGTTCTGGTGCTGAGAACAGTCTGGGCCACCTTGGCTTAAGTATAGGGCACTGGTTTTTGCAGCCAGATGAACCATGGTGATGTCACCTGACTGATCAATTACTTGTACACAGGTAATCACAACAGGAGAAGACTTCTTAGTGTCCCATGGGGATAAAGAATGATTTGTCCTGGGTTGAACATTTAGCTCAGTGGTTCTGCCACCTGCCTCACAAGTGTAAGGTCCTGAATTCAATCCCCGGTACAGAAAAGAAAGAAAGAAGGAAAGAAGGAAAGAAGGAAAGAAAAAGAAAGAAAGAAAGAAAGAAAGAAAGAAAGAAAGAAAGAAAGAAAGAAAGAAAGAAAGAAAGAAAGAAGAGAAAGAGAGAAGGAAGGAAAGAAAGAGAGAGAGAAAGGAAGGAAGGAAGGAAGGGAAAGAAAGGAAAGAAAGAAAGAAAGAAAGGAAGGAAGAAAGAAAGAAAGGAAGGAAGGAAGGAAGAAAGAAAGAAAGAAAGAAAGAAGGAAGAGAGGGGAAGAAAGAGAGAGAAAGATTTCTCCTTTAGCTGTAGATGAAGATAAGAAAACACTTTATATTCATCAACACACCCTGGGGGCTTGGGCTTCCCATGTACTGTACCTGCCAGGCCGTGGGTCCCTCCCTGCTTCCCTGGTGCCCATGGCCAGTGTCCCAAACATCCATGGCCAAAGACTCTGCTGCCCTTGCTCTGTGGGTGAGGCTTCCCAGTACAATGTGTGTCCTTCTGGCATCCGTGGTTTGCTAATGGGAACACAGTCTGAACTTCTGATGAAAATTAGATTCTTCAAATCTCAGAGCAGAGTTGAGAGATCCACGGGTAGCAGTGTTTCTCCTTGGCATTTCACTGGATGCTAGTCCACAGCAAAGCTTTTTGCATTCTGACAAACACATTCTGGAAACTCCTAAAATCTTGTTTGGGGAGACCAGTTCCCATTTACAGAGCAAAGCCTCTATGGACTCCTGCAGGAAGGCATCTGTGTCCCGAACCTATTGGCTCTGTCATCAGCTTTTAAGATGTTGCTCCGTGGCATTGGAGGTCAGTGCAGCTCTGTTTGTTTAGGTCCTGAATTAACTTTTTTTTTTGGTACCAGGGATCAAACTCAGGACCTTGCTCATGGGAGGCAGGTGCAGTGCCACTGAGCTAAATCCCTAGCCCCTAAATTAACTTTTAAGACATTTCAAATAGGTAAGAGTAAGAGATCATCTAGTCTGACAATGACAAACTACATACTGGTTTCTTTATGTGCCGTTTTTGGACAAGGATATGATTATTATTTGCTACATTTTTAAAGAGTTGCTTGCTAGAGGAGAAAGAAAAAGAAGAAAGAGAAGGAGGGGCAGGGAATGGCAGGGAAGGGAAGGGAAGGGAAGGGAAACCATGCCCAGCCCTGCAGCCTGGGAAGAAGCCTCAGCCTGGGGAGGCCCAGTGAGCTCCAGGACTGTCTGAGGGCTGCAGAGCAGGAAGAGAAGCCCACGGGGAGGTGGGAGTGAGGCTCAAGCTGGGGCTGCAGGACAGGCCCCGTGGGGCCGGGCTGGCCTGGCCAGTCCCCGCTCTGTAACCAGGCACAGTGCTGAAGGACACTCAGGAGGGGCAGGGTGACAGAAAGATACACAAAGGGATTGAAGAGGATTTTGTCCCCAAGCCGCATCAGCCGTTTCCTGGAATCCCTGGGAGTGAGTTCTGAGAATCAGAAGGGGCGGGAGCAGCGCCCGCAGGGAAGAGCAGGCAGAGGATTGGCTGAAGGCTGTGCGTGCGGTGTGGGTTGGAGACAAGCCTTGCTCTCAGGTCCGCCCAGGCTGGCAGGCCCCACTGAGGAAGTCAGGGAGGGGTGCAGGGCACTTCTGCCCCAGCCCACAGTACTTCCTGCTCCTCAGGAGCAGCTCCAGCTCCACAAAGTTCCCACCTCTCTCCTCAAGCCTCCTTCTCAGAACGCCCCTGGCTTGAAAGCCTTGGAGGTAGACGAGCTTCTCCCCAGCTGCCTGGCCCCAAAAGGCAGGGAAGAAAGACCTTGCCTTGCCAGGCTGCCTCCAGTCCCCAGCTGCCTGGCCCCAAAAGGCAGGGAAGAAAGACCTTGCCTTGCCAGGCTGCCTCCAGTCTGTCCTCTCCTTCCTCTCCCTTCACCTTTCCTCTCCCCTCCTTAGTCCTTTCTTCTCTTCCCATTCTTCCTCAGCTTCTGCATCTCCCCTCTGTGTTCCTCAGTTCCCTGTTTGGAGCTGTCTCCCTCCACTTTCCCCCAGCCCTTTGGCGGTTCCACAGCCACAGCTCCCTAGTAGAGGACAAACGTGGGTCCTCATCCTGAACGTCTCTCCATGTTCAGCAAGAGAAGTTTGGAACTGAGGCAACAAAGGGTGCTCCATTCCCAGGAAAGGGTTAGCAGCCTGCCTGTTTCCTCCCTCTCACTCCAAGTCTCTCCCTACCAAGGGGACAGCCCACCAGGCCAGCCACCCCTCATGGGGAAACCTCTCATTTCCAAGCTGCTAGCCCACCACACTTAATTTTCCCTCTTCCATTCCTCCCCATTTCACCCACCAGAATGGAGAAAAGTGAACTGCTTATATCTGTACCACTATGGTAGCTGCAGGCGTTGACTGTTGAAATCACCAAGTTACAAAACGAGACAGGCAGCGTCAGACGCTAAGCCACAGGCACTTTGAGAGAGGACCACTGTCTTTTGACAGTGGAGGACAATGCCACAAGGACTACCTTTCCCAAACCAACATCTTTGCTGATGGGACCATCCTAGAAAATCTGTTTATATGTGGAGATCACACATATTGTTCCAGGCTTAGGCTGGAAAATATTTAGACAGCTAAGTTAGGTAGAAATGTTATAGGCAGTCAGACAGGGCTAGGCGCTCAAAGGAGTCAGTGTAGAAGATGAGAATACATTACAACTGTGGCTGGAGGTCCATCTGTTGAAGGCCAGGCCTCAAGCTAAAGATGGAATGACCAGGCCTACATACCTCCCCAAAGGATAAGCAATATACTATAATTGGTATCACTTGGTCCAATAAAGTCTAGATAGACATCAGTCACCCAGGTAGGTGATGTGACCAGGACTTCCTGACTCATCTCTTTCAAAAAAGGTCTTTGTTCTGTCCATGTATGCCTGCCACGTGGCTTGCTTCCCATTTTGGATCAATATTGCCTAAGCAGCTATACTTGTAGTCTTATTGATTAATCATAGCTTTGCCCTACATAATACCCACCTTATGATTTTGCTCTATAAAGCTTCCTGTATAAAGTGGGGTCCATGGCAGCCCACTCAGGTTTCCTCCTGCCTCTCAGGAGCTATCTCTCTCAATAAATACCTACTCTTAACCTCCCTTGCTCCTTAGAATTCTTTCTTCAATTTAAGGGAACATGAACTTGGTGTACTTGGCATCTAGCAGGTTGGGAGTTCTATTATTTTCTCTTTATCATTTGGAGGTCCTATACCATTATGTAGAGTAGGGGTTCAGATAAGGTATTTCCAATCGCTTGGGTGTTTAGCTAAGGAAATTAAGAATATACGGATAGAAAGATGAAGGGTCTCCAAAGCAAAAGACTGTGAGCAGCCCTTCCTGCAGATCAAAACCACCACACCTCCTCTGACATTTTAGCATCAATTGCAGATTTGCCTTTAAAAACTAAACCAAATGGAAAGTCTCTTCCAGGAAGAACCCCCATCAGGGCATGGTCTCGGGACTGTCTAAAGTTGGTTTAGGAAAGACAGGCCCCTTTCCCAAGTGCATCATTTTATCTCACCCCAACTTCTTCCTGGAGCCTGCTGGATGGTATACACAATGACTGAGTCATAAGTACATGAGTGTTGAAGATGACATTGTAATATAATACCCAGAAGCAAAGTATGAAGCTCCCTAAAGTTATCTTTGGCCTTGGGCTTGTCTTGATCATTCTTGTAGCCAGCCTTCCAGCTTGAGAAGCACTGTCCACCTATCCAGCTAATAGCACTGAGAAACTTCCTAATTCTTCTTAAATATACTGATATTTTCCTCTCTGGAGCTTCCAAATCATCAATCTGTCCCTTGCAGCCTCTCTGAACAATGCTCTGGTTACTTAAATACCCACATAGCAGAGATCTCTAGGGCTCTGTGCAGAAAACCCATGTCCTTCTTGGAGGCTCTTTGCACACTCCCCAGTGTTTGGTGTGTTTTTCCTCCCATGGACCCTACATGTATGACTCTTCTTTGGAAAGCTGCCTTTGGGCTCCTGGGACCACTGCCCCTGCACACAAGCAAAAAGCCTGACCTGTCTGGGAATTTAGGACCTCACAGAATGACACTTGGCTCCCTTGTTCTATAGAATATTTCAATCAAGATCTAGTCTCTTGAGATGGAAACCATACCAGTTATTTTAATAGAGAGAATTTAATATAAAGAAATATTAACTCAGTTTTGAGAACACAAAAAGCCCAAGAGAATATTAAAATATCAAATAGGTGGCAACTGTAAGCAGCTAACATCCTTAGTCTGAAGGCACAAAGGGAAGTATTAGAATTATTTAGTTTTAAAAGCTGGGAGGAAGACACGTACAAAGCTGATATGCTCAGAAAAAGTACTGCTGCTCTGCTAGGACTGCAAGAGGTAGGTACCAAGCTGGGACTTATACCCCTGCAATGGAGGAGCCAGACAACTGCTGGTGGTATTTCTGGGAAGAACTATAGGCCTGCTTCTGCAAGTGTTGGAAAAAACACCAAAGGGAATCACCAACTGCTTCTGGAAGGAACCGTCAGTGCCAGGCAACAAAAAGCCATCAAAATAGAAGTTCTTGGGATGGTGAAAAACAGAGGTAATGATCTGGTAAGTGATCCAGATAGGAACAGGATACATAAAAGGGGGCCAGCAAACAGGAAGGAACATTGCCCAAATCATACTAGGGGCTGGCTTCCAGAGATGGGATTAAGTTATTCACCTATAGAAATATTAGAGCAATTTGACCCACAATGAATTCCAAGAGCAACTGGAAATTAACAGAAGACAGAGCCAAAACTGAAAACGAGAACTTCTGATTCTACATGTTCATATCCTTGTGGTCATATTCAGGAATAGAACTGTTTCCCTTTCATACATGAGTTTTGTATCCTGGGAGACAATAAAGAAGATGCCTACTTAAGACACTAGGCAACTAGGACATTGAATATGGAAACTTGAGACCATCCCAAAGAGAGAGAACTTCCTACCCACTGGCAGCCATTAATTAAAAAAAAGAGAAAGAATAACAGAGGGACCAAGTGATCAGATCATGGCAGGGCTAGTCCTGGAACTAGGATCATTCTTCCATTTGGTATTTCCTGAGCATCTATTGTTCTGGCCACAGATGGGTCTAGATCCTGAGGAAATGTTAGTGAATAAGTCTCTAGGAACTGGAAAATGTGAAATGTAAGTTGCACTGTGGCAAGGAGGCTTTTGTCTATATCATTTCCCTCCAAGTGCACTCTTTTTATTGCATTGGGATAGGGCTTCATTTTCCACTTTATCTTCAGTTCTCATCAAGAAAAAAAACACAGTGAGTAGCTATGGTTAAAATGGGAAGTTTGTGGAAGTGACAGAACACAAAAGCCATAGACACTATTTCTTTCCATCCTCTTATGGCCGCAATAGGACCATTTCAAACATAGACTCCCGTTCTCTGTGACCACTATATCCTAAGAATCTTTGTCCAGGTGGTTTGGATATCTATATCTATATCCATACTCCCCTTGGAAAGGTATTGGTGCCAGGACTGGGTGACACACAGCTCCCCCTGGTGTTCTGGAGGAATGTGTTAACGTTTGTAGAGGTCCAGCCAGGATGGAAATCAGAAGCCTACCCAACTCTTCCATGAAGATAACAAAAGAACTTTTAACAGATCTAGTGGAAAGCTTTAGAGAAAAGGGAGAAGTCTGAGATTATCTTGAGATTGAAAATCTTAGGCTCTATTCTCCACATTTCCAATGATACAGGCCCATTTTTTTGTTGGTGACAGATACAAATGTGTTCTGGGCTACAGCAAGCAAGTCAGAAAGGGAGATGAAGTACTGGAAAATATAGATACATTTGCATTTTACCCTTCACCTGAGTTCAAATCAAGAAATAGGGCTTATGCTCACCAATTCAAGGCCCAACTTGGAAATTGGACTATTCTAGTCTTTGTTTTTCCATCATCTTCTTGATCCACATTTTCTAATCTGCTTCTCTCAGTATTAGCTGAATTCCTTGGAAACAAAGAGACAAAGGAAAATGAAGGCACTTAAATTCTATTGATCAATAAGTAATTTAAGCCTTTTCTTTATTGGAATTTCTTCAAAGCATTTGTTAATGTAAGTTGAAATTCCAAAAGTCTCACATATATTGTTATCTTATAAAAATTTGAACATTGGAACACCAGCTAACATACTTACTACAGAGATACACCCAAAACAATAAGGATGTATTTTGTGATGGTAAATTCAGAACCTTTAAACACTGAATTAAGTATCCCCAAATTTGAGATTCTTTTAAAGGCTTCTGTTATAGTAGTCCATCCCTTACTCACTGGTAATACATTCCAAGACTTCCAGCACATGCCTGAAATCATGGATAATGTAGACCTCCTTGGCTATGTTGATAATCTTCCCCTTTTCAATTAAGAGAAGCATTTCATGGCTTCTCTTTGGCATGTCTGAATTCCCAGCATCACTATTCTTGCACTATGGGGCCATTATTAAGAAAAATAAGAGTTCCTTGAATGCAAGCACTGTGATACTATGACAAAGATCTGATAACCCAGTCAGCTACTAAGTGACTAATGGGGAGCTGGTGGCATCAACAGTGTGGATATGTAGGACAAAGGGAGGATTCATGTCCCAGCCAGCAGGGAGAAAAAAGGTGTGAGATATCATCATGCTACCCAGAAGAGGACACAATTTCTAACTTATGAATTGTTTATTTCTGGAATTTCCCATTTAATCTTTTCATACTACATTTGATTCTGGGTAATTGAAACCACAGAAAGCAAAACTGAAGATAAAGGGGGGAGGGTGTGACTGTGTGGGTGTCCTGTGTGTGAGTGCACAAGCACATCGGTGGGCAAGTGTACCTTTTCATCAGTACTACACAGATGCATTTTCAGAACTCAGAGAAGCCAGGGGATCTACAGTGAATGTCATCCTTTCTTTCCTATTCAAACAGAATAGTGTCCTAACCTGCCTCTGTTGTGCTCCAAATCCTCAAAGCAGTAGGATTTTACAGTCTCTCTTAGTCACTCACTCTCAGGTCATTACCAAAGTTCACCGTTAATGCTCTCTCTCCCAGTGGATGGAACTATGGGTCAATAAAACCTCTCTGAAGAACAATTTAGAAAAAAGTATCCTCTTTGACCCTATAATTCCATGTTGATTGTTGAATCCTAAGAAAATGTAAAATACTAACAATTTTGAATAAAGACATAAATTTTTGTATATGTTTTAAGTAAAAATAAACCATCGGAAATGCACTAAATGTAAGATGTTGTCTCATAGATTATGTAAATTCAAATAATAGAATATTAGTCTATCATACACACACAGAGAGAGACAGACACACACACACAATATTAAGATGATACATTTTCTGTATCAGCTTTGGCTGAAGTCCTAAAGAAGAGAGAACAAAATAATAGGGAACAAGCATCAAAGCATCATGCATATCCCTTCTGAAGGGACAATTCTTAGGTGCATCTCTCAGAGCTCCTTGGAGGGGATCCAGTGAGACTCAACCTCAGCTGTCCAAAACAGGAATCAGCTTGGTCACATACTCTTCATTCTCTTCCTTTCCTGTCCTACACATCCTGTCCCCTCCCTCCTTCCTACAATCTACCTCCCACCATGAAGTCAGGACCCACATCCTTATCTCAAGCTTTATTGGAAGGTGAAATAAAATTAAGTCGCCCGGAAACATAATATCCTTGAGCTCAGGTTATTGGATAAGAAAGCCTCAGGAAGGAAGTTATGTCCAAAGAGCTTCAGTTTCATCCTACACTGGGAGCAAGAAAATAAAAGGAAAACCTGGTTTTCTGCTTGGAACAAGAGAGGGTGAATGCTCCCTTACACAAAAACTAAAACTTCAATGAGTAATCCTATCACAATAGTGTCATCATCACTGTCATTATTATTTTTAAACAGCAGGGTCACAAAGATCAGACAGGTCCACAATGATAGAAACAGACTCACCAGGCTAGGGCCTGTTTAAGGGTCTCCCTCTTCCCTTCACAACTCTCTTGCTCCTCCATCTATTTAGAATGGGACCAGGCATTAGAGACCACAATGTTGTACCCACAAAAATGTCATACTGAGGGCCAGAAGCAGGAAGATTGAAATTAGTTTCCAGTTTCTTCTTCTCAAGTTGGACCCTAACCCACATCTAGACAGACACTGCTTCTCTTCTCCTTGGTCTTAACTCTTTTTGAATTTCCTTAATGGATTTCAAATTGTGCTTCAAGAAAAAGAATTCTGAGGCTGTGAATGAAATAGCCCTAATAATTCATGATGCTAGGGATTTGAACAGGAATCCAAAGGGAAGACGTTTTCACCATACGAAAGTCTAGATTTTTAACTTTTGCTTTCCTGCCTAGACTTCAAAATGACCTCTCGACTCTGATAAATGTGGGCAAGAATGTAGTAGAACCAATTGTCAGTAGCATTGTCTACCAAAGGTTTGGGACAGAGGTTTCAAAGTCAAATGTCTTCAGGGTCCAGGTGAGTTGTGTAAGTAACACAAGCAGGGATTTGTGGAAACAATAGCAAATATGAGAGTGTGTGCCTGTCCAAAAGGTAATTTTGAACTGTGGGCAGATAGGATCCAGAACTGAAAGACAATGGAAATTCTTAAAAGTAACCAAGAAGTGAAAAATCTAAATTTAACATGCAAACACTTGACTTTTCAATGGTGGTCATGGTGGTAAATGGTGTTTTCTACTCACTCCATGTTGTCCTGCACAGTTTGTCAAAGAAAATATGTTAGAGTGCTATATTGGGCTCCTGGAGTCCCAGATAGATATGTTACAGGAGCAAATTTATCCCCTGTAACTGGAGAAAGTATTGAAAGTGATAGGCAATTGCAAAATTTTGAAAAGCAGAAAAAATGGAGAAAGATTTTAAGGAATGAGTTGTAAATGGGCAAAACTATACTTGAATTTATAAGCTTATGATCTTTAAAGCAATCTGGTATCAGCATCAGCACCTGCTATTATGACATACACAGGAAATGTGAATGTAATATGATCAGTGTTGCATCATACAAGGTCCTGGTCCTATTAATAGTCCATTAGCTGCCTTCTTCCTTTCATTGCAGGGCTTTGCCACCTGCATAACATCTGGTTTGAACTAGGAGTTCTATGCCCTAGCCCCACTCTCATCAACTCTCCCACAAAATTATCCTTTGAACAAGAGCTTGCCACCCCATCACAACCAGCAGAGCGGAAGTCCACTGTACAAAGACACCCAGTAAAAGACAAAGACCTCTGAGTGGACAGCACTGGCTACCAGTTAATGGGCTTCTTAGGAAAAGGAAGTAAAGACTGATGTAAGACTGTGAGAGTGGCTAAATGGGTGAAGGACGGCTCTCCCTACCTTTCTCATTGTGTGATATTGAAGGTATAACAGACTAGCTTGGGTCCTAGCTTAATCACATCCTAAGCTGTATGACCTTAAGCAAGTTAATGATTCAGAGAGTTTCAGAGTATTTCAATAAAACTGGGATAATAGTTACCTTGACTGTACAATTGAGATAAATAAAATCACAGACAGACTATAGCTCATAGCCCAAATCCAGCACATGGACACTTTTCTACAGATTTATTGGAACATACCCAGGCCATTCATGTACTACAGCTATCTAACCCTTTACCTTTTGAAGGATATTTTTATCTCTTGGGTCATGATTGCTTACCTTATGAGGGTCTTTCATCAGTAAAATTTGAGTGTTATAGACATTAGACTCAACCTTTCACATCCTAAAGTCCTCCTCCACAGTTACTATTTTCATTCTAAGTTTAAAGCTTTGAACACCTGATAACACAGATCCCACTGCACTGTTGTTACTCCTAGTTTCCTCTAGTTACAGAGAACATGCAGAATAGTAGAACAAGTTCTGTTTAAAGTTAGCAAAAATAGTGAATGTGGTATAGGATGATTAGCACCAAAGTGAAACAGGGAAGGCTACTGGCCCCTTCTGCCTTTGCCTTCTCCCCAAAGCTGTGCCAATTTATGAACATTACCACAGTCTACCACCACACAATGGACCTATTACATACATATTATCACAACCATACTACTGTAAGATATCTAGCAATATAGTTATGACATAGTATCACAACCAACAACCACAAGATGGACTGCAACACATTGTTGCAAGATATACTCATATTTGATAATATATTAACATTACTGCACCCTACTACCAAAAGATGGACTTGCTACATATTATCACAATGTACTACTTGAAATACATCTGGTGATATAACTATAACATAATACTACAATCTACTACCAAGATGGACTTATTACATACTGCTGCAAGATGTATGTGATAATGTACCTATAACATGTTACTAGAAGCTACTACCACAAGATGTACTTACACCAAATATTTTACTTATGACATATTACTACAAGACTCTACTGCAAGATGTACTTACATTACTATCATATTACTACAGTATACTACCGCCTCAAAACAAGTCTGTCCTTGGGTCCAGGGACACTGTCAAAACATTTTCATAAAAGGACCTGCTACCTTTCCCCAATTCTACAGGAAGACCAAATGTGACTGCTAAAGAACAAAAGGGCTTATCAAAGAGACCCTAGAAGCTCACCAACATCTGTTGGTAGGACAAAGCCCTAGGCCCGCTTGAGTCCACTGAGCAATCAAAAGGTAGTACCCATCTCTTTCCCACTTTCCACATCTTTCTTGTCCCAAGGAAGAAAAGAGAACTGAGTTCTAAGACTTTGAATTTAGAGATCAGCATTGGTCTCATTGGTATTTAGGTGGGGTTTTTTTCCCATTAAGTTTATTGGTACATTTTCGATATAAAATACAGTTACATTCATCATTGGGATCTTGTACCTTTACATGAGTATCTTGGTTCTTATTTTTTTTCCCTTCCCCTGCCCTCCCTTCACACCCTCCACCCCTCCCTATTTGCAAAGACCTTGTTTCCATTTTTTTTCCTCTTCTCGTATTTTTTCCTTTCCCTTTTTTCCCTTCCCCTACCCCTCCCAATTCCCCTGCTCTTTTAGACCTTTTCTTCCTGTTACACAATATCAGTTATACATTTTTTAAATTACAATATTAAGATCTAAGAGACATTACCACAGATTTTACAGAATTTAAAAGGATATAGAAAGCATGTTACAAAAATCTTTTTTGAAATAAATTTGACAACTTCTAAGAAGTACCTTGGAAGACAAATTAATGAAACTAACTCTGGAGGAAATAGAAATTTTGAATAGCACCTATTAAAGAAAGTATAGTTCTAGTTTGAAAACCTACCTATATGACAACAGCAGGCTCATAAACATTTTAACTGATAAATTATATCAAACAATTAAAGCAGAAAAAAGAAGGAACACTTCTCCCCTCATTTTAGGAACTCAACATTGTGCTAATCCTAAAACTGGATAAAGATAATAGAAGAAAAAAGTATGAACATAGATAGAAATTTGTTTAACAAAACAAACTATTAGAAGTCAGATCTGGCAGGATGTAGAAAGCGGTTTTGTTATAGGGATGGCAGTGTTGGTTCAGCATTGGAAGATCCATCCCCAAAAGTCATCATTTTAACAGAGGAAAGGAAAAAAACCATATGATCCTGTCACTAATTGAAGAAAAAGTATTGGACTAAATTCCACAGCTGTTCATGGTAAAAGCTATCAGGAGACTAGAAGTAGAACAGAAACTTCTCAACAGATTAAAGACATATACTCCATACTTCCAGGGAGAATGCCTTATATAAAAGGAGAAGATACAATGTTTTCTCATTAAGGTGGGGAACAAGGGCAGATATGCTTATTCTTTATCTGTCCATTAAACTTTGAAACCTAGTCCCCACCAAAATAGTCTGGCAATAAAATGACACAACTAGGATAGGATTGGCATGGCCGAAGCAAAATCTTTATATGTAGATGAAATGATCATCTATAGAGAAAATACTAAGAAATCTCTAGGAGCCCCTAAAACTTGTACTTGAATTTAGCAGGATTAGAAAACACAAAGTATATATAAAAATTCAGGTCTGTGTATACTTGCTATAAATGAAGAATTGGATATTGAAATTTAAAAGTTATGTAGAAGTACAAAGGGCCTAGAAAAACATCATCAAAAACAAAACAAAAACAAAAACAGTGTTGGAAGACATTTAGTACCTAATTTTAAGACTTCTTCTAAAGCTACAGTAATCAAGGCAGTGTTAGTGTAAGGAAAGACATATAGATCATTTGAATAAAACAGCACATTTAGAAATAGAACCACACATATATGGTCCACTGAGTTTTGAAAGATTATTTAACATTAGCATTTTATAGAATATAAACTCAATTCAAGAGCCGAGGAAGAGATAGTGTTTTCAGCAAACAGCACTAGAACACCTGGTATCCATATATAAAAAATTAACCTCAACCCTTTATTTCCATACATGAAAATAACTTGAAGGGATCTATGAACCTAAATAAGAAAGCCTAAAAGTATAAAGCTATAAGGAGAAATTATAAGGGAAAATATTTATGAATTCAGGGTAGGCAAGAACTACCTAGGATACAAAAAACATGATGTATAAAAGAAAAAAATTGAGAAATGAGATTCCATCAAAATTTAGAACTTGAAATGACATCATTAAAATGAAAAGTAGTCCTTAAACACACCATATTTACAATACATATAACCTATGACCAGAATATATAAAGAATTCTTAGAGCTCATTAATAGACAACCCAATTAAAAAGTAGACATAAGAAGATGATAAATAGCCAGTATAGCACAAGGAATGGTGTGCAACTCTAGAATCAGAAAAATATTAATCAGTACAATAATAAGATTGAATTATACACTCATTAGGAAGATGAAGTTAAAAGTTTTAAAAGCCTTGTCATGACATTTTCTTTTTGTTGGCTTCTCCCCCTTTGCATTTAATTTGTCACTCCCAATGGATTCATTCTGCTGGGTTTTGTGGGGTTGTGATCCTCATTATCTTTTCCTAGGGTATTGTCTAAAATTTTTTGGAGTGCCGGTTTGGTATTCATGAAGTTCCTGAGGTACTCTTTGTCATGAAAGTATCTTATTTCTCCATCAATTTTGAAAAATAGTTTTGCAGGGTACATCAATCTGGGTGGGAGGCTGTTTTCCTTTAGGGCTTGAAATACATCACTCCAAGCTGTTCTTGCCTTGAGGGTTTGCATTGAGAAGTCTGCTGTGATTCTGATGAGCTTTCCTTTGTATGTGATTTGTTTCTTTTCTCTCACTGCTTGTAGAATTTTCTTCTTCTGTTGGGTTTCTGGAATCCTAATATGCCTAATGTGTAGATTTTTTTTGATTAAGGCTAGCTGGAGTCCTATATGACTCACTTATCTGTATGTCAAGTTCTTTTCCCCTCCTTGGGAAGTTTTGTGCCATCACTTCTATGAACAGTTTTTTTATGTCATCTGCACTCTCTCCTCTTTCTTCATTGACTCCAATCAGTCTTATGTTATTCTTCTTTGCATCGTCTAGCAGCTGCTGGATTGATTTCTCATGTTCCCTTACAATTTTAAAGCAATTTTTCTTTTCCTCCTCACTAACTGCAATCTTATCTTTGATATGTGAAATTCTATCCTCACATTGGTTCATTCTGCTGCGCAGACTTTCGACAGAGTTTTTAATCTCTTGGAAATCTGTTTGTATCTGTTTTATGGATTCCATTTGTTTCCTATGTTGGTATTCCATCATGTTCCTCAGATCCTCTATTTTTTTATCTGTGTCCTCTCTAGATTTATTAATCATGTCTTGCACCAAAATCTTGTCATTTTGCTCATGTCTTGAGCAAAATCTTTGTGGTTATCTGAGTAATTATTTCTGATTTCATTTTTCCCAGATCCTCTTTTGTTGCCAGTTCTGAGAGTCCAGGTAGTTGAGTATCAGATTGTTCCATCTCAGTTCCCTTTGGGGTTGCTGTAGGTGATCCAGAAGTCTGTTTCTGAGACTTGTTTACATGTCTTCTCATTTCCAAGGGAGGGGGTGCTTCTGGCGCCCACACAGCTCACCTTCTGTGCCCTAGGAGCTTGGAATGGCAGCTGGGAAGCTTCCTTCTGGGTTCTGGGACCAGCTCAGCTTCTCTGCCCTAGGAGCCTGGGATGGAGGTGGGGAGCTTCCTTCCAGGTGCTAGGACCAGCTGAGCTTTTCTGCCCTAGAAGCCTGGGATCTCATTGGCATTTAGTTTTTAAAGGTTGCATTTATGATTCCTGGGGAGGGGCAAGCTGTGCTTAGCAGAACTTCTGCAATATAACAGTAATAGATTGGGAGGTAAGGGATGACCTAGTACTTTTATGTAAATCAAACAAGATTCAGGTTCAATTACATGAACAATTCCAAATATCTAGAAAAATTATTTGACCTCCAAATTGTCCACAACATTATATGTAACTGGAGTACACATATTATTAGAACCTTGAAATTGTTGCCCTTTAAAAATGGTCCAAACAACCATATACAATCCAAGGTCTGTTATTCATGTTTACACCTCCCGTGCTTCACAGCAGAATGACCTGGGCTTGTTTCTAAAAAAAAAAAAAACTACTGCCAACAAATGAAGCTAGAAGTGTGAGCCAGTGGAAATCTAGTTGTCGTATATCATGACCACCATCCCAGCCCAGCCTGAATCTGACCCAGTTAACAGGGTTTATCAAACCAAAAAAAGCCCTTTTCATATCCAGAAAGCATTTCAACCTACCCTAGACCAAAGCCCAACCATAAATTTCATTAGTAAATCTTCCAAACAGGAAAAAAGGAAAAAAGATGTGTTTCCTCCTGACTCACTTGTCTCTCCCTCCACCTACCACACCCCACTATCCTATTACATGAAAAAAAAAAAACAAAACTGGGGTACTCCAGGGACCACAGATCATTCTTCAGCAAAATAATTACATTCAGAAACACTATTTCTCAGAGAGTGCAGAGAAATTTTATTTAGAGACTGTGGTGGGGGGATGAAAAAATCAGTGTTGATCATGTTGGTCTTAGGCCTGTCACAGAGGGGCTTTTCTTTGCACTGGACTTGCGACAGAGAGTGACATGGAAAGCATGGATTCAAGCGGTCTCTTCCACCAAGGCATTGACTTGTGTGGCTAAGGAGACAAATGAGAAAATGTAAGGTATACACTCTGAAAACCCATGTGTTTTTCACATAGAGGGCTTCCCAACTCACTTTCCCAGAAATGTTATCAAAGCCAGGATCCCTAAGAGTTTGGGAAATTCTCCTTTCAAGAGGTATATTCAGAGTTTATGTCTTCTCTACTAAGCCAACAAGCTTAGACAGAGACTCCACAGCACAGAGAAGACAAGAAATGAATATGGAAGTCTGGTCATTGCAGGACTTATGGGGGAGAGGGGAAAGAGTCAAGTGGGTTTGGGGGGTGAAGGAGAATGAGGGAAGAGATTGCTAGGGAAGGATCAGGGATAATCTTTTGGAAAGTGAATGGAACACCATGCTTTTGACAAAGGTATGCCATTTTGGAAAACTGGTGAACCCAGGATGATAATTCCTCCATCTAAGAATCATCTTTGTAATCAGAAAATGTTGTCAATACCTTGTCTTTTGTTCCTTTTCTGGGTTAACTTCTTTGCTTTTTGACTCTGTGGGAAACCTACATCTACAGACTTTCACCATTTTCACATGTTCTCCTGCTCTGGCTAGCATGGGAGCTCTAGTTGAAACAGACTCTGTCTACTCTCCCAGTCATTCCTTGCCTTCACCCCAAGTCCACAGATCCAAAGCAGTGCACTCATCACTCCCATTATATAAGTGGCTGTGACATGGACCCTCCTGGTAAAGGACCTGATGACTGAAGTTGTTTTGTCACAATGGCTGAAAGTCAACATGAGAGCTTGGTTGGGTGATTGGGGCAGGACTGACATGTGATTTATGATTACTCCTTGAATCGGCAGGTTACCTATCCAAATAGGCCATAGGGACCTCCACAAATGATACAAATGAAATACAATTCCCTTTGCCTTTCAAACACAAGTCCAGCATTTTCAAAGCCCATTTCTACTGGCACGTTATAGGTAGGCATTTCTGGTTTTATTGTCTCATTTCTAGTAAAGCTCTTGAGCAAGGACTTGAATAATGTAGAAGAAAAAACAATGGCTTTATTGATGTACAGTTAACATACACTATGCTGCACATATTTCAAGAGCACAATTTGATAAATTCTGATATGGCATACACTTATGAACCCAACACAAGTCAAGATAATAACCATAACCACAGCTCCCAAATGTTCCCCTGTGTCCCTTTGTAATCCTTCCTGCCCCTCCTCAATCCCTCTCCAATCCTTAATGTGGATGTCAAAACTCTTGTTCAGCACATTTTTAACTGCTACCCCTGCTTTATTCCCCAGGACCCCACAAAGAGAGCTTCTACCTCAAGAAGTCTGATGTCTGCATAGGGGAGACATGCATACCAATAAAAAGCTCTGGACAGAACCTGTTATAAAGATATAAAATGTGCCCAAGAGGTACAGTATGAGTTCACATGAAGAAGCAACTATAGAATTTGTAGCCTTTGTTTTGAGTTTTGAAAAACATACAGTACTTTAATAGGTATACTGCTAAAAAAAATCTGTACAGATCACTGAGTTTTCCATGAACACCTGATAACCCAATTTGGCTACCACAGCAGAGATTGCCTGAGGGAGAGAATAAAAGACAGAGAGTAAGGTGGTGGGAGGGCTATGGAAACTGAAATGTTGTAGGGAAAATGAACTTCACCTTGTAGACTAATATATAGGTTCACAGACTTTTTTTTTAACAGGTCAGTGACATGATGAGCCTTTCTTTAGGAAGTTTCACTAGGCAGCACTCTGCAAGAAAAGAGAGGCTTAAGCAGCCTCCACAGTAATGTAGTCCAAAGTAACAAGGTTGAAAACTAGGCTGCCCCTTTGGGTCAGGGAAATGTGGGCATCGTGAAGGGAGACTCAACAGGGACCAGAGAAGAGTGGTCAGGGCCCAAGGACATCCCTGGGGTTTATCTTTTTAAAAGTGCTGCTGGCCGGTGCCCACCAGCAGGGTCAGGTTGGTAGGGGGTTCCCAAGAGATAAAGCATCCTCTCTCTTAGGTTTTAAACCAAGTTCCGGCACTTCCTGAACAAATGAAGACTTCTCTGGAGACGGAGCATTCTACAGTTGTCTGTCATTTTTTAACCTAAGACTCAGGTTTTAATTGTAGGGAAGCAACAAAGGCAGGGAAGGAGAGGATGAAGAGGCGGAAGTGTACTTGAACTGTGTTTGTACACTGTGAAGTGCCTTAAGGGAAGAGGGAGAGATAAGTGAGCCCATAGGCAGGGGACCTGTGCCTCGCAAAGAGCTCTGTGCTGAGGGACCCGTGCTTTGCCATCCTTGTCTCAGAATTATTAATTTTTAATAAGCCAGCATTTTCATCTTGCACTACACCCCGTAAAGAATGTAGCTGTTTCTAGGGAGGTATGACTTTTTACCTGGAGCAGATGTCACAGGAAGTGGCAAATAAGTTTGACAAAACCCTAGCTAAAAAGGTGACAAAATTATATGGAAAAATCTGGAAATTGTCAAAAGGCCTTGTGTGCATACCACAGAATCTCCTGAGACTCTCCCAACCTAAGCAAAGAATGTTTTCAGCTCAGTTTTGTCTTTGCTTCCTCGCAGCATGAAGAAAGCATCATTCTCACCTTCACAGTGTAGTAGTCCAAGTGGTCTACTAGGGAGACAAATATTTCTGCACGAGTGATAGTCCCCACCAGACTCTAAACAGCTTTGTGGCATTGCCCTTCATACTTTCTCTCAGAAAAGAGAAATAAAAGGCTTCCCAGGATCAGGAATTTGTTGACAATAAAATCTGATTACTGCAACATTCAAAAACATCTGGATATGTCTTTTGTCCTTAGTAAAAACGAAGGCTTTGTTTTGAAGATTTCTCTAGACAAGTTGTATCAGCTCTCTGGGAACAAGGATGTGGGAAGGGTAAAGTGTTACTAAACCTCTGTGCTCTGGACTGAAGAATTCCAGACTAGAAAGAGCAGCCAAGGAGTTACTTTGCTGTCTTTCCTTAGTATAAATACAACTAAACCTAGTTTTTGGGGTCTCCAAATATTAGAATTCTGTCCAAAAGAGCATTAGGAAAACCAAATAGGCAGAAACAGTTGGGCAACACTTTCTTGTCAGCTCAATCTTTTAGTAGTTGCAGGACACAAAGCAAAATTATACTTTCAGTCTGTTGCCTCTTACCCTTAATGGATCACCATTAAGGCAATAGAGGTTCAGCAAGTTCAAGAGATAAGACTGAATTGTGATACTCTGTCTGGACCCAACCTTGGTCATAAGACTTATATCAAACATTTATATTAAAAATAACCCAGAAATACTCATGCACCTCATAAGGAAGTTTCACTCAGTGGTTTACAGCATATATACAGCAGTAGTCCCATAAGATTTTATCACCTAGTGAAACTGTACGCATCTTAGTTTGTATAAGTTCACACAATGACGAAATCACTTAAAGATGCTTTTTAAAAAATATATCCTTGTAGTTGAGCCATGAGTGACTGTACTGGTCTCCTCTGCCCAAAGCACTAGCACCAGCATGAAAATCACAATGCTGTGAAATCATCAATTATGAAGGCATTGGACTTCATATGTGGTAATTTCAGTCTGCCTCTCTGGACCTTTCCCCTCTTGGTGGCAAACCTTCCTTTCAAGGACCAGGCATTCTCAAATTAATGGTCCTCAAATGGTGGGATGATTTTAAGAAGGGAAGAACATAAAGGGAGATGAGAGGCGCAGAGAACATGTTCGGGGAGGGGAAAGGAGCAGAAATTTCAACTGTGGTTCATCATGGCACAGTGGCAAGAAGCCCAGACTGGGGATTAGGAAATCTGGGCATAGAATCTGACTTTGCCTATAATCTATGACTTTATCCAAGTTATTCTTCATCCCCAAGCTTATTTATTGTGAAATTGTTCTCTAGCAACCCTCCAACTCAAAGATCCTTACTCCAGTTGGTAGATGGATTAAAACAAATTTGTTCCTAAAGACCACATGAGGTCAAATGACTTAATACATGTGACATTTTTATAACACCCTTTCCAAATATCCTAGGATGCAAGCTCCACTTTTATCTTTAGGCTGTAGGGAACTGTAGTCTCAGTGTATTCTGAGAGGGAACACTTTTTTTACTATGTTATAGATGGGAATTAGAGTCAGTAGAGGTGGAGGAGAAATTAACGTGAAAACTAAGTGGACCATCCTAGGAATAAAATTTGGATTTTTGTTTGTGTGTGTGTACATTGTACCATGTGGCCTTATGTTAGTGACAACTTGGGACAACAAAAGGGTTGGAAATTAACTAATTTTTCAAAAGTCCCAAATTAAGAACAAATGAAAGTTTGCAATGTCTCAAGTAAGAACTTTCAATTTTTCCAGAGGACCTTTCAATTCACAGCCTGTCTCTAAGAAGAATGTACTACTTTTTTCTCACTTTTTCTCCCTCTCCCTTCAATGTTAGATTCCCTCACTGTGATCCTGGCAGTACATGTATGAGAGAGGAGGCAAAGTGGAGAGTCAAGGCCAGATATATTTCTAAGTCAAGGAGAGAAGGCCAGGTGGATGAGTGAGAAGTCCATTTTCTGGGGATCAGCAATCCTAGTCCATCCTTGACTATTCTGCTGCCTAGATACAGTTCCTCAGACAATCCTCAATACCCCCAAAGTAGCAGGAAAAGGACTCTACTCAAGATGAATCTCCCACCTTTTAGCAGCCCAATATCTCTGTTTATTGTTTATGGAAAGATAATTTGAGAATATAGTAGAAAGGATGAGAAAGGAGGAAAATGGGAAATAACAACTAACAAATCTCAGGCAAAACCCACCATCAACAGAACCAAAATATCCCTGCATTTTCCAGAATTGGTTGGGAAAGATGAATGGAGTTGAGGTCCTTCCTTTTTCTCAAAAAAGCACTCCTTGACCTGAATCTTTAGTCTCTCTCAATTCTCTACTGAAGACACCATATGTGCTTTGGCCTCAGAGACCTCTGCTCTCGGTGAGGCATCTCTCTTGGCCACTTTTACCTCCTCTAACTTGTCCCACACCCTCTGCCTATTGAAACAGCAGCAGCATCTACAACCATACAAAAGACAGGGTGTGCATGCGAATAGCATAGAAGGTCAATATCTCCCCAACCAAGGTCAACATCTGGAGAGACTTAGGTTTCAGAATGGGATTCAGACTGAGTCATCAGTATGTGTAAAAGCTGTCAGCAACTTTTCCATGCTCCCTTTTAATAAACCTCAAATCCCAACCTGCTGGAAAGGTCCCTCCTCATTAAGACATCTATTGGACTCCCCAGAAAAATTAATAGAGTAAGTGAATTGCAGAGGTGAGATGGGATCCAACTAGAGATCCGACTTCTAAATGAGTAACACCCTTACTCTAACCTTCCTAACCTAAGAATGGGATCAGTGGGCCCTGTACCTCTACTTTACCTGTCCTACTAGGAAATAAGGGCACCATATACCCATCTACCTGTGTCCAGAAAGACAACCCAAGCCCCAAGACAGAAGGAACTAGTAACTCTTCTTCTAAAAAGGAATGCCCTGTCTCTCTGTGTACTAAAACTACCAGAAAATATCCATTTCCTTTCAGCAATCAGAAATAAAAAATTCAAAAATATTAAAGAGAGAACAAAAGTTGAGTACCACTGGGTAAGCTAAGGTCTGGAGGAGACAGTTTTATTGAGCTGTCTGTGCTCCTCCCATGCTGGGTTATTTGAAGTAGCCCATGCATCTGCTCTGAGCTTTTTCCCTCATTCTGGGCCCCCAAAAAAATGTTAGTAGAAGAAAAGGTGAGGAGATAGTGAGCAGACAGGATTAACAGAAGATTCTCCAGGGAAGACTTCGCTCTGGGCCTGCTAAGGGTCAGGAGTGAGCTCATTGTGCTCCATTTAAATTGCCATTGGCTCACACAACACTGGGGCAGAAATGGAAAGAGAAACACAGCAGGCAGCAGTGGCCAACCTTGCTCTGTCATCACCCCAGGAGGTCTGATACAGGAGCCAACACAACCAGACCCCTGCCCCACCCTTGCCTGGCCTGAGAGTCGCCTCCCGCACAGGGCTTTCTGCAGCTCTAGTTTCTCAGCATGGGTGTTTGGAAGCAGGGCAGCTCCTCAACCCTGTGCAATGGGGGCCTCTTTGTTTGTTTGTTTCTTCATCAGCTCTCAAGTCTGGCTGCCTTCTTCCCTGTGACCTCAGTTTCTCCTTGGCAGAGCTTTTGCGGGTGGGAGGGATTGAGGAGAGAAATAGTATCCAGTCTCCAGGACCATCCAGCAAACCCCTCTCCAACCTAAAAGGTCAGTTTCTCTGTAAACCTTCTGGCCAGCAAAGCCAGGCATCAGGGATCAGCACAGAACACCAGCAGGGTATGATGGAGGCAATGTCCTTTGCTCCCTTTCTTGCTCCCTCTTGTTCAAAGTCACTCTGACGGTGTTGGAAAGTCAGTCCCCATAATCAACCAAAGCAGCTAGACTAAACAAATATGTACTGACCACCTACTGTGGACTATGGTAGCATCTGTAGGAAATGCAGTAGAAAAAGACATAATCTCTAACTACAAGGAGGCTCACACCAAAGCCAGATCATCTCAGAGATCATCTAGCCCTACTTGTTTATTTACCTAACAAGAGAGCCAAAGTCCAGAGGAGTCCATCAAGACCAGAACCAAGACTCATCGCTTCCTGTTGAAACCAGTTTAACACACACAACATGGCAATCCAGGCATTGTCTAGACTTGAAGGCCAGTGTTATAAGAACAATGGACTTTGAATAAATTTCAAAGAACAATGAAAACTTGATAAGTAAGGGAAGTCTTCCTTGAAGATGTGGAACAAATGGAGAGGAATAGGAAAGCTAGAAAACATATAAGGACTTTTTATTCATTCAACAAATGTATTCCACAAATATTTATTGAACTCCTGTTCTGTGGCAAGACTTTTTAACACCTGGGGACTACACAGTGATGAACACAATTACTAAGTGCCAGCTTTTATGGAAGTCTTTGCTTTTGTGGGGCTTATTGTAGAAGAAACAATGACCAGAGTGGGCAGAGAAGTTCCTGAGCTACAAGGCAAGGTTAGAGCTCCTCCCTCTTCCTGGTTCCTGAAAATAGGAAAAGAAGTATAGCTTATGATAGCCACCCAAGAAACTTGGTTTTCAAAACATGATTGGGCACCTTGTCAATGAACATTAGAAATTCAGGCAATGGGGCTTGAACTACAGTCCTCTATTCAATCTACTTTTGCTAAAAAGCCAAAGCAAAACAAAAACCCAACTACTATATCCTCAGTTCTTGCATGAAGATAATGGAAGTTGAGAGAAAGAGACCAAAAGAATAGTTAAGTTCTATTGAAAGTTTTATGAACTTAGTATGAGTTACAAAGGAGAAAGAAGAAACACAGTGTCTCTATTTGGAAATCTTAAAAGCTCTTTGAACCCAACACAGTAGGTCTTAAACCAGTGCACAGTCACCACTATCCCAAAGCCTGCTCTTTATCCTGTGAGTGACACAAGCATCCAGATAGTTGCATTACAGAGAAACAAAAGCCACAGCTTTCACACCAACTGCTCACACCTCCTACATCCAATCTATCACCAAGACTTTGTCTTTTGTGTCTGTCTCTACATCTCAATCAGCACCCTCCAGGCCCATGTCTAAGCTGTTATCAAATCTCTCTGAAACCACTGCTATTAACCCTAGCCTCTCCCTTTATGTGCTCAGCTCCTCTGTTCAATCCACTGCCCACCCAGCAGCGTTGAATCTCATCATGACATACTCTTAACATTTTTTAAGTTTCCTGGTTTCTGCCTCCCCTTGTCAATATCATTCTCTAGAGCCAAAGTAACCCCTTAAGAAATAAATTGCTGATTGTGTCAATACCTGATTAATGATTTTCTGCCCTCTCAGCTGAAAGTTGTACATACACAAGATCTATATTTGTTTTTATCCACCCGTATTTTCCTAGCACTTAAGTGCATGGCATATCCTACATAAGCAATAAGTATTTATGACTAAATTTTTTTAAATTTTCAGGACAGTGGTTCTCAACCAGGGTTACTTTGTCCCCTACATTCCCCCAGGTTTCCAAAGGATAGGTGTCATTATTTGGAAAAATTTCTGGATGTAGTATTTTGTGAGGGTTCTACTGGCATCTGACGAGAAGAGGTCAGAGATATAGTCAAACATCCTACAATACATACGACAACCCACAAAAACTTACCCAGCCCATCATGTTAAAGGTATCACTGCTGAGAAAGCTTGAGTCAGATGAAAAAGGAAAACATACATTTTGATCCTATTGAACTGGATCTCCTAGAGTCGAGTACTTATAGAAATACAAGTACATTTGTTACCTCCAGATGTTCTGAGAGACAAACACAAATCCATACACACACACTGAACGACTTTGAAATGTCCTACAGGCAGAGGACACATATTTTAATGTTCTCTCTTGTACTCCCTGATGCCCTGGGGTTTTTTCCGTAATACCTATCTGGAAATTTTCACTTAACCTAAAAAGACCTCAAAATTAAAGACCAGCCTTGAGCTTCACTACAGAGACCATCTTATTTCACATACCTGACCAACTTGCGAAGAAGGCTAGTGAAATCACAAAAGAGCCCCTCCCACCCCAACCCCACCCATCTGTGCAGCCACAACCCTCTGCAGTCATAATGACTAAGGCCTTAAATACCCAGACTCCCAACCTCTGGACCTTGCAAAGCCCCTCATTTTGGCAGAAATCACAATATCTATTAGCCATAAATCAAGAAGAGAGGCATGAAAAGAGGCAAGAACCAAACTCCTCACAAGGGTGTCAAGAGAGGTGGCAGCAAAAGAAAATACTGGAAAGGCAGTCTGAAGAGTAGGAAACCCGGTGATAATGGTGAGTAGAGGGTGAAGGAGACAGCAGGCAAACCTAGGAACATGTTGCTTCCCCAGCCCTCTCGCCTGAGGCCATCCTCATGTCCTGAGGCTATTTCCAATGACTACATTCATATTTGGGCCAGAAGGGTTCTGGTGGATGTGTCCTAATGAGTGTTAACCTGTCCTTCCTCCATAGCCAATCGCAATTGCCGCTCCCGCTGTTGACCAGACAGTGGGCTCTGCCCTAGTAGACTTCAGACACCACCAGGAAGTAACAAGGGGACAACAGAAAGGGACTGCCAAGGAGATCTGCAATTAGAGCAAAGCCAGAGAAGAGCCTATCACCTATCAAGTGTGGGTGAAATTCCAGTTGTGACAACATGAGAAATGTATATTGGCGGATTCTCCTGAACAACTCAATAAAATTTTGAATACTGAAATGTTTCCTTTGATATTTTGTTGGAAAAAAATGGGTTTCTGAGCTAGATGAGCTTGGGCAAGGATGGGATGGTATGAAGCCATTAAATATGACTTGGGAAATATTAAAAGTAATTTGTCCTTACAACACCCATGGTAGCCCAACTCTGGTCATGAGCCATCACTGCATTTAGGCTTTTGTCTCAATGCACAGGAAAGAAACTACTCTCTTGGAGTGCCAATTATGAGCCAAGAATACCAGCTGTTGAGGGATCCATACGTGTGACACTAATGGAGGCTTAAGATTGGAGAGGTGCTCCAATCACATACACAGGACTATCAAGGTGTTAAGACATAGGGAGAAAGACCAGTGTGGTAGGACAATCATCATGGAAGTGGTTAGATTTAGGTTATTTTGGCTGGAGATGGACAAGACTGGAAGTAAGGATATTGCTTGTGAGGGTCAACTCTGTCATAATGAAACTTAGGTGTGTCTGGAAGTAGGGATTACCTTACTGATCCTGGGTGGACCTTATTGATCATTTGGCAGGGTAGTGTCCTTGGCTATAGAACTGGCTCTGCTCATTACCTGGACCTTGGATTATGATAGGGTTTATAATGTCTCTGGCCAGCAATCTGACAACACCTCTCAGTATCTATCTTCTCAGAGGGTAATAATTTTAATTAGTGCTTCCTATTGCCTCAGAGCTCACAGCAGGATGGAAATGAGACTCATATTTACACTCAACCACCAGCCACCCACATGGAAAGGTTATAATGAGGAAGAGATGAGAAAAGCATGAGGTCCAACATCAAGTTTCCAATAGTGGGGGGTGGAAGAGGGACTGCCTTCCTGTGACAGAGCAAGGGAAGGGGAAACTCCTGGTATTTTCAAGGAGGCTACTGAGTTTAAGCCTCATGCAGGTGTGTAGATATGAGGATGTTTGAGACAGGAAGACTGGTAATGAAGCATACCCTCAGGGGTCAAATTCAGAAAGAATGTTCATTTCTCAGATGGCTCCAACAGAAAAATCCAGGTCATTTCACTTGAAGTAATATCTGTCAGGTTTCTTGGTCCATGATGTCTCATAATCCTGGAGAATGTACACAGTGTTTCAGAGCTATTTTCTTCTCAAGTTTGTATGCAAAATCATCTTACCATCAAGCATGTAGACACTTCAAGCTCATCTTTGCCCTGAACTTCTTAGAAGTTAATGTAAAGTTCTGGTCTGGAATCGTTCCTTAAGAAGCTGTGAAATGGCTGATCAGAAGGTGCCAGCTTCACCCTGCTCCTGTACCAACTCCTTGCAACATGCAAAACCCACCCCGCCAAAAAAACTTACTTTGTTTTTCTTAAAAAGTTTTTACTGCTCTTTCTGTAAATTCTTTTAACTTATCACCACAGGTTGAGTTTTCAGGAAGCAAACTGAGACAGAGTTTGGAATCAAGCTATTCATTAGGAGAGAGGATGCAGCATTATCCAGAGAAGGGAATGAACAAAGCATTGACTGAATCTATCAAGAAGGTTCACCAGTTAGTCTCCCACACAGGACCATGATGGCCAGACCTTTATCCCATTGTCTTGCCATCTTTCAGATTGCTCATCTGTGCAAAGATGACCCCTCTATAGGACACAATCAGCAGTCAGGAATTAACCAAGCCGGACATAGTGGTATATACTTAATAATCCCACCACACTGGGAGGCTGAGGCAGGAGGATTGCAAGTTAAAGCCAAGCCTAGACAACTTAGTGACTTAGGGAGATATTATCTCAAAAAATAAAAATTTAGAAAAGAGATTGTGGCTATAGCTCAGTGCAAAGGCCCTGGGTTTAATTCACAGTACTGAGGGCAGAGGGATAATTAGACCAGCAATAATGCTGAGTGTGTGGCATTTACTTCCTGGAGGGAACTTGTTATGACTGGGGCATCAGCCAGGTTATAGACTCTCTCAAGACCTTGCAGGAGAAGAGATCCCTGAAGATGGTTCAAATGAAGAGACTTAACCAAAGGAACTATTTGCTAGGCACTTAACGCCTAACACTGGTGACTTCAGACCCTTATATCTGCTGAGGCAAAAGGACAACAGGAACCCAAGGAAAGCCAGAACTGTGTTTTGGTGGGCAGACACCCTAGTAAGCACTGCATTAAGAAGGATCACAGCTGTTGCCAGAGTCTCAGGGACAAATGCCCTGATGTTTCTCTAATCTTCTGCTGGTGCTCATGATGGCCACACTCAAATAGAAGCCAACAGAAAAGAGATTGGGCTAACAACCCAAGGGCCAGACTGTAGCTCATCAAAGGACAGAGACAAAGGAAAGGACAACTTTGTAAATACAGTGGTAATAACATCTTCCTTCTTGAGACTTGTTAGAAGTCTGCCATTTTGGTGTCCTGTTTGTCTTCTCCCATACATTGTCACAGACCAGTGTCCCATAGGAGCCAATAGTAGAGAGATGTAGTGAGAAAAGGAGCTCAAAACCAAGTTGTTCACAGTTCCTAAACCCTTACCTTGAAGTGTGTTTTCATGTCATTTGCATGACTGTATCACAGTATCCCCAAACCAAGACACTAAAATGTTCTAATACAATGGTATATTTTGGCAATTGTCCAAACACTAATTAATCATGAGCACAAGCATATGGCAAACAGCCTGAGGCTAGTCAGTGCAGACATATCCTCTCCTGGTGACTTCAGCCTTTGCCCTCTTGGACAAGTTGGGAAAAAATGTCAGCCGCCCAGAAAACTGTTTTGCAGTAGGAACATTTTCCAGGCCCACATGCTGGAAATTTTCCAAAGCTGGTATTAACTTAGTCCCTGCCCTCCAGGAACATTCATTCTGTCCCCTTTCACAGCCCCTACCAACCCAGCACCTGTGAGTCTCCTGACCCTGGTGACACTCTTTAGGGAGATTGGAAAACTTCACTCCCTGCATGACTTTGCTCCATCTCCCCAACCAAGGAAGGCTTTGTTCCTCTCCCAGTTTTCTCTGGAACACCATGTCCTGAAGTCATTGCTGTTCGGCCTTTTTGGAAAGTGAAAAATCAGACCAAAAAAAAAAAAAAAATTAAGGATCTTGGCCATAAGCCTTTCTGGGTCACCTTGACCTTCTTATTGGCTGACTTGGATACAAGGCCTCTGCTCTACAGGCTACAAGAGCTCATGGGAGTGATGAAGCCCAGAGAGCCCCTGTGTGGGTGGAAGAACTTTGGGGAGCAGAACTGATCCCCATCCCTCTCTTCAG
The DNA here is from genome assembly GCF_053883595.1 of Heterocephalus glaber. NCBI lineage: Eukaryota > Metazoa > Chordata > Mammalia > Rodentia > Bathyergidae > Heterocephalus > Heterocephalus glaber. Next base: position 8,156,113 of record NW_028258153.1, read on the forward strand.
GGCTCCTCCAGATGACCTTGGGTGGGACCTACTTGTCTGTACAACCAGCACAGACAAACAGGAAGTTCTGGAGAAATGCTCAGGGCTGAGTTGGAGAGGTGAAGGCAGAAATGGCAGCTTGGAGGAGTCTGTGAGCTCTAGGGTAGTTGGTGCAAGTCAGACATAGCCTAGGGCTCAGCTGTTGGGGTCACCCAAAGTTTCTATCCTTAGAGAACAGAGAATAGCAGCATCCTGAAAACTCTGCCTCACTCTCTGGCTTTCCACTGTGAACACTCATGGCCAAGCCTATTGTGGGTCAAGGACCGAAATGAGTAGGGTCTTAATTCCTGACCTCCAGGACCACTAGGTCTTCTTTTCCAGGTCAGTTTCTTTGCCAGGTTGATGAGAGGGAAAGCCGGATATTTTGCTTCAACAGAGTCAACATCTCCTGATGCCTGGCCCTACCATTCCCCTCTCCCTCTTCTACCTTTCCTCAGCCCCAACATGTGAGCTTTCTTGCTACTTAGCCTCATGCCTCAGGATGGTTCAGAGAAACACTCTCTCCTCCCCATCCTGGTTCAGAGAAGAGTGCCCAGCACTAAAAATCACTTCCTAGATTCATCCCTGCTACTCCTCCTGCTTTGTGGCTTTGATAGACCATTCATTTTGCTTTTGTACACCTCCCTTCTGAAACTGGAGCCATTCTGTCTCTTCCTACAGCTCCACCATCACTTTAACAAAGACTGAACTCATGCAGAAGGGTCAGGAATCCTGGGCAGTGGACACAGTATAAGATGAGGCAGATGGGCACCAGCTGAGGCAGCCCTGTGTTCTAATGCCCACACTTCCAGCAGTGTGATCTTAGGTGGCTTTTCTAACTTGTGTTAGCCTCATCTTCCTTATCTGTAAATTATAAATCATAATATCAACCTCGTGGGACATGTGTAAAAACTTAAAGTTCTGTAAAGGATAAGTCCTGAGTAAGGAGACTTCTCCTTTCTCTCTCAGAGTTGGGCCTTTAGGGATCATTGTGCCTATCTGAACCTCAACTCATGATTTCACTTCCAGACTTCAGTCTCTGTAGGCCACACTACATGAGGCTAAGCACTGTACTTGTGAGCAGATTTCTCCAGCAGGGCCTGCTTGCTCTGCACAGAGTTAACTTCAGCGTCCCATTGTGACCTGGCACCTTTCAACCTTTCCTGAGCCTACTCCCTAGGTTAGTCCCTGAGAATCCAAAAATACATTTTCCTGGGGCTTGTTTCCCTCTCCTATAAAATGCAGACCTGAGGATGATCTTATTTCTCCAACCACCCTGTAGACTTCCAGAAAAAGTCAAACTATGCACCAATGAGGGACACAGGGATGGCATCAGGACACATGAACAGCCATTGTGTCTTGGGGAAAAAAAATCTATGAACCATATTCATAATTTAATATGTTGTTAAAAAATAAAATTTGAGTATGGATATTGGTGAAAAGGGTCAAAGGATAGATTAATAAACTCACTAATTAGGATCAGGCCTAATTCTTTTCCATTACCAACAGGAAAGAATAATTAGCTGTGAAGTCCTCAGGTGTAACACACAGGTGTTTTTACTAAGCAAATATAAAGAACTTAAATTTCATTTGTGGGGATGACCCTCAACAGAGCTCTAGAATGAAGAACTCAAAAAGGGATCCAGTCTTTGAGAATAATAGACAGTGGACCTTTCTTTATTGAACAACTGCTTCCTCCACAAACACAGAATATTGGCAGACCAGGTATGTAATGATGCTGGTGGATGCTAGTCTATGCTACTATGATGTGCATAGAATCGCCTAGGAAAACTGCTAAGATGCAGATTCCAATTATGATTATGATTCTCTCCAAAATGAGCCTGAAATTCTGTGATACCAAGCAGTTCCAGGTGGTGCTGATGCTACTGGCCCAGTGACTTCACAGAGAACACCCAGGGTACACAATATACAACTGGAAGCCCAAAGAGCAAGCCCTAACTAAATTCTCCGTGAACATCCATAGCAATTCATCACCCCTATCTGGGGCTGATCGTACTTCCCAGGGAGATCATAGAAAAGAATGAGGGAAGAGATGATCGAAGGTCTCTTCCAGTTCTTAAAATAAAATCCTAAGAACCTAGAGGGCTAAAGAAACAGCTGAAATGTTAACATTTCTTTGACTTCTCTCAGATATTGAAAGCAGCACTGTCAAGCATAGATACAGGGCTGGCCTGGCCCAGGCTTTTCTCAGCTGCCTCTGAAACCTGGGCCAGCCACACTACTTCAGCACAGGAGGATCATAATTCTCCTTTCTAAGGAAGAAGGGAGAAGGGAGACAAGAAAATACCCTGAACACAATGAGGCTGCCCCACCCTTGGCCATCACTGGAGGCTTGAAGGAGGATCTCTGGTTTAACTACTCATCTTTCCCTTTTCCTATTGTTGGTTCTCCCAGGCTACAGGTCATGAGCCATACCTCTCCCCACTTTCTGCTCAAAATGTGAATCTTATTTGCATGGGTTTCAGAGCAACAGAAACTGATTCCAGCTAACCCAGAAAGCAGAAAAACAGAATCCACTGGGAGGATGTGGAAGAGCTCGGGGAATAAAAGGAAAAGTGGGATCTCACAATGGTTGTGGAGCAGGCAGCAGATGAGAACTCAATATGCTCTCTTTTGCTAACACCAACTGTTTCATTCTTTCATCAGACCCCCAAAATTCAGAGTCCCAGAAAAGAAAAAATGATGGTCAAGCTTATGTAGCAGTGGGACAGGGTTGGTCTTGAAAGGAAAATGGAGAAATTGCTTCAAAAGAAGGGGATATGTGTGCTGGTCACCTAGATATGGTAATGTCCACTACAAATAAAGGAGATTAATTCCTTGCAATACAAAGAATTCCAGGATTCCAGTTGCATGTGGCAAAAATTTAACATCCCTGAGCACACAACAGCTACCTTCTTGAATCCCTACCTCTGTGAACACCCTCATAACCTGCAGCTTTTCCTCCAAAGCTGGCATTCGCCATAAGAAATTCACTGAGCATGTATAACTTATATTTTACTGTCACCACCAGAAATGAAGTTGGCTTTATTCTTCACTCCATTTGTTGCCCTAGGTAGAAATTTTTTAATAACATCAGGAGTGTTCACAGCAAAAAGGATAGCAAGCTCTGATGCTGATTGGGCACACTCTATAGTCATGCCTCAGCAATCCTAAATGTGCCTAGAAGTCACAGATTCTCCAGTGGTGTCCACAATGTCCACAGAGGTGTCCAGAAGATGTCCACAAAAGCCAAGAGTACAATGATGCAAATTGGGGTGGATGGAGGTGGCCCTGAGCTCAGGGAGCTGCTTCTTCCCCTGCCTAACTCCAAATAAAAGTGATTTTCCTCTTTCCTGATTCCCACCACAGACATCCAAGAGTGCTCTGAATGAGCAGGTAAAAACTCCTTGGGATCAAGGCCAATACTACCCAGTGTGGGAACCTCTGGCCACGCAAAGATAGTGAGCTCTCATAATATGACTAGTTTGAGTCATAATATGACTACCTCTTATTGTAACTTACAATGAAAAAATAATCCAAAATATCTTATTGATCATTCTTATGTTGCTTACAGGTTGCAATAATATTTTAGACATAGAGGTGGGAGGAGCCTCGCTCAGGAGCTGAAGGGAGATCTGTCCTGGGAAAGTTCGTCCGTTCCCAGAGTTTCCCTCTATGGTTACTCGGGCTGGGCTGGCCAATGCCCCGGCTCCTTTCCTCCCTCCAGCCTTCAGGGTCCACCCAGTACCTCTTTCTGCTCCAGACTGCCATGGAGCCACCACCGGTGCCTAGGAGAAAGCTAAAAAAGCTGAATGGAGATAGTTTGACTAAGCAGCCTGAAGTTTTTGATGTCTTAGAGAAACTTAGAGAAGGGTCTTATGGAAGTGTTTTTAAAGCAATACATAAAGAATACAGCCAAGTTGTTGCAATTACAAGTACCTGTTGAGTCTGATCTTCAGGAAATCATCAAAGAAATTTCCATAATGCAACAATGCTACAGCCCATGTATTTTAAGTACTATGGGAGTTACTTTCAGAACACAGACCTCTGGATTGTTATGGAGTACTGCGGAGCTGGCTCTGTCTCAGACATGATTAGATTATGAAACGACAGAATCTTTTCATGTGGGAAAGGATTTTAAAATGTCTACTCACTGGCCATTTTTACAGTAGAGTATCAGTTCTCTTCCTCTGCAGATCAATGGATTATAAGCAGAGTGTATATATGTGTATTTACGTATGGTTTAACAGAAGATGAAATTGCAACCATTCTAAAACTACATTGAAAGTATCAGGATATTTGCACTTTATGAGAAAAATACATAGAGCTATAAAAGCTGGAAATATTCTCCTCAATACAGAAGGACATGCAAAATTGGCAGATTTTGGAGTAGCTGGTCAGTTAACAGATACAATGGTAAAATGCAATACTGTGATAGGAACTCCATTTTGGACGGCTCCTGAAGTAATTTAGGAAATAAGCTATACCTCTGTGGCTGACATCTGGCCACTTGGCATTATTTCTATAGAAATGGCTAAAGGAAAACCTCCTTATGCTAATATACATCTAATGAGGGCTATTTGTATGATTCCCACAAATCCACCACCAACATTCAGGAAGCCTGAACATTGGTCTGCTGATTTCACCAATTTTCTTAAAACGTGTTTAGTGAAGAATCTAGAAGACGGCCACTGCAACACAGCTTTTACAGCATCCTTTTATCAAGAATGCAAAACCTGTATCAATATGAAGAGACCTAATCACAAAAGCTATGGAGAGCAAAGCTAAAAGACATAAAGAACAGCAGCGAGAATTAGAAGGGAAAGAAGAAAATTCGACTGAAGATAAGCTGGATTCTCACACCATGGTGAAGGCGAGTTCAGAAAGTATAGGCAAGATGCAGGCCACAAGCACCATGAGTGAAGGGGCCCAGACTATAATCAAAAATAACAGCACGATGCTAGGATCTGACTTGGGAAGCACGGTTATAAACAGTGAGGATGAGGAGGAAGAAGATGGAACTATGAAAAGAAATGCAACTTCACCATAAGTACAGAGACCATCTTTTGTGGACTACTTAGATAAGCCGGACTTCAAGAATAAGAGTCATGGGGCCGGGGATTTAGCTCAGTGGTTTCGCCACCTGCTGAGCAAGTGCAAGGACCTGAGTTCCATCACCGGTACCAAAAAAAAAAAAAAAGAATTAGAGTCATGGAGGCACCGTACCAAGGTCGCGAGTCACGCACGGAACATGCCGAAAGAATAAGTCATGAAAACTGTAATCACAATGTGCATGAGCCATTCCCTATGTCCAAAAATGTTTTTTCTGAAACTGGAAAGTTCCTCAAGATGGAGACTTTGACTTTCTAAAAAATCTAAGTTTAGAAGAACTGCAGATGAGGTTAAAAGTACTGGACCCCATGATGGAATATGAAATAGAAGAACTTCGTCAAAGATACACTACAAAAAGACAACCAATTCTGGATGTGATGGATGCAAAAAAGAGAAGGCAGCAAAACTTTTGAGTCTGATTTCTTCTCTTAAAGAAACCACTTTGGAGACCAAGAAACCACTAAGAATTGAAGGAATATTATGATTTTTTTTTAATCCTTAAGATACTCTACAACTAGGCACAGGTCAAAAGCTAATGCTCATACATACCTAGGTACATTTCCAGAAGGCAGAATTTACAATTCCTTCCACTATATTTTCATTTTTAGTTGAGAGTAATAGAAATGTGTTCTCTTTTGCTGTCAGCTGAAAACCATCCTAAAATGAAGGCTATGTTTAGAGACCTTGAATATCCAAAGGTATTGTTTAATTGTACAGCACTGATGGGCTTTATGTCATAATATTCTTTATTCCTATCTGGAAGCCTATTTATTGTATTCCCTTAGGTAGACTTATTTATTTATGCTATTTCACTTTTTGTTGTTGTTGTTTTGTAGAGACAAAATCAAAAATCTTTGGTGAAGGCAGGAACATATTAACAGATAATAATGTACAACCAAATTATACTTCAATAGAGGACCTTTGGGGTACATTTCTTGATTTCCAGGATACTTTTCCAATAGAAGAAAACCAATAATAGCACCCAAATGAGCTGCACTTTTTTTGTATTGAAGCAATAATTCCATTTTTACCTTTTAAAATTTTGATTTTTGATACAAATTTTGATATTTGCTACAAATAGAACTATATATATTTAGGCCAAACAGAGCTATAATGTTTAAAACCAAAGAAATCAACAGAACCCTTGCACAAAAATGTGTGATAAAAATTTTAAAAGAAATGAAATTTAATACTGTTTCATGCTTCATGTATAGATCTTTTAGGTAAACTGAATCAAACTTGCAATGAGCTCATCAAATTTCTTTCTGTGAAATTGTGCTCTGTTGTTACAGGACTTTACATTGATTTCATTTATTTCCTGAGAACTGCTAAACATCATGTGCCTGAGGATTTAAAAATGGCAAAGACATTTCTACTGAACTGTGCAAACCTTGAGGACTGAAAAATAAGATTAAAACCATTAAAAAGAAACTCACCTGTATTTTTTTAAACAAATATTTTTATAGCTTTATTAACATATGTATTTTGGGTTTTGGTTTTTTTTTTTTGGTACCAGGGATCGAACTCGGGTCCTTGCACTTGCGAGGCAGTTGATGAAACCACTGAGCTAAATCCCCGGCCCACTCACTTGTATTTCACATTATTTATTATACATTTTGATCCTCATTTACACTTTCAGTTTCTCACACCAGAGAAACTATTCAGTATTTACACACATGTGTCCTATTTATTTCACTTAAGAGTGTAGCCTCAATGTTTATCCATTTATCTATAAATGTCTTTAGTTTCTCATTCTTTATGGCTAAGAAGGGAAAGGAAAAAAATATGAGAAAAGGAAAAAACAAAAACAAAGTTTTTTGTGTGTAGAGAATGGTGGAGAGTTTGAAGGGAGGGAAGGGGAATGGGAAAAAAAATAAGAGGCAAGATACGTCATGTAAAGGTACAAATTCCCAATGATGAATGTCATTATATTATATACCTGAAATACCAATAAACTTACTGGAAAAAAAAAGAAACTCATTTTTAACCTGAATGAACATTTGTATAATTGAACTGGAACCAGCTGTTTTCTAAACTACATATGGCCATCTTGACAGTGTTTGGTCTTTTATGTATTTAATTACTATGTGAAAGTCATAACAACAAATAAATTTTACTGTGCCACCAGTGGGGAAGTCATCCTTGCCATTTTCTCACCACTGCTTCTACCTCCACCCCAACCAGATCTCCTTTTATCCTCAGTAAGGCGCTAAAACCCTCTTTAACATCGCTTTTCATAGTTGTGATTCCATTCTTTTTTTTTAAGTTTATTGGTACATTTTAGGTGTACCTTATGATCACATACATTATTGGAAATTTGTACTTGTGCATGATCTATCTTGGTTCTTATTTTTTCCCATTCCTCTTCCCTCCTTTCATCATCCATCTCTCCCAATTTACCTAAGCTTTGTTTCTGTTTTTCTTTCTTTTTTCATTTTTTTCTTCCCTCTCTTTCCTTTCCCCCTGCTCCCCCTCCTTACTTCCCCTTCCCTTTTGAACATTTTCTTCCTATTTCACAATATCTATTATACATTTTGGTATTTATTTACACTTTCAGTTTTTCACACCAGAAAAACAATTTAATATTTACACATGTGTGTCCTATTTATTTTACTTAAGAGTATGGCCTCAATATGCATCCATTTAGCTATAAATATCTCTTGTTTGTCTTTCTGTACTCCATTTTATATATATAAATCAAAGATCCTGCCACTCCCAGCCCAGAGGAAGGGACTTCCCGGCCACCATCCCTACTACCTCTCCCAGCTCAGAAGAGGTGATACATGCGGGAGCAAACAGCACCCCCGCCCCCCCAGTTGAAATGAAAAAACACATAAATAAGTCTCAAAACCAGACTTTCAGATCACCTACAACAACCCCAAAGGGAAATGAGATGGAACACTCTGATACTCAACCACCTGGACCCACTGAACGGGCAACAAAAGGGGATCTGGAAAAAATGAAATCAGAAATAATATCTCAGATAACAGGAGAAATTGTGCTCCTAGTGCAAGGCATGATTAATATATCTAGAGAGGAGCTGAGGAACATGATGGAATCCCAACATAGGAAACAAATGGAATCCATAAAACAGTTGCAAATAGATTTCCAGGAGATGAAAAACTCCATTGAAAGTCTACATAGCAGAATGAGCCAATGTGAGGATAGAATTTCAGATATAGAAGATAAGATTGCAATTAATGACCAGGAAAAGAAAAATTGCTTCAAAATTATAAGGGAACATGAGAAATCAATCCAGCAGCTGCTAGATGATGCAAAGAAGAATAACATAAGACTGATGGGAGTCAATGAAGAAACAGGAGAGAGTGCAGATGACATAAAAAATCTCTTCACAGAAGTAATGGCAGAAAACTTCCCAAGCAGGGGAAAAGAAATTGACATACAGATAAGTGAGGCATATAGGACTTCAAATAGCCTTGATCAAAAAAAAAATCCACACATAGGCATATAATTGTTAAGATTCCAGAAACTCAACAGAAGAACAAAGTTCTACAAGCAGTTAGAGAAAAGAAACAAATCACATACAAAGGAAAGCCCATCAGAATCACAGCAGACTTCTCAACACAAATCATCAAGGCAAGAAGAGCTTGGAGTGACATATTCCAAGCCCTAAAAGAAAACAGCCTCCAACCCAGATTGATGTACCCTGCAAAACTATCTTTCAAAATTGATGGAGAAATAAGATACTTTCATAACAAAGAGCACCTTAGGAACTTTGTGAATACCAAACCAGCACTCCAAAGAATTTTACACAATATCCTAGGAACAGACATTGAGGATCACAACCCCAGGAAGCAAAGCAGAATGAACCCATCTGGCATGACAAGAAATTAAAAGTAAAGGGGGAGAACCCAACAAAAAGAAAAAGTCATGGCAATGACAAGTCAATACATTTCAGTTATAACCATCAAAGTTAATGATCTCAATTCACCAATCAAAAGAAATAGACTGGCAGAATGAGTCAAGAAGCAAAATCAACCAATATGCTGCATAAAAGAAAAACACTTAATTAAAAAATAAATTCATACACTGAAAGTCAAAGGATGGAAAACAATACTCCATGTGACAGGAACCTGGAAAAAAGTAGGGGTAGCTAACCTATTTGCAGACAAAGTGTATTTCAAAGCAACACTGATTAAGAGAGACAAAGAAGGACACTACATCCTTGTAAAGGGAACAATCCAAGAGGAAGAGATCACAATCATAAATATCTATGCACCAAACACTAGTGCACCCAACTATATAAAACAAATACTAATGGACATGAAAAGTCATATATGCACTAATACAATTGTAGTGGGGGACCTCAACACCCCACTGTCACAAATAGATAGATCAACTAGACAAAAAATAAGTAATGAAATACTAGAACTTAATAGAACTCTTGAACAAATGAACTTAACAGATGTTTACAGTCTTCCACCTCACAAAATCAGAATACACATTCTTCTCAGCTGCACATGGGTCATTCTCCAAAATAGACCACATACTCACACATAGAACATGTTTAAGTAAGTGCAAAGGAATTGAAGTTATCCCCTGTAAATTATCAGACCATAGTGCGATGAAATTGGAGATCCACAGCAAAAGAAACTCAAAAAATTTCATAAACATGTAGAAATTGAACAACACACTTCTGAATAACCAATGGGTCACAGAGGAAATTAAAGAAGAAATCAGACAGTTCCTTCGATTAAATGACAATGACAATACAACATATCAGAATCTATGGGACACAATGAAAGCAGTCTTAAGGGGGAAATTCATAGCAGTGAATATGCATATTAGGAAAACAGAACGAGCCCAATTAAACAACCTGATGCTGAACCTCAAGCTTCTAGAAAAAGAAGAGCAGCACAACCCCAAAGCTCATACATGGGAGAAAATTATAAAGATCAGAGGAGAAATCCATGCAGTGGAGACTAAGAGAATGATACAAAAAATCAATGAAACCAAGAGTTGGTTCTTCGAAAGAATCAACAAAATTGACAAACCTTTAGCCAACCTTGTCAGAAAAAGGAAAGAAAAGGCCCAAATCTATGCAATTAGGAATGAAAAGGGTGAAATTACAACAGACCCAGCAGCAATCCAGAGGATCATCAATACCTACTTCCAGAACCTATACACCAATAAGATGGACAACACAGAAGAAATGGACAGATTCCTAGATACATATGAATTACCAAAGTTGAACGAAGAAGACCTAAAAATTCTGAACAATCCAATATCAACCAATGAAATTGAAAATGTAATTAAAAACTTATCAACTAAGAAAAGCCCAGGCCCTGATGGTTTCACTGCTGAATTCTACAAGACATTTAGAGAGGAACTGCTGCCACTACTGTTTAAACTCTTCAATGAAATTGAAAGGGAAGCAATACTCCCAAATTCATTCCTGGAAGCAAGCATCATCTTGATCCCCAAAGCAGAGAAAGACCCAACCAAAAAACAGAACTATAGGCCAATCTCACTAATGAACATAGATGCAAAAATCCTTAATAAGATACTGGCAAACAGAATCCAGAAGATCATCAAGAAGATCATACACCCTGATCAAGTGGGATTCATCCCAGGGATGCAGGGATGGTTCAACATAGGCAAATCAATCAATGTAATACACTGTATCAATAGAGCCAAGGACAAAAACCATATGATTATCTCCATAGATGCAGAAAAAGCATTTGACAAAATCCAACATGCATTTATGATAAAAACCCTACAAAAAATTGCAATAGATGGTCTCTACCTCAAACTGATAGAAGCCATCTATGAAAAACCAACAGCCAATATCATACTAAATGGTCAAAAACTGAAATCTCTCACACTAAAATCAGGAACAAGACAAAGATGTCCACTGTCACCGCTCTTGTTCAATATAGTTCTGGAAACATTAGCCATGGCAATTAGACAAGAGAAAGAAATAAAAGGAATAAAGATAGGAAATGAAGAAGTCAAATTGTCATTATTTCCAGATGACATGATACTCTATATAGAAGACCCCAAGAACTCCACCAAAGTCTTCTAGACTTAATAACCAAACTCAGTCAAGTAGCTGGTTACAAGGTCAACACACAAAAATCAATAGCTTTCCTCTACGCCAATGTCAGACTCACTGGGAGAGAAATAGGGCAAACAATTCCTTTCACAATAGCATCCAAAAAACCTGAAAAAACCTAGGAATCATCCTAACGAAAGAAATCAAAGACCTCTTCTCTGAAAACTATGGCACTCTGAAAAGAGAGATTGAAGATGATATCAGAAAATGGACAGACATCCCCTGCTCCTGGGTAGGAAGGATTAATATAGTGAAAATGGCCATACTTCCAAAACTGCTATATAGATTTAATGCAATTCCAATTGAGATCCCAGCAGCATACTTCATAGACCTCGAGAAAAAAAATCCAAAAATTAATTTGGAACAAGAAGAGACCCCGAATAGCAAAAACAATTCTAGGTAACAGAGACATGGCAGCGGGTAACACAATCCCCAACCTGCAACTCTACCACAAAGCTACTGTGATAAAAACAGCATGGTACTGGCAAAGAAACAGACCTGAGGACCAGAGGAACAGATTAGAAGATGCAGAAACAATGCCAGACACACTCAGCCATCTCATCTTTGACAAAGGAGCCAAACACCCTCACTGGCGGAAAGATAGCCTCTTTAATAAATGGTGCTGGAAAAATTGGGCTTCAACTTGCCAAAGATTAAAATTAGACCTGTATCTCTCACCATGCACTAAACTAAAATCAAAATGGATTAAAGATCTAAATATTAAAATAGAAACTCTGAACCAGTTGGAACAGAGGTTAGGTAGAACCCTTGAAGACATTGGTGTAGGAAAAGATTTTATGAACAAAACCTCAGTTGCCCGTGAACTGGCACAAACAATCAACAAATGGGATCTCTTCTTATTCAAAAGCTTCTGCACAGCAAGAGCAACCACCAGCAGTGTGAAGAGACAACCCACAATGTGGGAAATAATCTTCACCTGCTCCTCCTCAGACAAAGGTCTACTATCTCGAATCTAGAAAGAACTTAAAAAGATCAGACCTCCCAAATTTAAAGGCCCAATCTGAAAATGGGCATCTGAAATGAACAGACATTTCTCAGACAAAGAAGTAGAAATAGCAAATAAATACATGAAAAAATGTTCAACATCACTGGTCATTCGAGAGATGCAAATGAAAACAATGCTGAGATTCCACTTCACTCCAGAAAGAAAGGCTGCTATCATGAAATCAACCAATAACAAATGCTGGAGGGACTGTGGGGAAAGAGGAACCCTGCTCCACTGCTGGTGGGAGTGTATACTGGTACAACCACTGTGGAAATCAGTATGGAGATACCTCAAAGAACTAGGACTGGAAGTCCCATTTGACCCCACTATTCCACTGCTGGGGATCTTCCCCAAAGGATTAAAAGAATCATACCACAGTGATATATGTGTGCCCATGTTCATAGCAGCACAGTTTGTAATAGCTAAAACTTGGAAACAGCCCAAATGCCCATCATCTGGAGACTGGATAAAGAAAATGTGGTTTTTTTATAAAATGGAGTACTACTCAGCCATAAAAAATGAGAAATTAGAGACATTTATAGCTAAGTGGATGCACATTGAGGCCATACTCTTAAGTGAAATAAATAGGACACACATGTGTAAATACCAAATAGTTTCTCTGGTGTGAGAAACTGAAAGTGTAAATAAGGACTAAATGTATAATAGGTAATGTGAAATAGGAAGAAAAGGGGCAAAGGGGAAGGAAGTGGGAGAGCTAGGGGAAAGGATAGAAGGGAATGGGATTAATATGAGAAAATGGAAAAATAGGAACAAAATCTTTGTAAATAGGGAGGACTGGAGAGGTTGAAGGGAGGGCTGGGCAAGGGTGAAAAATAAGAACCAAGAGAGACTATGTAAAGGTGCAAATTTCCAATGATGAATGTCATTATATTGTATACCTAAAATGTACCAATGATTAGAATGAATAATCGATAATGTAAAATAGGAAGAAAAGGTCCAAAGGGGTAGGGGTAGTGTTAGGGGCAGGGGAAAAGAAAGAAGGGAAAGGAAAAATGATGAGAAATGGAAAAAATGGAAATAAAGTCTTTGTAAATAGGGAAGGGAGGACTAGGAATGGGGAAAAAATAAGAACCAAGATGCATTATGTAAAGGTACAATTCCCAATGAGAAATGTAATTGTGTTGTATACCTACAATGTACCAATAAAAGAATTTAATACAAAAACAAAAAAAGATATTCAGTTTCTAAATCAAATCCCAAGCAACTGCCCAACAATAAAGGAAGCTTTATTGTACGGGAAAACAAATATATACTACTGAGCACTACGATTGCTTCTTTCTGGGTTTTAAAGTGTCCTTTCTGCCACTAATTCTTGTTTTTCTCTCTGTGAGAAAAGTGTTTTCTCCAAATAAGAAGCAGAGAGAATAGCTATGTAATGAGCACCCCACCTCTTAGGTGTCTGCACCCAGTCCTTTCTGCTATATCGTTTAGGAAGGAGGCAAATAATATAAGAAAGTCCTTGGTGTGATTGGCAGCTTCTGAGATGGCTCTTAAGGATTTCTGCCTCTGATTGGAGTGCGGGCTACACACACTGGCTTGCTTCAGCGAATGGGGACACAGTGAAAGTGATGATATGTCATTTCCAAGATTAGGTTAGGAAAAGACTTTGACTTCAATCTTGCCCACCTCTCCTGCTCTCTTACTTATTCACACTGACGGAGGCCAGCTGTGCTACGAGCTGCCATATGGAGACTGATACATGGCAAGGGACATAGGGAGGGCTCTGGCCAATGGCCAATTGGGAACAGAAGATCTTGGCCCAGCAGTCTGGGAGGAACAGAATTCTGACAAGTGAGCTTGGTGAGTGGCCTTAGAAGAAGATTTCCCCCAATCAAGCCCTCAGAGAAGAAGCTGCCCTTCATAACACCTCATTGCAGCAGCAGCCTGGGGGACTCAGAGCAGGGGACCCAGCTAAACTCATTTTCCTGACCCAGAGAAACTAGGGAACAACATGTGTCTATGGTTGTAAGCCTCTGGTTTTGAGGGTAATTTCTTACATTGTAATACTTAACTAATACATTCAATCTAAAAATAAATAGAGCAAGTCCTTTTCCCTGAGAGTTAACTAGCCTCTCCTCCCATGAAATAAGGAATGTGGAAAAGCTGTCTCTAAGAATCCTTTACAGCTTTCAAACTTCATGGGTTTCTTGACACAATCTCCCAGATCTTTTCTGATCTCTTTCATCATCACGATTAGAAACCCCTGTCACATGCACTTCCTTCCAGGCTCCTATCCATTCCTCAGGACCCCTGTCACCTCTGCTCTTTTCAACACTGCAGTGAAAGAGAAGAGGTCTTCCTGGCATGAGGAGGCTCAGCCCCTGCAGCCCAGCCCAGGCTTTTACTGGAATTCGAGGAGCTGATGGAGCTGCTGCACACTGTTAATGGCTACTGCCTTTAGGCATTTCACTTGGCCCAGTCCCCTCTTCAACTTGGGGCGACTATGTCACGTGTGCTTTCGTGTTTCTCTGCAGCTCGCCCCATGAAGCTCTACATGCCTGTCACTTGGCTTTAGAAAACACCTGGGCCCAGAGTCAGCTCAACACCATGAGTCCAGCAAATGTCATCTCAGGAGACCAGGCTCATCCACCCAGAATGCTGACACAGTGCTTTCTCCAAAACATCTGGTTTGCCTCCAAGGGAAGCAATTCACTAGATTTAGGAGGTAGGGAGGTCATCTGGAGGGTGAAGGAAGGTTGGGGAGTTGGGACTCTGAAGTGCTAACCTCTGTACTGCTATGGGATTGTCCGAGTAATGCCGAACAAGATCATGACTCTCAGACTCACTTTATCTTCCATAGACTAGTAAGAAGTCCCTGAGAGATTTCTACCTCTTCTAAAATGCCTCTGGCATTTCCTCCCATCATCACACTGCAAACTTCCCCTCACAGCCTTCCTTTCAACACCTGCAACCCTTCCTTAGGTGGCTTTCAGTCTCCAAAAAGAAATAGGAAGGAGAAAGCAAGGCTGCTTCCTTAAAGATAATAAGCATGGCAAATGAAAACTGCCAGTGAATCTTGAATATGGAATCTTTCCCTGTATTCCTTTTTGGCTCTGTTTTGGGGACTCTTGCCCATGCTCCCCAATATAATAACCAATAGGTCCCAACAGCCATAATAGTGGCACTTCTGTTCTCTAGAAGAGGAAAATGAGGCACAGAAATAGACTTTTTCTGATGTATTTTAATTCTCTTTTACTTCATCTGCATTGGTGAAAGCATCTGAAATGCTGAGTGATTCATTCAGCTTCAGAGGAGTCTGTGCCAAGGAGGCAATGACCTGCCTGCCACCTCTTTCCACTACACACAAAAGAAAGTCTGTCTCAAAAAGCTTAAACTTAAAAGAGAGTTTATTGGCTCTCTTGATTAAGATGAAAGGTACACTGGCTTCAGTGGTCGTGTGCAGAACATTTTATCTCTGTTTTAACTTTGACTTCATCTTAACACTCATTCTCTACTGTTCTTAAGATGACTACAAGATCAGAAACTTCCTCAATCATGTCTAGGACTGCAGGAGCATCATTGCTCCAGCACTAACAGCAAGTTGTGAAGTTAACTTAGACTTGGCCGCCCAGAGGTAATCATCACTGTGGGTTAGACATGCTACTTAACTTAACCCCTTGCACTGAGCCAACAGCAAAAGCAGCTTCCCCTGAACTAGTTGAATTTTTAAATACATTGAAGCCTTTTGGAAGGATCAAGGGAAAATACATACTTGAAAGATAAATAATCATCTACTAAGGGCACAAAATTATTCAAGTTCAGAACTTCAGGGTGCTAAAGTGCTTAGGAACCACTCCCACCCTGGACTTCTGGATAACAAGAAAAAATCATGCCCTATCCAGGCCAGTGTGTCCATACAGGCACTTACACTCTTTGGAACACAATTCCTGGTCTGGAAAAGAAAAGTTAGAGTAGATAATCTCTAAGTACAAGTTCATTTCTAAGATTCCATGATTCTGTGTAAAACAGATGAAGACCATAAGTCTTCATCTATGTGCAAAACTATGCTACTTTGTCTTCACCACAGGTCCAACTCTGCATTTCTTGGTCCAGCAGACTCCTAGGATGCACCTCTATGGAATGTGTATCCAGCACCCTGGTCAACTGGTTCTGGGTTTGGCCAACAGAAATCACCAGCAGGAGATTGGAACTAAGGTATCTTTCTTACTCTCCACTACTTTGGGCCACATTTTGGGTAGTGTCTGTCTCTTGCAAACCAGAGATGGTCTCCTCTACAATTTCACTTTTTGGTGGGATGCTAGTAACAACAATCCTTCCTCTCTTCCTTAAACCCTAAATCTGTTAATGGCTTGCCACTGTTGCTAGTCTCTAAGTCTCAGAGTTTCTTATTTGTTTCTTTAAACCTGTGTATCTCTGTAACTACTTCTTCATTAATTTTGCTGTCACTTTGGGGATTTTTGTTTGTTTGGATTTGTTGTTCTTGTTGTTGTTTTTATTTGAACGAACCATTTGAATTGGATTCTGGAAATCTGACTGATACAATATACATATTTGCATTCCACTGCAAAAACCTTCCTAGGCAAAAAATAATGCTTCTTTATCCTTATGTGTATGTGCACAGCCATGGACGCAGAAATAAATAGCTACTACCAGAGGAATGTAAATAGATTCATTTTTTATGACAATCCTGCGAAATTGGTAGCAGCTGTCAGGAGCATTGGATTGAAAAGGATTCTGAGTCTGGGTAGTAGGTCAGATACTGTCCGTCTCTTAAAGCCCAGAACCTGTGAATGTGGACTTATTTGGAAATAAAGTCTCGCAGATAAAATTAAGGATCTCAAGATGAGATCTTCCTGGATGTAAGGTGACACTTAAAATTCAATGACTGGTATACTTATAAGACAAAGGCAGGGAGAGATTTTAAACACAGAGACATAGAGAAAAGGTCACATGACTATGAAACAGCAATTGGAGTGATGTATGTACAAACCAAGGATTGCTGGAAGCCACTAGAAGCTAGGAAAGCATCCCTCAGAGCCTCTGGAAGGAAACAGCCCTGCTGACATCTGGGTTTCAGACTACTGAGTATTAGCCTCCAGAGCTATGAGACAATAAATCAGTCTTGTCTTAAAAAGAGCAAGTCTGTGATCATTTGCACAGCAGCCCTGGGAAGATAAGAGAGTCTAGATTCTCACTTAGCTGAATTAGATACCATGCTCCCTGGGGCAGGAATCCACCACTGCCATCTCTCCCAGTGTAGACAGCTCAGAAACCCATTGGCCTGAAGAACATCCGAGTTCCAGTGAACGTCTCATAAAAAAGTGTTTACAGGACCAGGGATTTAGCTCAGTGATTCCGCCACCTGCCTCAAAAATACAAGGTCCCAGGTTCGATCCCCGGTACCAAAAATAAGTGTTTACATGGGCATCTAGACTCCATGAAGTCAGGGAAATACACCACATCCAGTACTCCAGAGAGCACTAAAATATGTTCCCAAAAATACAGAAACAGATACACTTAGGTTCTCGTGTGGAATTGAAAGCATACACACGTGCACACAAACTCACATCCTGAAAGCAAAGACAATGTCTGCTTCATTTGGTTTTCTTTTTATCAACCCATTCTCCTTGTGCCCCTAAACTGCCTTGCACACACAAGACATAGGGTCACATTTTGGTGAATGAATGAAAGAGAGAAGAAAATGAATTAATTGGCTACTTAGTGAAGTCCTAGGTCATGAACAGGAGCCAAAAAAAGCAGGTTGCTCTTAGATACTTCTATAAATCCCTTTGCTAATCTATGCTTTCAAACAGACACACAAAGCTACACTGAGAAACAGAAGTCTGTGGGAAAGTCAGAATTTGAAACAAATTGAATTACCTGTGCTGAGAACTGGTTCAGACTTGTCCAGACTCTTGCCCACATGAGTCTTAGAAATACTGTCCTTTCCAGCACACTCAGGCACGTAAGAAGGACTAAATGACCTTGTGAGGTTATTTTAACATCTTAATTTGATGAGCAATTAAAGCAGCATAGCTAGTGGCAAATTCAGAAGCCAGCCCTCCTGGACCCGGATCCCAGCTGTGCCTCTGATGATCAATCAGTATGACCGAGCAAAAGTGACTCACTTTACTTTTCTCTGCCTCAGTTCCCTCATCTGGAAAATGGGGGTAACAGCAGTTCTACTTCATAGGGTTATTGTGAAGATAACATTTATAAACTGCTTAAAACATGGGCTGGCATAGGGGAAGAGCACTATCTAAATGAGCAGCAATACCAACCCTCCATACTGCATGCAGGTATAGCTTAACTAATGGGCAAATTGGAGCCCAGAGAGCTTAACTTTTGGCTTAAAGTATGGTGGTGTCTGATGAAAAACCCAAGGACCATGTAGATGTGAACTCAAGCCAGGCACTCATACCCCTCTTCTGGTCTGGACACCAAGGAGTCTTGGCCACATCTCCTTTCCAAGCCCTGGCCTTTCTTTCTCCTAATACCATTCTGGAAATTCTGAGGAAACAGTGGCACAACTGAGCCATAGATGAGAGAGCACTAGGAACAGGAAGATGGCCTCTATTCTCCAGCTTGGACAAAATATTTCAGGAAAATATTCTGTGAAATGCCTTCTCTGCTTTTTGCTGCCTCCAACTCTTGCTTTCCTCCTTTTCTGAGCTGAGAATACTGTCATTTTGAAAGGAGAATAACAAAGATGCATATATGCCTATAAATGGAAGATGAAGTAGTGGCTGAGGACCTTCTCCTGCCAAGGAAAACAAGTGCAAAGCAGCTGGAAGACAGGAGCTAGGGGAGCTTGCAGAATCAGAAGCTCTGCATTTCCCTGTGACCCAGCTTGGATCTGTCCAGGCCTGGGAACAGTGGCCCCAAGGCCTGGCTGGAAAGGCCTGCCCGGAGCCTCGGGGCCACAGACTAGGAGTTGCTGGGAGCTGAATGCTGCAATTTGCCATGGGAAAGGAAAGAGACAATTGGAGGCTGGTGGTCCAGTGAAACCACTGTTTAATTCAACAGGCATCAACTAAATAACTGCTGTGTGCTGTGTGCAAGACACAGAGCTGTGGAGCAGAAGCAGCAAGGCCATCATGTTTTTTGTCCCCAAAGGACCTAGAGGCAATGGGAAAGGGACCTATGAAAGTGAGGGTAAGAAAAAGAGATCATCAGTAACTGCCTTTCCAAAGCATCAGTTGTGCTTTGAATCAGGATAAACTGGGTTTCTTAGGAGTAAAGGGTCAGTTTGAGGAAGGCACATTAAGGGTTAGTTTTAATGGAAGCACAGGATTTTGACAGATGGTGTTAGGGTCATGGGAGGGTACTCTGGGCAAAGTGACCAATAAGTCGCCTCTTGGGGCAGCAGGGGTCCAATTTAACAGGATGGCCAAAAGTGTGAGAAAAAAAATGTCTAAGTCCACAACTTGGTGGAAAGCCTAGAAGCTGGGCTGGGAAATATCTGTGCCTAGTTCAGTAAAGGAGAGGAGCTCACTGAAGGTTTTGCAAACACAAGACTGGCTTTAGGATGATTTCCTGGCAGCAAGTAGATTGGATTCCAAAGAGAAAGAATGGAGACTACTTGTGAGCATCAGCCCTTGGGAAGAAAAATACCTAAGCCTTCTGTGATCTTCCTAAAAGCAATCCCAGTCTGCCTCCCACTCCTGCCTCATGTTGTGCAACCCTCACCATTCCCCAGCCAAGCTGGCTGTTTTCTTGGTCCTCTAACACACTCAGCATTTTCCTCCTCAAAGCCTCAGCTGGTCTCCAAGATGGCAACTTCCCATCACTTCCCTCTCTATAACCACCATTCATACCTCTTTGGAGAGGTAGAGTCTAACATTCCATATCCTAGAATCTGAGCTGGTTTGTGACTCTTTGGATCAACAGGTACTGCACAAGTGATACTAGACCAGTCTGGGTCTAGTATTGAAGAAGATGGGCAGTTTCCTCCTTCCTACTCACCTGGAGAAAGCCAGCTCTGGTATTAGAAATCTAAATACCCTGAGCCCTCCATTCAATCTTGCCACATGGAGCAGCCACATGGAGGGAGAGCATTGATATCTGACCTCCATCATTCCAGCTCACTAACCCAGCTGCCAGAATGTGAGTCAAGGGACAATTCTAATATTCATCCAAGTCAAGCCTTCAGATGACTCCAGCCCCCACTGCTATCAGACCACAGCTGCACAAGAGTTCTCAGTGAAAACCAACATCCAGCAAAGCTCAATCTACAGAGCTGTGAGAAATAACGTGTTTTTGTTTCAACCCACTAAGTTTAGGGGTGGTTTTCTCTCTCCTCTGAAATGTTCTTTCTTCTTGACCCTTACCTTCCAGCAGAAAGATTGAAGTCTCCATGGCTCCCTTGTTTCTGTCCTCTTTTCTCCAAGTTCAATTCACCACCCTACCCTGCAACAGACAGCAGAAAATGCACTGAAAATCCTGGGACCCATTTCCTACTCATCATATAGCTCTGTCTCAATGTGGCCATAGCTGTTTCCCTGCATCATGGAGGGAACCTGCTGGGCTCAAAGAAGGTAATGGGTAGGAGCTGGACAGGGGCCACTGGCAGAGGCCACATGAGCACTGACCTCTGGCCCTGGCAGCAGTGGTAGCTACTGTTTCAAGGGGTCTCCACCATGACCCAGTCCTGGGGGAACATCTGCAAGACACTGGTTGCCTTGGAATAGGTCATGGGAAAGTCCACAGGCCACCATGACCCTTGACAGCCATCCCAGAATCCCACTAGAATGCTGTGCCAGAGTACACTGGGCCCTAAGGTCTTGGGTTCTGTGCTATTTTATTCATTTTTATTTTTTGGCTGGACTTTTAGTTGGGAATTTAGAACACTAGAGCTATCTTAGGGCATTAGCTCATGCCCTGCTGTTCCCCTGTGACTGATTAACTAGGGGACCTGTGCTCAGGCTCCACAGCTCAGCACAGAAAATCAGTTGAGCCCTCAAGACTGGATAAAAGAGATCCAAGTCCAGGGATGCAAGGACTGAGACCAAAACCCAAATCCTTGCCTCCAGTTCCTAAATCTTCCCACCAAGGCCAAGGAAATATGCTACCCCTGGAGGCAGGTACTCACCTCATTCACTTCTGGACCCCCAGTATTGGAGCAGCCCCAGCACACAGTAGGTCCTCACTAAGCATCTGACTGAAGAAGGGATAAATTGCATAGTCTCCAAGCAAAGTGGCCTCCCCCAGGACAGCTCACCTCACCGTGGGTTATGATGGAAAAGTGATGGGGAGGTCCATGTTACCGCACTGTGGCCCACAGTCCAAATCCTGCTTTTGTACATACAGGATGTGAGCTAAGAATCCTTCTTACATTTTCTAATGATTGGGAAAATGTAAAGAAAAATACTATTTCATGATAAATAATGCATGAATTGCACATTCATATCCACAAATAAAGGATTTGGGGAACGTAACTATGTGGAGCAAGCTATTCCTTACTATGTATAGAACAGCAGCTTTCAGGCTGTGCTTTGTCCTCAGTGACTCCATTTTCACAACAGTGGTTTGCTCCATTCTGAGTGCAAATGCTGAGGCAAAATGACCTGGTAACTCATCATGTAAAGAGATAACCACCAGATGTTGGACTTACCATATGTATTGAAAAAAACAATTTCCAGCTACTCCGTATAATCATAATACATAAACTGATAAATTAATCTTGCTAATAAAAATTCTGCATTTGTAAACTTATCAAATTAAATCAAGGACACATGGACATATGACATATCTAAGTTATTTCAGACAAAATCAGGTCTATGAGTTTATCAGATGTACTGGACTAACAAACTATGAAAGCCCCTCATCTGGATCATGTAAAAGAAGGGATGCCCAATACTAGGGTACAGTGGGACCACGCTGACCTGTCATCTCATCAGAACACCTGGTAAACACCCCATGAGGTCAAAGGCCATGAAATCCATCTCTCTGTTCCCCAGCTTCAGCTTAGTTCTATCTCCCTGCTTGACACAACCCACTCAAATTGCTCCCCAGACCCAGGCTATGAACTAGCTCTATTCTCAAAAAGCTCCATGCCCTGAAGAACTTGTGCCTGGTCTATGATCTTATCTGGATACCTGTGGTGACTTCCCACATCTCTGTAGAATGCCTTGACTTTCAATTCTTCCTCTTCAAATCCTAAAGCCACTGTTCACCCTTTCTTTGCCATTTATAATCTATATATTATTAGGAAAAGTATGATGTGTGACTTGAATATTATAGATATTAGTAATTAAGACTTGAAATTTAGAAACTGTGATTATCTGGTTTATTTTGCTACTGAGTGAACCTTAAGTACTTGCCCTAATAAGGCTGACAAAATTGATGTAGCTTGTGAACATTCTTTTAGACAATAAACTTAGCATAGAAGGCCACAAATGTGTTCAGTCTGTTAATGGCATAGCTCTCTCATGACAATAGCCAGCCCTATTCATAGTGCGACCCAGAGCTAAGTACCTCCAACAGAATGAACCACAAAGCTGAAAAAGTTTTCTGACCCTTATCCCAATCAGGTAAAAGTTGTCCACCTCTCCAACCCAACATTCATTGTTTTGAGCTAAGCATTCTCTCTGACTCTATCTCTGTCTCTCTGTCTCTCCTCCTCCTCCATTTGAACTGAAACCTTTCTAAAGTGGTTTAAATTGCCTTTAGCATAATTTATTTGTCTGATAGTTTTTTTCTTCAAAGAAAAAAATCTACTCAAAGACAAAGGGAAAATAGATAAGAAATGTTTAAAGGGTTCATAAAGGGAACCCCAAAGAAAAAATTGCTCTACTTTATGACATTGCTAAGGCCTGGAACGTTGGGATACTGGAAGGGAAACTTTCCTGAGTTCCTATAACGTCCCATCACCTGACCCTATCCTAACTGGGCTCCTTGCCCGGACTAGCCCGCATCTCACATCCATCCCTCTCTCCCTACAAACACAGACAACACTCATCAATCACACCCATCCAGTAGGCAAATAAAGTGACTATTTCTTACTATCTCTCCCTGATTCTGTGCTTGTCTCTAGACAACAAGCTCCTTGCAAATACAAATTCTCTCTTAGTGATTTTTGTTTCTCTTCCTACATGAGGCCTAAAGACTCCTCCCTTGGGGGAGGCATTCAACTAAAGCCAGTCCTCTCTTCTTTTCTTTTCCTTGCAGCTAGAAAGTGCAGAACAGAATCCAGTCCTCTTGTGCCCACAGTTCCTAAGCTGGAAACAAATCCTCCACAGGTAAAAATGCACATCTAGAAGCTGAAGACTCCAGAGTTCTGATCAGCTTGATGTCAATCCCCGTCCAAGGTCTCCAATGGCACCTTTAAAGAATCCTCAGCTTTCTGAAGGAATTGCCTTCCTTTGATTTTCCTTTCTAGGCTTCTGATCATCTAGGAAGATCCCTGGTTCCATCTGAGTCCTTTCACTTCCCCTTGGGCCTGAACAGAAAGGAATAATCCCCCTTTCAGCTAATATCAACCACCCCACCCCCCATTCCTTTTGGAGCTAGAGGAAAGGAACTTTTCAAACTCATCTTAAATAAGAAAAGAAACTCTCATCTTTCAACAGGTATTTCCAGCTGCTGGCAAGGGAATTACAAGAAATCTAAATACAATAGCCTGTCTCCTGGCAGCTGCTGGTTACCCTGGCAACCTGGAACTTTGACAGACTGCCTTGGAGACAGACTTCTTAAGCAGCCACATTCTTCAGAACTGACTCCTCCAGGGAAAACTGACTCCTCTCATAGAATAGAACCCTCCTAAAACTTCAGTGTAATGGGAAAACTTTAAATCACCACTTAACAAAAATAGTGGGAATCTTATTCAGCATTTTTAATCACACCAGCCCATAATGCGGTGGACATGAACAATTTTGATTTAAATGTTACAAGTGAAAAAAGCTGTGTCCTAAGGAAAGGATAACAAAGGGAGGTAGGAACCAAGTGGGCCAGCAAATGGAGACAGCCATAAGAAAGTGTATTTGGGATGGTGGTTCACCAACTTGAGCTGGAATAAACTCACTTAGAAAACATGTCCAAATATCAATTCCCAGGCCCTCTCCCCAGGGGTTATGGATTTGTGGGTCTGGGGTGAAACCTGAATCATATTCTTGAAGCTTTTCTGTATTTTGATCCTTTTCTGATGAGCATTCAAATTGGAGGACCAACAGTCTCAAGACTTCCCTTGCTCCATTTCCCACCCTACTTCAAGGGTCTCCTGGGTCACAGATCCCTCAGTTTCTGCCAGCCCAGAATTCTAGAACCAGAATCACAAGAGAATATTTTCTTTAAAGACAAATGGCAGCCTGTAAGTGCATGTGTGCTTTGCTAGGCATTGCCCCAAGGGAATCTGGGAGTTTGGAGCTGCATCTGGCCCTGGGCTATTGGAAGGCTGTGTCATTTCTTTTGGGCTGCCTCCCGGGTTTCCATTGGTGTTGCTGCCTGGTTTATTTTAGGTGCTGGGTCTGCAGGCCAGTAGGCTGACCTTCCTTGGCTCTTCCCCAGGAAGCAAGCTACCAGGCTCCTCTGTCTCTGGAGATGCAATTTCCATGGCATACAGGTAATAGTTGAGATGGACATTGAACCTGGAGAGGCAGCATGCTGGGAAGAAGAGGTCCATGGACATGAGCCTTCATAGCATCTTACCAATGCTACTCATAAACTATAGAGTTTGGGGTGCCCATTCCCCCTCCCCTGAGGCCTCAGTTCTCTTGGCTATGGATCAAGGTCAAAGGTAAAGACAGCTTAGAATAATGGAGAGAATGTGGGTTGTGAAACCAGAACACTTAGAGGTTCAAATCTCGGCTACAGCATTGACTTGCATTGTGATGTTGGGCAAGTTACTGAACTACACTTTGTATCAATTTTCCCATCTATAAAATTAGTCTAATGATGCTGCCTTCATGATGCTGATATGCCAACTAAAGACAAGAATGTATGCCAGCTGATTGCATTAAGTGTCACTTGAGATCCAACACACACATGCACACACACACACATACACACACACACACACTGCTCCTTAACTAGCAATCTGGAGAAGGGAGTTTAGGAAAGGATCTTCCAGTGCAGAGCAGGTAGAAAGGAAGGGAAACATTAACTTTCTGAAGGAAACGAGGTTTGAGTTGGAATTTGACACATGCCTAGAATGTGAATAATCAACTAGAGGAAGAAACCCTAAAGAACAGTAGGAAAATAATCAGATAATCTAGATCAGGAAATTGGGATTAAATTATAGCGCTTTCACTGCCCAGCACTGTGGCCTTGCTGAGCCTCTTCTTTATGTATAAAATGAGCTTGTGGTAAAAATATCTTATATGGTGCCTGAAACTTTAGATATGCAAAGTGTGGATAGATGGATGGATGGATGGATGGATAGATTCCAGATGGGGTAAAAGAATGGATAGGGAAATGCTCAAGACATCTTTATGGGTTAGTAAATATATTAGTCTAGCTCAACAATTTCAAGAGTGTTCATGGAACTCTAGACCCCCATGATATTCACGGAAGAAA